>NW_028277029.1:3000000-3312500 GCF_059951505.1 Python bivittatus | reverse complement strand
TCCCTTCCATTTTCCCTCTCCATGTCCCACTCTCATTTCTCCATGGGTGGATACCCAAGGAGGCAGTTGAACAGCCCACATGTGCAACGCTTGAGGAGACCCTAACCTGCAAGCCCCCGGTTCCTTGAGGTGTAGGCCTTTGCAGATCCAGATGATGTCCCCCCCCCCCCCCCGATGCTACCTCTGCTTTGAAAGGGCCCACGTTCATCAGCTGCAACATGCAGACCAATTAAATAACAGAGATAGGGTTTATGGTTAGTTCAGGAAGCCTATTATTCCGCAAGGAAACGTTACTGTCCATAGTTAACTCAGAGCAGGCATTAAAACTGTTAAAATATTTGTTAGTGCATGAAAAATACTTTTTAATTTATAACTCCCTAGGGTAAGCTGGACAGATTCTTCCAGAACATGTAATTAAAGGTCACATTGTTGTTCGCAAGCTAAAAATATACACGCATAAAGTACATTGGTCTAAACCTTATTTAGCTAGGCTTTTCTGGGCATAGAATTTGAGTAGCTTAACATAGATTTTGGATTTTTTTTTTCTTGATTAGATTTTTTTTTTTTAAAGAATGCTGCAGAACATTTTGTTACTCCAATCCAGAGAAATGCCATCATGCAAACATATCGGGGGGGGGGGGGGAATCAAACATGGATCTGAACGTGGATGTCTTTCCTAAGAACTATATTGCTCTCATTGGCACAGACGTTAATCTCTCTTTGGTATCTAGCGTCATTTCCATACTTTTGCAGTTAATTCCATCTAAATCCACAGTTAGACGAACTGCTAGACAGATATGCGCATTTTATCGTTAAGATAATAAATCACCCCCACCCTCGGACGCTGAATAATTTCAGTGCAATTATTCAGAGTCCGTAAAATAGCAATATGCGAAGTCCTGAATTTTGCCTGTTTCTAAAAAAGATTGGAACACTCTTAAAAATCAGGAGGCGTCTGGCAGCATCTTTTCCAGCTAACCGCTTTATTAAAAGGCAGAAGCTGCAGCTCATGAAAGTTTATGTCTTTTAATAAAATTTGTTAATTGGAAAAAACGCTACCCGATCTCTCTGATTTTTGTGCCCCCGTATGCTCTTCTCCTACCATGCCTGCATCAAAGTATTTTGCTTCT
Organism: Python bivittatus; assembly: GCF_059951505.1. NCBI lineage: Eukaryota > Metazoa > Chordata > Lepidosauria > Squamata > Pythonidae > Python > Python bivittatus. The sequence goes on along the minus strand of NW_028277029.1, from coordinate 3,311,370 downwards.
TCAATCCCATTGACCTTACTCTCTATAAAGGGTGCCAGGAATAAAAGAGAAATGACTCTTCAACTGTTTCTACTGTATAAAAATCTATATTTGCCAGGCTGTAAATTTCTCCTCGTCTGCCACCATTTCCTATCACCTCATAAATGGGCATTTTCTCCTGCCATCAAGATTAGAAGCCACTCTTCTGCCAGAGAAGATGCCTTCGACGTGCACAAGGGTAGGAGCGGGTCACTCCAAAGAGGCTCGCTTTTCTTTTGGTGGGATGAGTGAGCAGCGGCTGCAAATTCTGCCCGATGTGCAGTGGAAAAGGCAGCTTCATGTCTGGTTCATCATTGAATGAACCTAATGAAGTCCCCAAACGCCAAGAATGTTTCGAACCAGCATGGATTTGCCAGATAAGAAAAGCAACCTTAGACCTCGTAGAATTGGCTCATTCACTTCAGAGGTGTCAGCAAAGGGAGTCAAAGAAAAAAAATCAAGATGGCAGCCGGGAAGGTGCCATCAAGGCCCCGCCCCCTTTTCATGTGCAGTGTGTTCTGATACATTACGAACTAGCATAAAAATAGTTTCTGCATATTTGGCTGAACAAAAACCACAGGGTAACTCTGGCTTGAGATAAGTGGTCAATTGAGGTTATTGTTGAATGTTGCTGTTGTTGTTCGGTCATTAAGTCGTGTCCAACTCCTCATGACCCCATGAACCGCATCGCGCCAGGCCTTCCTGTCCTTCACTGCCTCCCGGAGTTTGCTCAGTTTCATGCTCATTGCTTCAGTGATGCTATCTAACCATCTCATCCTCTGCCGTCCCCTTCTCCTTTTGCCTTCCATCTTTCCCAGCATCAGGGTCTTCTCCAAAGAGATCTCTCTTCGCATTAGGTGGCCAAAGTATCTGAGCTTGAGCTTCATTATCGATCCTTCCAATGAGCAATCAGGGTTGATTTCCTTTAAGATTGACTGGTTTGACCTCCTAGCAGTCCAGGGGACTCTCAAGAGTCTTCTCCAGCACCACAGTTCAAAGGCATCAATTCTTCGGCGCTCAGCCTTCTTTATGGTCCAGCTCTCACAGCCATACATTACTACTGGAAAAACCATAGCTTTGACTATGCGGATCTTTGTCGGCAAGGTGACGTCTCTGCTTTTTAATATGATATCTAGGTTTGCCATAGCTTTCCTCCCAAGGAGCAAGCGTCTTTTACTTTCATGGCTGCAGTCTCCATCTGCGGTGATCTTGGAGCCCAAATAAATGAAGTCTGTTACTGTTTCCATTTCTACCCCTTCTATTTGCCAGGATATTGTTGAATAGGTCATATTAATACGGGAGGGGAAAAGCTCCAGATCATAAAATGAGGCATTGGCCACCTTGGAGCACGATGAAAAGAATCCGTCTGCTGCACAAAGAATTTCATGAGCAACACTAGTGGATTTTGAAAAAGATGGTATCTGCCATGTAATTTCCAGCCAGGTTCAGCACATCTGAGAAAAGCCTGTATAACATTTGTACCGAATGGAGTCCTTGGGTGGAAAGTCTATTCAACACAGATGTTACGAAATAGGGACTAAAAATAAAATCCCTTTCTAGCAACGGGGCAGCCTGGGCTTCAAATAATTTTTATTTACAGAGATTTCCAAAGTGATGTTTGAAGATGCTATTTATTGACTTGTAGGTTGTTTTTTTTAATTATTGTTTTCTGGCTTTTGATTTACTTACCAAACAATTCTGTAATCAAAAACATGTCAAGATACTAAATGGGCGAGATTTTCGGCAGCAGATACCTCCAGTTGATGTTCCAGTAAAAGTGACACCTTTCACCTCCTGATGAACATTTTAATTGTTTTTGATTGTTTTGTCCTGTACTGTTCGTATGGTTGTTTTATTCTGCGGTTTTGAATAGCCTTTTAAACTCTCACGTTAATAGAGAGGGTGTTGTCTATGGAAAGTGTTTTATTCTTAAAGGAAAAGCAACTTACGAGATTCTTAAAGCCGTAAGAGGACTAAAGGATTTTTGGGAAACGGAAAAATCAGAAATAAAAATCTGTGATGAAAAAAACAGAAAAGAAATCAGATTTCATAGCTACGAGTTTGGCCTGTAGAACAAAGCAAGGGGTTCAGTTGGGGGTCAAGGAGAAGCAAAGAATGGCCGAGGCATGTTGAGGCCAAAGTTATGGGCCCGCAGGTGGTGACATCATGCTCCAGGCTGCAATTTAGGTTCTTGGGTCCAACAGCAGGATGCAAGTAATGGTAGACCTGGGATGATGATGTCACCATGTGCATGGCATCCATTTGACTTCATGGCATCTTTATTACAAAAATAAATAAAAGGGTATTATCACTAGATAGCTGAATCCACAAGGATTAAATGGAGACGTCCGTATTTACCATTGATTTAATTTCGGAAGAGTGAAAGGTTCTTTCTCTTTCGGTTTTTTATTTTTATTTTGGATTCCCCCCACCCCTCCTTCTGCTTTTTCCCGAGGAAAATGCAAAAGAAAATGCCCTTTTTCCTAAGCTGATTGTTCGGCTCCTCCAGCAACTTCAAGCTGGCTTCCCTTTAAGCGTGCAGTTGCGGTGGGAAACCATTCTGTGCTGTTGCCAAGAGAGCTCCATGACGGAGCCTGGGAAATTTCTAAGACTTGGAGCCAAGGGAAAGGAGCCATTTAATGGTCTCTGAAACACAAAACACAAAACACCTCCCACCCCCACCTCCCTCCACAAATATCGTTCTTTCGTCACTCCATAGCCACCCATATGGAATCTGCTTAGCATTAGGTTCATCTGTTGCTCATCAGTGAGGAATACATGGATTCTTTCTGCTCATCAGAACGGCACAAGAGCTCGTGTGGAGGACGAAGGTCACGTGGGAATGTCCCCCGCCATCAGAGAGCAGAGAGGACAGAAGAGTTTGCAGAATCTCAGTAACCTGGGATATTTTTTCATATCGGGGTGGGGGAGAGAGGGGACAAATGACATCACATGATAATTAGGTACCTCATATCATGGGTGCAATGGCATCCTGATGCGTGTGATAAGGGCCAACGGGTGCCCCGAGCACAGCCCAAGAGTGGGGCTCCTCAGCCCCTCCATTGCGTAACTGACAAGACGTTAAGATCCAGTAAGTGCTGAAAACTAGAGTCAAGGGTGGCAGTGAAGGAGTTAAGGGCACGACAGTGAGGGGAAGAAGCTCTTGGGTGCCCCCTTCCCTCGATGTCCTCAGCACGGGCTTGCTGTGCTTCGTGGTTCATCCTGGGCTGCGTGTGATCTCACTATGGCTTGTTCCGGACTCCTGTCTTGGGTTTTCTTGAAAGCTGTTGATTCTTCCAAAATGAATGAATTTGTCTTGGATGGACACCCGATACTATTCAACTTCAATTTCCAGTGATTAGTTTGCTAGTTTACTAACCTAAGACTGCAATCGTTTACAGGTAGTCCTCATTTAGGATCACAATTGGGACCATAACTCTGTGACCACAAGGGACTTTTGACATCACTTCCCATTTGGTTGTTAAGCGAGACCTCACGTGACCGCAACTTGCAATTTTACTGCCAGCTTCTCCATTGACTCTGCTTGTCGGAAACCGGTTGGGAAGCATGCAAATGGCAATCACATGACTACAGGACACTGCAATGGTCATAAATGTGAGGACTGGTCATAAAGTTACTTTTTCAGCACCGTTGTAATTTCAGTCGCTAAACAGGGCAGTTGTTAAGCGAGGTCTACCTGTACTGAGAAACTGTTGTGTGAACCAAGTCTGAAATTTGTTAATCAAATCAATCAAATTCGTATGCCGCCCAACTCCCAGCAACTCTGGGCGGCTCACAACAAATTGATGAATACTGCATCTTATTTGAGGTATAATTGCTGTTAACACTGATCTGCAAAATCTATTTTGAAAGATTGCTATTTCTTGGACATTAATTTTAGCTATTCTATTAAATGTTGTCAGTTTAAGACAAGCACACTATGAATACAACAAATGTTCATCTCTGTTATGACAAGATGTTCGAATGTTTAAATGATAATTTTTAGCTTCAGAAAAAAAGTTGCAGTATCTTATATTAATTGTAGATTGAGATTGTAAGCAATAGCACTTTTTGTATCAAAGGCCTTTTTAAAAAAAAAAAAAGGTTGTCATGGCAGGAATAAAAGAGTGGCTTTGCCTCAAGTGATGAATTCCTATTTTCATACCTTGAATTGATTTTTCCTAGCTGTAACATTATTTACAAATATGCTTTTTAGGACACTTTTAAAAGGCATTGCAGAAGAATGATTTCTATGAAGATTTCAAAGCGGCTCAGTCAGCTTAATTTTACAGTTCTCAGAATTTACTGAATAGGCTGATTTAAGCAATTTGTCAGCTGCCCCACTAGATCGTTTGGAGTGGGGGAAATGCACATCGTTCCAAGCCACATGATGAACTGTTCTATTATACCAAAAGTTTGCATTGTAAGTGCCAACAAAACTTGGTCGAATATGGAATATCATGTCTTCTATTTCAGTAACAGGTCCCGCTAAAATGCTCTACTGTTTTTGCTTTTTTCCCCCTAGTTACTAACAATAAAACCAGAGAGGACAGGTTTGGTTTTAAAAGCACGTTTATCTTACCTTTGCTTACCAGCTAGAAGATTTCAGTTAGAAGTCTCTAGCAAACCTACTTACAGAGCAACAACCACCACCTTTTCTGCTAATGTGGAGAGGGTTGTCTATGGAAAATATTGTATTCTTAAAGGTAAACCAATTTACACGGCTTCACGACCTGCAGAAATATGAATTCTGTATATATAATACAATGCCCATGGAGAAAAACTGTGTTTTGTTACAGAACGCAGCCTAGCTTGGAAATAAAACGTCTAACTATTGAAAAGAGAAAAGCAAAAGTAAATTGCCAGGCCGTTCTGCCTTCACACGCCTGTGTCCAAATGCAAAGTTAACTCCTAAAAACAAGTTCAAAACATCCTGGTCACGTTTTCTCTTTACTGATTCTCTGTCGAGGAACAGCAATAAAAAAGCTATGAAATGTTATGCAGCGTCTTGCTCCTCCCAGCTCCTGTTACAGGAAAGGACATAAAGATGCCTGCTCCTTCCAGGAGGATGTGACTTGCCCTGATTTGGTCTCCTTACTCAACAAAACTGGTTGGGATGTACAGTGCCTTGAATGTTCTCCCTTTCTGCATCTCTCTTGCTTGCTGAGAAGGAACCCAGAGACGAATAGAAGGACCAGCTTCTCTTGCATAAAACACCTTTGAAAGCCTGTTCTGCGGTCTAAGGAAGCCTGTGGAAAGGATTGTTTTAAAATGAAATGGTAAAGATGGATGGCTTCTATCCATCTTGGTGGCCAGAAACTGGTGCTTCTTGGACAATTTGTTCAGAACATTGTTGGGGGCTTTCAGCGATAGGTCTGTATTTGAAGTTCAGCCTTTACCTTCACTGCTGCCATACCTCCTTAAAAGACTTTTTGAAGTATACTGCCAAACCTTTCTTGACTTGAAGTCTCGGGGTCTTAAATGCAACGTATTTCTCCTGCAATCATTCTCAGAGGCAAACCGTGCCTTGCTTTCTTTTTACAAAACAAAGATCTATTACGAGTTTTTAAAAAATCAAAAGATTACAGGGTTAATTCAGCAGAGACACATTTGCCCAAAAGCAGCTACATCAAGTAAATTTAATCTACAGAAAGATCTACGAGCAAGATTTTTCTCGTTACCCTGGACAACTGTTAGAATATTCAGTAGCGTGGTAGTGAGTCCCTGCACGGGATGGGGGTTTCCACTATGTGATTTTCAAGTTCCCTTCCATCCCTTACCTTCAATGAGGCTTTGGTTGATATCAGACGAAGTATTATTTTTGTAAAAGAGAGAATATTTGTAAGAGAATAAACTTTTTAAAAACCCACAAGCCTTTTTCTCTCTCTCTCTCTCTAAATGCGTTTTTAGACTCCTCTGTGTTAAGGCTTTTTATAACTTCTGTTGATGTGTTTTAAAGGGCATGTAATTATAAATCTGTTACCAAGGAGCAAAAGACTACAAATCTTCTACAGTATCTCATCATGCTTAAATTAAATCTGTATTGCACTTCATTATAATACAACTATACTACGATGACAAAAATAAATGTTTCTTAATTCATTTCACAGTGTATTGTATCCAGAGATACAACATTTCTAAGCTCTTGTTTATGCGTTTATTCGTTTTCAGCTTTGGCAACCTTTTCCTTAAGTTTTCAGCTACCTGATAGTGCCTCAAGATTGTTGGAACATCTCTGTTTTCTCCTGTGAAAAATTCTCTTCAGCTACATAGAAATGGACGGCAAGAAAGAAGGTAAAGAATTGCAAAGACACGTATGGAAATGCGTCCAATTGTCTGCCTCTGAACTGGTTGGGAATGTTCTAAAAAGTGATTTTGGGGGCCTTAACCACATGATACCATTACAGAAACAATAGCAAGAAAGTAGTAGGTTCAATTTGTTCCTCTGTGGAAGATTGCAAGTCTTATACCTGCCATCTCCAGTTTGTGGTGGCCAAGATTGTAAGGATAAAACTAAGTTAGATAGAATCCAGCTTTGATATGGCAAATTATTTAACTCTCCATTTTCTTAGGTATCTTTGGTGAGGGAATCTTCATCCCTCCATCAAGGAAACTTGCACAGGGCAGAAGATACTGAAGATATAAGGCATCAAAGGGAGGATCTACAATTCTCAGTTCAGGCTCCATTGGATAACTGGGGCTTGGGTGAACTGAATACAGTAGATCTCACCAACGAGTTGGCCTTCGGTTCTAAGTCTGGCATCAAGGCAACCCTGATCACCTTTGTGGAAGAATTCCAGTAAGGTTGGGAAAGGGAAGTGCAGTCCTCCTAGGACTGATTGATTGTTCAGCAGCCCTCAGCACCGATGTTGATGATGATGATGATGATTTAAGATGTATATGCTGCCCAACTCCTAGCGACTCTGGGTGGTTTACAAAAGATTTAAAACATGCAAACAAGGTAATAAAAACAACAAGAAGCAAAACAAAAAATTATCCTTTCTGACCACCTCTGACGTTTGGCAATGGAAGCACAGTTTTGCAGTTCTCCTCCTTCTTAAGGTGGTGGTTCCAGTTGGTGGTAGTAGCAGGGAATAGATCAAGCCCTGACATTTCCAAGATTCCTTTAAGGAAAAAAAAAAAAAGCCTAAACTGGAGAAGGTTCAGAGGAAAGCCATCAAGATAATAAGTGGGCCAGAAGGAGACGCTTATGAGGAACAATTGGAAGGGTTGGGTATGTTTAGAGAAGACATGTCTGCAGAGAGACACGTACGTGTCTTCAAGTCTCCAAAGGACTGTCCTCCAAAGGAAGATGGAGCAGAACCATGCAGAGTTGCTCCAGAAAACGGGACAAGGAGCCTTGTTGTTATATGGTTTAGGAGACAGTGAGATGTTGTCCCAGAATTCTCCATTTCAAGTGCATGCATGGAGCCATAAATATTTCTGTCTTCTTTTCTGGGCCATGTCATGCACACAAAAGGGGCAGGACCCAAGATGGTCAGCGGCACCATCTTGACAATTTACTGCCCCCACCCCCACTGCTGACACCTCCCACCTGGACAGCATGAGCACAATTCACATCAGCAAGGGAATTCTCAGTGCAGAGGCAATGCTGTGCACTTCACCAAGGCATGGCGTTTATGAGATTTCTTTCACTGCAGTGCATTGTGTCACTTCAACAGCCTCCTCTGGCATGTTCAATAACTGGATGTCTTTTGCATATTCACAGAATCCTCCTCTGGCTCTTTTACTAACTCCCTGGTGTCAGGCTTCACACCAAGCTCAGCTCACCAGATTAATCCCTTAATCAGGACTTGGCTTCCTTGACAGAAGACTCACAACTTCAGCTTGGCAACGTAAGTCTCTTTATTGCAACAGAATGAAGTTGTAGACCCACAGAAGATTTGTCTACTGTAATATGCAGAAATCAAAACTCTTCTATAAATTTATGCCCCTGGGTTTTTATTCCAAGCTTCTTTTTCTCACTTTTTGGAGTCAATGGACATTTGGTTGTACCCTTGATGGGAGAATCAATCTTGACATCATGGTTCTCTCTAGCCTGGGCACCTGCCAGTTACCTACCCCACCGTTTTCATTCTTTACATCTGGAAGTAGTGGAAAGGACTTCTGATATGCACTGTGGATGCACAGAAGCCTGTTAAGGTCCAAGAAGTGCCAGAGGAGGCTTTCCAAACAGTGCCCCAAAAGGCAGCCCCTTTGCCTTTTTAGAAGTGGGGATCTTCTCTACCTTCTCTTCTGGAGGCATTCCAGCTAGATTTAAATCAGTCTGACTAAATTGTTCTGTTATGGAAACAATAATACAGCACAGGGCTCATGGAATTCAGAAGAGAATTCTGCATCTTATGTTGTCCAAGGCTCTTCACATGAGAAATCCTATTAAAGGAATAAGGTAAACAAAGCTCAGTTCGCCACCAAGTGTTCGCGATGCGAGCATTCTTGATCTTTGATATTTCTGGAAAAGGAGAGGGAACAGGTAAGGCATGTATCAATGGAAAGGGGGGGGGGGAGATGTATTTAAATCCCAGCTCCATATAAGGGGTAGGTGGTAAAAGAGCTTTTTAAATCAGTGTGATATATGACTGAATTGGAAATATATTGGAAGGATAATAATTATTTTAAACAAACCCCTTTACTACTGCTTTATATCATTCAGGGCTTTACTGATATTTTTTGCAGACTGAATCCAGGGCTGTTGAATGTGAAGTTAATTCTGGTGTATTTTAGCAGGTTTTATTGGATTAATGTGTAACAGGGCAAATTCTGATCTTATTTACACACTGATAAAGTAATCCTATCATAACACCATCAACTTAATCAGATTTGTAACCAATGAATGTTTAGAAACACTTTGCTCTCTGCAAGGAAAGATTTAATTTTTTTTAAATCCATTTCATCTTTTCAATTTATTATCTTCAGGAAATGCATAACACTCTGATGAAAGGCTTCTTGATTATTTCTTGAGGTCAGGATCCATTCCTGAGCATAAGCCAATGAGAAAAGCATCACGTTGGAAGAGGGGAGACAATTCCTGCCCTCTGCAAACTGCACGCTTGCTTTATGCCCTGAATCACTCTACTCAAAACTGTTGTTTAAGTGGTATGATAATAGACATCTATTATTACTTTATTTTACTCTACAATATTTAACAGGGATGTGCCAAGCATTCTGTGCATGAATCATTTGGTGCACCAAGCCATCAGTTGCAGGTGCTCCGTATCCAGACTCAGATACGTGCCATTGGTGGAGGTGTTTCTTGATGGCTAAAGGGCAGAAAATGAAGAAGTTGGGGAAATCAGCAGAAGGGGTAGGTATGCCAGCCTTGAATTCCAGGGTGGCATATCCAATGGGCCAGCCTACCCTCTTCCTCAGATTTTCCCAGGATGGGGCAGGTGGGCTGGTTGATAAACTGTGCTTGAATGCAAAGATGGCAGCAGCAGGCAGGATGGTGGGTAAGGGGAAGAGAGAGAGGGAAAGTGCACCAGGTTTGCCCTGCTCGTCCTATAAAATCTCTGGAATCAGACTGAAAACTTAGTTTCTTCCTATTTTTCAGTTTTGCGTCTCCTTCCCATCCTCTTAGGGATCCCTGGAGATCTGTCTTAAAGCACCAGGAACGTGTCACTGGGAAAGTGCAGGCGCTGTATTTGAGGGCTGCCTGTTCTCTGTCCAAGGGCATTTCCACACCACTCTTTCGTGCACTTCAGGATTGGTGCAAGACACATTCATTTATCTCCTAGAGCTAAGTTTGTTCATTTGTTCAGTCATTTGGATGTCACCTGCTTGCTTGATATGGGCATAGATATGTCATAAATAATAAATTAAAACAACCATAAATTAACATCTCACAACTGCTGTCTACCTACTTGGGGTTCTCTTTACCAAAGGTCTTGGAGAACATCGCTATTTTTAGAAACTTCCTGAACCTTAACAGGTCATGGCCATCCTGACTTTGGGGTGCAAATTGTCCCCAAGTGGGAGCTGCTATGGAGAAGCCCATCCCCCAGGCCCCTGCTCCACTAACTTCTTGCAGGGGATATCTGCAGGACACCCTCTGGACTAGTGTGTTTGGATGGGTAGATTCCATCGAATGCTACCGTGATGTGAACTATAAAAGGCTTTATAAGTAACAACCAGCACCTTGAATTTAGCTTGGAAGTCAACTGGTATCCAGTGTAACTTCTGCAATTTAATCTGCTAAACTGGTTACCACTGGTCAATGGGCGAGCTGCTGCATTCTGCACCAGCTGTATCTTCTGGGTGATCTTCAAGGGCAGCCCCGTGTAGCATGTACTGCAGTAGTCTAATCAGGAGAAGGCACGCTGCTGAGTCACTGACCTGTCTCTGGCCAGGAACAGTTGCAACTGGCAGACCAGCCAAAGCTGGCCAAAGGCTCCACTAAGTGTGCTTCCTTCTGTGGCTCTAAGAAGAGCCATGAACCCAGGACAACTGGGCGGTCCATGTTTCCACACCCTCCCTCCTTCTGTGGGCTATCTTTTACATGCTGGTGGTCCAGTTTGCAGCTCTCCCTCCTGTCCCCCAAGGTCATTCTCACATACCATTATAGTCTGCAAGGGGAGGGGGTTAAAAAATACAAATGGGTGGTTGCAACCACATGGTTGAAGCATGACGCACATTACAAAGCGGGCAAGGCTTCAACACACAACAAGAGCCACCATCCTGAGTTTTGGGATGGAGGGCCCAATGCACACCCTTAGTCCTACCAGAAGCTAGCTCCTTATCTCCAAAGCAAAGCACAAAGCTAGAGTGTTTGTTTGGGCTACTCTTTTCCACCTAACCCCCATTCCAGAGTTTATACAGATGTGCAGATTCAGCACCGAAGCAGGACTTGTCACAAACATATGAGTAGACAGGGCACTTCAGTAGCGAGTCCCTCCTTCTCTCTGCAGACTCTATCAGAGAGCTTAGCCATAAATCCATTCCATCTTCTTTACACACCACTCTACGAAATGCTTTAAAAGCATGCCCATTTGCATTTAAATTAAGCCCATTTTCCACGAAGACACACATTTTGTTTACATTTTCTATGCATTTTGCAATGTATTTCATCCTAAAATAAGCACTTTGGTGCTTGCTTTTTTTTTTTGGCTAAAAACTGCACTGCACCATTTATCTGAAGCATAATTATGTTCTGATACGACCTAAGAAGTATGAAGCAGTTTAGTGTATTTTAAAATGTGGACTGAGCAAAATCCCTGAACATTTCTTGAGGTAAGCTGACTTTTCACCCCATTCTCAACAGTGGCTGATTTATCCTTCTTTCAGTCCATTCACTTTGTCCCGTAGTTACATTTGCAGCCACCGAGGAATAGGGTATGTTGTCTTTGCTAACTTCATCTTGGATTTCACTGCTTGTCACAGAATAAAACTGTAGCAGAATACTAAGAATTAGCTTTAATCTATATGAGGATAAATTTATGTGTATCAGGGATAACAGCATGGAACTTTATTTTCATTTTTATTTGCACAGAGATAGAGAGATTGGGCTGATTCCTTTCAACATCCTATTTATTAAGTTGGAGAGAGGGAAGGTGAGCTTGCAAAGGCTTAGAAACACCTAGTAAATGCTACTTTGATGAAGGAGAAATCCTCGGGCAATTAAAGGAGGCTGTGGTAGGACTTCAGTTTCCAAGTACACTCTGGTTCGTAGGAGGAATCAGCTAATATTATACTTGAACAAAAATTTGAAATAGAAAGTGAGGGATCAAAATTCATCCATCAGGGTCTCCTAGGCTAACATCTGACAACCTGATGGCTTCCAGATACCTAGAACTGTTATCCCCGTTGTCCCTAGCACCCATCGTTCATCATTTTTGGAAAGGTGATTATTTCAGCCTAGTTTAAGTAGCATCTGAGATTGACACCATTCTGGTTGCCTGATGGACAATATTTTCTTAAAACATCTTCTTAAAAACGGTCCTGGGGCTTATCGAGAGATGATTCCCTTGGGGTTTCTGTTCTTGTTCCATGGGAATTCTCCAGAAGATAAAGCATGGATCTTCCAGGTCATGAGACCTGTCTTTTGCAAATCTCTTGCTTCTCCTATAAGCCACGAAAATGTCATGCTCCACTGAGGGACCCTCTGTGAGGCTCCTGAATCCAAGTGGCACCAATATGCAGATGATACCTGATTACTCTTTTCACTTCTCAGGCCCCCTGAACAGCTATCTAGAGTTACAATTTATTCATCGCTCACAAGCCAAGTAAAATGACATTGCAGAGGAAAAAGAAGCTAGTAATATGGAATAGTGACTATTCTATGCTTGATTGGGCCTAAACTCCACTGGAGCAAAATCTGCATTTTGACTATTATGCAGTGGTATTTCTTGCCCCTCCCACCCCCATTGTTTGCAGAGATTTCCATGCTGACTCTAAAGACTTAGTGACTGGAATGCAACCTGTGATAATCTTGATACTGAAGAAAAGAAATGGAGCTACTGTTGAAAAGTATTTGAACTTGTTAAAATGAGGGTTCCCGGTATTCGGGGAACATATATTACAGTCCTAAAGATGTGGCCTTGTGATGGAATGGACTTATGAAGGCCATGCTCAGGGAGATAAGCGTGTTCTTAGGCTCCAGCAGGAGCGTGGGAAGTTTAAGATGAGGCTGGCACGTCCCTAAGGAATCCATGGTGTTGTGGCTGACTGGCTTGGGAACTAGGGTTGAGTCTGGGGAGACTGTTGTCAGGTTCGGCCCAAAGAACTCCAAGAGACAATGCAAATACAGTTGTGTTGTGTTTATTAGCTACAACCTCCAGACAGAAAATCTCCCCAGACTCAACCCAAGTTCCCAAGCCAGCCAGCCAGCCACAACACTGTGAATTCCTTAGGGAGGTGCCAACCTCATCTTCTTGAACTTCCCACGCTCCTGTTGGGGGCTAAGAACACGCTTATCTCCCTGGGCCTGGCCTTCATAAGTCCATTCCATCACAGGCCTAGTCGTTCCCAACCCAGTACAAATTTCTGGCTTGATGCTGAAAACTTTAACGCAGCTGCTCTGGTGGCCAACTGGGTTTGGGAACATGTTGGTACCCCCATCCACCCAACCCTCACGTATGCATTTGTAGCACAAACGATTACATGGAAGCTTTTAAGTGCGGCTGCAGCTCTATTTGTGATCAGGAACTGTGATTTCTACAGACGGAAATTGTGTGCAAATTTCCATGGTCCTCTTGCTAAGTGCATGGAGACCTTTTCAAGGACGTGAGCCTGCAGGGCCACCGTGGGGCGAGGCTAATGCCAAGCCCACCCATAACCAGTTCAATGGTAATTATGCGTCATCGGGAATTTGTCGTGAGAACAAAATAGAAATAACACAATTTCCTTACGGAATGGGTGTCCACCGGGGAAGGGAGTCAAAAAGTAAAGATGGGGACCACATCTGCACAGTCGTAGCCACCATCCTGACTTTTTTGACACCTCCCCATTGCAGATAATCCTATACGGTTAAACAGATTTGCATCAGAAATCTTCAGAGATCTATTTGGAGCTTCCACGAGATCCTGATTCTAAACCCTGCTTATCCTGCAGGGGTGTTTGCAGGTTATGGTCAAAAACATCAACATGGCAGCCACAATGATGCAACCAAAATTCTGCCTCTACCCTGCTATTTTGTTGTAATTGTTCAACGATTTTATGTGAATTCTTTTATATTCTCTTTTACAGGCTGCTTTGAAAGCCGATCAGTTAGTCAGCAGTACATTAATTTTTAAAAAATGAATACTGTAAATAACACGGAGCAGCAGTAAAGCAGAATGCTCTTTATGGCTCTTTTCATATGTCTGGGAATTGTATTATGTTTCTGTCAATAAATCTCTCTGTACTACAATCATTCTTGGTTCGCCTATATGGTTTAAGCGGGCAGTCTTTTCCATTCTACTAAGAAGTCAATTCTGTGCAGTTCTGTCCACTTACCCTTCCACTGAAGTAATTATTTTTAGGACTAATAGGGCATATATTCCAAAGTTAGCCACATTACGTTCAGGAGCTTTGCTTCTAAAGCCATATCCAAGGGTTGCTGTCTAAATGTACTACAACAGTAGAGCCTGTTGCAAATGATGCACACACACATTTACAGGTATGTTGGATTTTGGAGAGATATCACATCGGATTTTACAAACTGAGAAATCCATAAGTCTTGCCTTCGGAAACTATTTCTAGTTCATGCACTGCCAGCAGTTGAGCTTGACTCAAAGAAGACGTTACATTGACTCATGGAGAAAGAGGATTAAGATAACATACATGTCACATCTTGGAAGAAACCTACCTAGACTGCGTAATGATGTTTTTATTTTGTTAATGCCAGATTATTTTTGCTGCTCTGTGTCCTTGAGTATCTGTTCAGGATCTCACATTTTCCTTTGCCTTTGATCGGCATCTAACGCTATCTAGAAAATAGGTGATACAGAAACAAACACATTTCCTGTGTGATGTTCTGGGATGTAATAACCAGGGCAAACTGACTTTGGAATATACTAATTTATGCCAACTGGACATCTGTTCTCAGAAATTCCTAAAACTGCTGGTTAGGCTTGTATAAACAACCTGTGTTTGCATGGAGTCATTTCATTGATGTGGCCCAGAACAAGCCAACTCTGCAGACCACACGGGATGGGAAGAAACAAAGGCGGGAAGAGGCATATCCCACAGATAAATATGGGGTGAGTGGCTTTATAGGAGATGAGCAGAACTGAACCCTTGAATTGCACCCAGTTCCTCAATTACTATAGCATTAGTATAATATCTGTAGGCATCAGCATTGCAATTGAACTAGAGAGCATGTCAATATTGAGTCTAAAGTTTTGAAGAAGTTATTCTCTAAAGCAGTGTTTCTCAACCTTGGGAACTTTAAGACGTGTGGACTTCAACTCCCAGAATTCCCCAGCCAGCTATGCTGGCTGGGGAATTCTGGGAGTTGAAGTCCACACGTCTTAAAGTTCCCAAGGTTGAGAAACACTGCTCTAAAGGCCCTACATTGGCTTCCCCAAGACCACCACTTATTAACCTACTGAGAAACTCAAACCTTTAGCCTCCTGTGCAGTTTATAATAATTATATCATTATGAATGATATAACGATATACTTTTCTGCCTTTCACATCTAAAGCTTCCACTGTTAAAGGATTACTACTTTCCAACACACTTTCGGGGAGAATATTGTAATAGCTACAAAATTGTACAAAAGCGAAACAATATTAATAGTAATAATAATGATAAATGCAAGTTTTTTTTTTAATTTTAAAAAACATGGTTAAAATCCAAGTAATGTATACATATCAACAGCAATAATCAGCACGTAATTTGAGATTAGGAATTACAGCAACTTCTGTCCCAAAAGTTAAAAATCTGTCTTCATTTAACAGATCATGGATGGTTGGAATATTAAGACTTTATGTTAAGAGAAATCTAAATTTTGGATGTGGTAGTAGCCTCTATAAAGAATTATACTCCAAACATGATTTCTTAGTTCAGTTAAATTCTATATCAGATTTACTTTTGAAATACAAAGGTATTTGAAATACTTCTATAATTGATTTTTTTAAATCTTGGGCCTATAACAACGACAGCAGCAAAAACCCTTGTTTCTTCTCATTTCCTGGATGTCTTGAAGGGTGAGGATTCCTCAGTCTGAGCTTGACTGTGGGTGCCTTCTTGGACATGCCCACATATTCCAGATCTCCCATGTGAGACTGATTTCAGGACACATTTCTTAGTTCTTTTCGTTGTTCTTGCTCTGATTTTATTTATATATTTGCTACCTTTTCTTCAAGAGCTCAAGGTGGCTGACACGCACAACACAAATTGCTTCAGCTTGACCCAGGCCTGAGAGAAACACGTAGGCTGCCATCTAACAGATCCAGCTTCCTACGTCAGGAGAGTTCAAGGCCTTTTTCAGTTGGTGGCAAGATCACAGAACTTCCCTAACTGCACAGACGTGCAGAAGAGATTGGACTGGTTGATGAATCACAGGGCACCTCCACAGAGAGGGGCACTCACTCCCCTTTCCATAGGGGGGCACTCACATGGGCACAAACGAACACCCTGCTCTCACGAGTAACAAAGGGAAGATATATGAATAACCCTATGAGGACTAGCTTTGTGTGTGCCCAGACCCCGAAGATGACCCTGGGCACACATGATACGAACTTGCCCTGTCTATCATACTTGCTTCTCAGTCATTGTGTCTCTGGTCAGTAAGGTCTCCTACCTACCTCAGTCAAGGATTATAAATCAGTTACTGCAAGACTAACTGCCTGAAACACCCAGGAAAGTTGCGATATTGTTTGCTGTTGGCTAGGTCCATGACTGACTAAGCTTTGAGTCTCTTTTTAGATGGCCATGATGTAGCCTGACTGTTCCGCCCCCAAATCTATTAGTCCTATGCAAGTGTGTGCTTGGTAGGGCATTTTCCTACTAATTGTTGTTGGGCTTGACTCACATACAATACATTTTACCACTTGAGATATATATATGCTTGCTGGAAAGCTCACTGATGTGCATGTTTTTCTCTCTGCTAGGATTTTCTCTCTGTCAGGATTTTCTTTCTCATGGGAAAGGATTCATCCCGTTATCTTTACAACAATAACAAATAATATTTTGACTACAGAGATCATGTGAAAAACACCTGTTATTGTGTGTTGTGTATTGTGCTATTTACTGCCACCTATTGGTGTGTGTATGCTAGTTACCCAGTGGGGGTGGCATAGAGCTATAATACAAGGGGAGGAAAATGTTCAGTCTTCTCTGAGTAGTTGTTAATTGTTTTAGTGTTAGCCACTATGTAGGTTTTATGGGCTACGTAGTTGTAACAAAGTACCAAGTAGTGTACCTCTTCTCTAAGAGTTTGTAGCTAGAGATTTTGTTAAGCTTGTGTTGCTAATAAGTCTTGGATGCTACAATATAATGGGAAGATGTGTTTTTCTTTATATTTTGTATGATATTTGCATTTTATGGAATTTTGCATTTTTATCAATAAACACCAGTTAGTATATATTTTCTGACTGGATTTCTTTGGGAAACAAGAAATGGACATTGCATTGTGTTTGCTGTCATGGCTAATATTTTCCTGGAGTTTTTGCTGCGCTCTGCACAAACAGGAGTGTTTGTGCTTATCACTCTGCCCGACAAAATTGTTGTGTAGTTTCTTGTTTTTTGTTTGCTTTCCTAGTATCTTTCTCGTCTATGGCTGTTCAGCTAATAATTTCTTTAAAATCCTTTCCTCGCTTTAAATCTTCAGAAGTCATTTGAAGCTGCACAGGATTACCTTAACTTTTGCTGTTTGTAAATACTGAGTACGAGGTATCGAAAAATAGTGCCATGCAACAACAAGACACAACATTCTCTTACTCTCATTTCACACAAAAAGAAAGAAGGAATAGGAGGGAAAAACCCATAGTCTGGCATTTTGCTCACCCGGTGGAGAGGAGGAAGGAGAAACTGTTGAGGCCCTTGTCAGTTTCAGCGCTTCTGTGTGGTTACTCCTGCGGAAGAGATGCCAAGCCAGTCAACCAGCCTTCCCTTTGCAAGACCTAAAGCTGAGAAGCAAAGCTGCAAAAGTTCCTTTCAATGGAGAAACAGATTCAGCTGAACTGGCTCACCTTCATGAAAATTAAAATTCTGCTTGGAGAAAAGAAATGCCATTAGGAAAGACAGTTGGATAAGTAGTTTGGCCTCCATCAAATATCCTCCCCTATTTGCTCCTTCCAACAATTTATTTTCCTTGCTTTGCTTTTTTCAGACCTGAGTATCTCAAATCCAGGCACACTGAGTTCCAACAAAGTGTTCACTTTAGATCCAGAGCATAATCAAACAAGTGGTGACTTGACCTGCTAATCAACACTAAAGAGATCCGTTTGTGAAAATATCAGAAAGGGCACATAGGAAAGTTTTATCATTCTGGTGACAAAGCTCTCTTTTTCAAGTCTGATTCTGAGCACATATGTCATGAAAGGATTTAAATATATGTATATGTATGTGTGCGAAGAGAGGAGTCTTTGGAAAAGACCCTGATGCTGGGAAAGATTGAAGGCAAAAGGAGAAGAGGACGGCAGAGGATGAGATGGTTAGATAGCATCAATGAAGTAATGAGCATGAAACTGAGCAAACTCAGGGAGGCAGTGAAGGACAGGAAGGCCTGGCGCGATGCGGTTCATGGGGTCACGAAGAGTCGGACACGACTTAACGACTGAACAACAAATATGTATGTGTGTGTGTGTGTGTGTGTGTGTGTATGAACCCTCAGGTTGGGAAGGAAGTTATGGAATCAGCAATATTAGACGTGGACCAGGGAGATTAGCTCAGATCTCTGCTGTACCATGAGCCCATCCATCCTCAAAGAGATCTTATATGAATAAAATACCATAATCTTGATGTCTAAAATTCTTATAGAGAAAAGCAGGGGGGTTTTTTTAATAATTTTTTTAATTCCTTCATTATTTATAGAGGTAGACAACTTTCTGGTAGCATCATCAGCGCTGGAGGGATATTTGGGCAACAGAGCATCAAGAAAAGTCAAGGCAGAATCATATGATCTCAGCCCCACCTCTTTTTAAATGAATCATGGACATAACACCACATAAAGAAGGGGCAGAGCTTCTATCTCATGGTCACGACTCCCCTCCTGACTTTTTTTACACCCCATCCACAGACACCCTGATGGCAAATTAGGAAACAGTTGCAGAAGAAAAGGGAAACCCTGACCTCAAGTTGACCTTGATCCTTGATGCTTCCTTAGATGAAACCGTACAGTTTCCTTGGCAGCCTTATGGAAGTGTTTTGTTTTATGCTCCCCAAGTTAGCCCACTACACCGATGTTCTCTGGCAATCTCCTATCCAAGTTCTAACCAGGTCCAACCTGGCTTAGCTTCTGAAGAAGGTCGTACTGGTGCTGCCACCTGCTGAGGATGAAGAAAAGCAACATAACTTGGAGCGATCCTCATCTTTTTTCTAGGTCTCAATTGTTTCTCCTCCTTATCTCTGCTGACTAGATCTGGCTGCTCCTTTTCTCCCCTGATTTCTGCACTCTTTTATCTCCTTCCCAGAGGGGAGGAGGAGGAGAAGGAGAAGGAGAAGAAGGAGAAGAAGGAGAAGAAGGAGAAGAAAGAGAAGGAGACTCTTCTTCCATTTTACTTGCTTCTAGTTTGCTGCCAAATAATCATGAAGTTAAGCAACTTAGAAACTTCACAACTAGTCTGGAAGCTAAGAAGATTGGATGGGAAGGAACTGAAACTAAAATGGTTGTCCAAGTGTAGCCTGTGGTGGAACCAGGGTTAAGCCTATCACAGCCAGCAAAACCATTTTGTTTCTTTTCAAGTGTGGGAGGGAAATTGCACAGAGGAAAAGGAAGCATGATCAATCATCTTGGTCCACAGTATGCCTACTCATTTCACTATGATCTCTAAAAACAAGTTTGATGGGCACAGTTGTCTGCAGGTTAGTCAAGGGGAGCAAGTGACATCATGTGATGTGGGCAGAGTTAGAATAGAAGAGAAATAGGATGATGGCACATGTCCATTTGAAAAAAATCCACAGATTATTGAGTTGGATATTAGACTGGTTTGGAAATCAGTTTCTCAGATACACTGCTTAAGAGGTCTCCTGACATTTTCAAATGGGCAGGGCCTCTCCAAGAGAGACCAAAGAAACAGATGGATCATCAAACACATCACCCAGAGTTCTCACTCTTGGCACAGGCTCAAATGGTCATACTTCAGAGACATTACACAAAGTCCTAGCTCTTTGGAGAAGACTCTAATGCTGGGATTGGTAAAAGGAAAGATAAGAGGACAACCAGCAGCAAGGGGGAGGGACTTGATTACGGCAGCAATTGGTACACCATTGGAAGAGCTCAAAGACCAAGTTGGGGATAGATTGTCTAGGAGAAAATCCATATGGTCGCTAAGACTGCCACTGACTTGATAGCACATAAACAGTCAGTGATGCCATTGTGGTTTCTACCTATGTTGATGAATTATATAAGCCAACTTGAACTAAACCAGTATTAGAAAGAAAGAAATGAGCATGAAGACTATATAAGTTGAATTACTTCTCCCATATATTAATTTCCCCCAAAATCATTGTCTGTCCCCATAGTAAGATAAACATTCAATTAGAGCTCCTAGGATTAAAACCAGCATCAGGAACATATTTCCTTTTGTTTCTGTTGACAGAATAATGTCATGGTTTTCCACTGACCAAATAAGGACATTGAGATAGCAGCTTCTCAGAACTACAAATTCTGAATTCTTCCTAGGTTATTTTGTTGTTATTATAGTTGTTACTGGTGCTATTGAAATATTTGCACTTATTTGTCAAGTCTTGACTGTGAAGTCTCCATATAAATCAATATACTGGGGGCAGGGGTGGTTAGAATCACTATTCTCATGACTCTATAAAGAAAAGAAGAAGAAGAACTGGATATCTGATGGATCACAGACTTTGTCAATGTCTTAATGATCAAGCTTTATATTATGTTTAAACAAAAGTTTGGCTTGTGAGCGAGTGGACAGATTTCACAGTTATGGTCCTTGCATTGCAGAAGAATCTCTTAGATCTATAGGACAGACTGGAGAGCCAACATGCTCTGGGCCACCTTAGTGAAGCAGTGTGACCTGGCAAGTCCCAGGAAGTGGGTCTTCTCTATCCTGGCATCTGCCCTATGGAACATCCTCCTCCAGAGATGCAGACAGCTTGAATTCTATTGGTTTTCAGAAGGCTATGAAAACCTGGTGGTTCCCCAGGCCAGGATGTTAGTTACTGAAGTTCTGGCCTGGGTGTGTGCCATTTTTATTGCACCCTTGATTTTCTTTTTCTTGAATTTAATGTAATGTAATGTTTTCATTTAGTTTGTCACCCAGAGTTTCTTTGAATAGGCAGATGGCCATATAAATTGGATTCCTAAATAAATAAATAATAAACAAACAATACTGGGTTACATGGATCAATGAGCTGATTCAGTGTCTGCTTCCCACAACATATTTAACCAGCCAGTTAAATGTATTTTTTTTTCAAAACTTCCCAATAACCAAAGCACTCTAGGTTGGTTTACAATAAAATGCGCTAAAAATCTGAATAAAAAGATATACAATCAAATAAAATCAAATACAAAAGAAAAGAAAAACACCTTATAAACTAAATAGCAGCATGGTGGTCATTTGGATAAGAATTAAAATACAAGTAAAAGCCAAGTAAAAAGCCTGGGAAAAAAGAAATTGTGCCAATATGGGCACAGTCGAGTCCCTCTGAGGAGGGCGTTCCATAAATGGGGGGTCACACAGAAAAAGCTCTCTGCCTTGGAGAGGCCCACATCACCTCCTCTGGAAGAGGGCCTCCTTAGAGGATCTTAAAGTCCAGGTAGATACATACTGGAGATGGCACTTCTTCTGGCAACCTGGTCGTAAGTCATTTAGGTCGTTAAAGTTCAAAACCAACACTTTGAATTGGGTCTGGAAAAGGACTGGCATAATCAGTTCATGGTGGACAGCCTCCGTAAGCAGTCTAGCCACTCTGTTTTGAACTAACTGATGTTTCTGGGCCATTTTCAAAGGCAGCCCCAAATATAATACATTGCAAGAATCCTACCGGGGAATTATCAGAGTGTGAATAACTGCTGTGAGGCTGTCTGTCAAGGTTGCGGTTGGTGATCAGCCAAAGCTGATAAAGGGCACTCTGTGCCACTAAGGCCTCTAGTACCAATGATGGATTTAGAAAGGCTCCTAAACTGTGGACCTGCTCCTTTAGGGTGAGTGTGGCAGGGCAGGGCACCACTCGGCTGGACAGATGCACCACCCACAACCAGAATCTCTGCCTTGTCCAGATTGAGTCTGAGTTTACTGAACCTGATCCAGTCCATTCCCTGCCCTAACCCTGGTTCTGAACAGCAGCTGCCTCACCTCTGTCAGATGAAAAGGAGAGAGGGAGCTGGGCGTCCTCCGCATGTTGATGGCATCTCAGCCCACCTCTCTGGATGACTTCTCTCAATGGCAGAGGTCTCCATTTAATATAGATGTTAGAAGCATAGGGGATAAAATGGAGCCTTGAGGGACTCCATAACCCAACTGCCATGAGGCAGAAGAGTAATTCCCCAGTGCCACCTTCGGGAAGTTCACGTAAGGGTGGAATCATTGTACCACAGTGCCTTCACATTTCATCTCTGGCTGCCAGTCCAGAAGGACACCATGGTTGATGGTATCAGGATCTGCTGAGAGGTCCAGGATAGATGAGGTTTTTCCCCACACAATTCATCCCAAAGGGCAACCAAGGTGGTTTCTGTCCCACAGTCAGGCCTGAAACCAGATGGAAATGGATCTAGATCCAGTTTGATCGAAGCACCTTTTGGAAACATCTCAACAAAGAGAAGCCACTTTACTCCACCTTGATGAATGCAGGTGTTGCATGTAGGTGTCTTTGCACACTCAAGCCCATCTTGGTTAGTTAGTTTTGGCTAGCTCAGCATATTATCTGAACATTGAAAATTCAGTAGGGATATTAAGTGTTTTCTGCCAGCGTGATGCCAATCGTCCTATCCCAAGAGTGTTCATGTGTCATACTTACCAAGTATATTCATTTTTGGACAGGCTATCAGAAAATGGCATACTGTTTTATTCATTGTATATCAGTAGCCTCCTACTTAACATGAACATGGGGGGGGGGGGAGGTTGTCTGTGTTTTTTTATGTCTGATTTCATCCGTAATTTCAATAATTTAATTTCTGCAAATCAGCTGATTCTACATATGATTACAAAATACCCTTTCCTGGATGAGGTTCACCTCTCTGTGATTATAGATTTTGAAAAGTTTTGCAGGCTGGTGAAGGAAGACAGGTGCCTTTACGTGCATAGCACTAGGATATTTCCCCCTGAATAAATCCTTTTCACGCTCTAAGAAAATAAATATAATTATTCAAAACGTCTTTTAAACAAGCCTGCATTTTCTCAGCGCTACAATTAAAAACGAATGATGTCTTTAAAAAAAATCTCAAGGGCTGGATCTTTTTTCATATTCTTATTAGAAACAAAGAAAACTTTTCATTTAAATAATCTATATGGCTATCTGAATTTATTTATAAAAAAATATCTGCAACTACTAAATATCACCAGAGCTGGCTCAGAAAATCTCAGAAATATATATTAGAATGCCCCCCCAAAAAACCCATTCCACCCAAGCTTTTTATTTAAATTGTCCTAGGTCATATTGGCTAAACTCTAATATGATAAGATTTCTGCGAAAAAAATCAAGCTTTCTTTAAAGAGTGCTTTCCTATATAATCCCATTAGTTAAAACTTGACATCTCATTGCTTTAAATGATTGAAGCAGGCAAAACCCTCCTGTTCATTAAAGCAATAATTTAAAACGACTACCTAAACTTAACCAAGATAGACGTTTGGATGGCTAATTTTGTTTTGAGGACAAATGTCTCTTTGATTAGTATATATTACATGACAAATAACAAAGGAAAAATTTCTTAACCCTAGGTGAGTCTTTAAGAAGATAACAGCATTAGTGGTGTGGTGATTATGAGTTTTTCCTTCTTTAAATAACATGACAACTGCTGATATCTCACATCTTAGCAAAGCTGAATTAAAAGATAATGTGAAATGATTTTTTTATCCTCAGCTGAAAAGATAAAGTCTCCTTCAGGTCAGGCTCGGCTCCTGGTGATTTCAAGGAACATCCGTGTTATTCAGTGGCGGTGGTGACCCTAAAAAATCAAGATAGTGGTTGCAAGGATGTGACTGGAGCTCCGTTCCATTTTGATGTCCATAAGAGGGCGGGGCTTTGGCTGAGTGGGCGTGGCCATCTTCTTGACTTACTAGCACACACACCTGTGGACTCTCCTCTGCGAGAATGGCTTTAAAGTTTGGGGAAATATTTTGGGGGCGTCTATATTGGATGGGGGAAAGTTCTTCACGGGGACATACCCAACGGGTGGTTCCATATCATGTTAAGCTGCATTTCACGGGCCAAATTAAACCCTAACTATGTATCGCTCAGTCCACTGTGGCTCGTCTGCAAAACACAATCAGAACAAACCATGGCTTACGATGACGTGCGAATCCAGCCATTGGCCCCCTAACATGCAGTAACGAAGAGATTATGCTGGCCAGTCAAAGGAAGATATTTCTATATATCAATTGTCCTCAAATAAAACCCAGCTGGTTCCGAAGAGTCTCTTCTCAGTTAATCCACAACTAAAAGGAATACATTACATTTTGTGGCTGTAATTCAATGCAAACACTTCATGTTTGCTTCAGTAAACAAAGCTGTTCTCTCCCCCTTTCCTAATGCAGTTATTTTGAGAGTATTTATAACATAAGCTGTAGGTAGATGCCAAACACATTTATTTATTTATTTTTCTTCTAACAAGCAGGTTTTAATATGGCTCTACTTCATTGATGGTGCCGCTGAAAGATGTTCTGCTGTCTTGTCGTGTAAAGCACCAGATGCAGCTTGTTGAAACACACGTTTCCTTTCCTCTCTGAGGGTTATCGTGTTACCCAAGGGGATCCATCAGCAGTTTAATTTTACCTGTGAATTGGTGCTTTTGAAGAATGCAACCTCTTCCTTCGTACGGCTAGCCTATTATTCTACCTACTTCAGGAACGCCGGCTTTGACTAAATTCTTCGAGGTCTTTGATCGGCCTTGGTCGCTGCGTCTCCTCTAATAGAACAGGAGGTGCTTATAACTTCAAATAAAAATGGGCTTATGATCAAGCTACGACTGCCCACTTTTCCAAATTCGTTTTTCTGAGTTGGATACCCGCTGCCAACTGTCTCTATTGCAGACCAGCCAACCAGAAGCGTGCCACGTCTCCTTTGCTCTTTCTCAAGAACCCCGAAATCTACCAGCTGGAGTTTGGGATGAAAGATATAAATTGAAACTTTAAAAATTCTGAGCAAAACCGAATGGAGTGGACAGTTCTTCCACAAACGACTAAACAAAGAAAGGAACTGACAAAAATCCCTTTTTTTAAAAAAAACTTCAGCTTTATGACTGGGGAACGAAAAGAAGGCATCTTGTTGGCATGGTTGACTGGATCAGAACCAAAATCCTTGCCTGTCTGTAGCAAAACATTCACAGTTCTACGAGAAAACCTCATCATCCATATTTGCTTCTCCAGCTCATTCCAGTTAAGATTCCCAGCTATTTCAGTTAAGAGCTCAGTTAACAGCCCAGGGTTTTCAATAAATTTATTTACGCTGGAGACTGAGCTGAAAGGAGAAGCGCCATCCCTCCGAAATGTGCCAAGGAGATACAGTAGGTCAGTGTAGCTGGCTGGGGAATTCTGGGAGTTGAAGTCCACACATCTCAAAGTTCCCAAGGTTGAGAAACACTGCAATTGGTGGTGATCATCTCTTGTGCACTAGACAGCAAAACTCCCCCCCTCCACCCGCTTCACTGTTGCTTCTATTGTTTGTGATGGACATTATTTAAGTTAAAAGTAATCCCCTTGGCTAGTTTTTCCGCAAGCAAGGAGCACCAGCCCACCTCCATTTGCCATATCACAGCTACAAGAATTGGAGCCACTGCTAGGTCGTCTAATTCTGTGCTGCCCTCGAATGACGGCCCAGATTTTTGCAGCCTTGACGTAGCCCTAGAGAAGGAGAAAGTGCTAGCATTGCATCTCTCTTGTTCCCCCGGAAGAAGATTCACAACAAGAGGGGATCTTGTATCCTGAGCTCCAAAGCTCAGGGATAAATTCACAGCAGCCATTTGTGGCTTGGAATATTTCAGCTCTTCAGGTCAGAAGCAAGCCAAAACATGACTCTTCGTCTGCAGTTATTCTCAGATCCCAGGATGATTTATTTATTATTAAATTTATATGCCGCTCATCTCCCCCAGATGCCTCTTTGTCTTCCACCAGAGCTGCCGAAGTGAAATTTCTCAGGGATGGAAACTGTTTTCTTATCCTTTGTAAAACTCCTCATTCACGGATAGCATATATTGCATTTACCTGAAACAAGGAAGACAGAGGAGCTTTTTCTGTTTAATCCTCCTTCGCCCCGGGCAAGAGCGGAGTCATCATGCATTCCAGGTCAGGCAAGGCTGGATAACCCAATATGATCTTTTGGCATTTGTGCACGTTAACTCAGACATTATGAGGAGCCTTAAGAAGCTATGGTCCCAGGTACAACGCCATGCATTATGCCCAGGAATCAGAGGAAGTGTGAGGACGAGGCACAGAAGGGTTCCCCACCCTATTTCACCCTATTTCGCAGGAGGGAAGGAAGGGGAAGGCAAGCCAGGCTTTTAAGATTCTGTTCCCGGAGCTGATCTCAATAACAGAGACATCCAGGAAACTTGTGAGTGAGGTTTCCTGACCTGGCCTACCTTCAAGGGCTGACAAATATATAAATTGACGCATTCAACTGACTTTGCCCAATGCATTTTTCATGGGCTGCAAAATGCAGTCCTGCCCTTTCAGATCACCTCCGGTCTTGGCACGTCCCCTTTGCAGACAGCCTTCTTTGTGGGTGCCCACAGGGTGTGGTCAAAAAAGTCAAGATGACGGCCACGCGTGGTGATCAAAGCTTCGCCTCTTGTTTCTGTGCATCATACCAATTGCTCCAATTAAAAACTGGGTGGAACGTCAATGGCATTGTGTGGCCACTGTCTTGGCTTTTTTGCCTACACCCGGCAGACACCCTTGACCTTCCTCCAGAGAATTTGCCAAGACCTTTTCCTTTCCTTCCCTTCCCTTCCCTTTCTCCTTCCTTCCTCCCTCCCTCCCTCCCTTCTTTTCTCCCTTCCTTCTCCCTCCTTTCCTTTCCTTTCCTTTCCTTTCCTTTCCTTTCCTTTCCTTTCCTTTCCTTTCCTTTCCTTTCCTTTCCTTTCCTTTCCTTTCCTTTCCTTTCCTTCCTTCCCTTTCCTTTCCTTTCCTTTCCTTTCCTTTCCTTTCCTTTCCTTCCCTTTCCTTTCCAGCACCAAGCTAAGCTTTATTTCGTATTTGTTGTTTGCACAGAGGTCTTTTACACTTGTTAACAAAAGAGGTTTATTTTTCTTTTGCTGAAAGCCTGTTGCTTTCATTGATTTTCCTATTCGATGAGAGCATGGTTTCCAAGTATTGCTGCCACCTATTAAACTTTGTATTTCTGCTGGCTGCATTTCTTTTTCCTTTTCAAAATGTCTTTCTTGGGGTTGCTATTTATCTTGGAGATTTATTTTCAGATTGACCAACATGTGATACGTTTTTAAATACACCCAAGCACATTTTAAATTGGCCACTGAATAGAACTGAATAGTAATTGATCTGTTTGTGTCTGTGTTTTTCTGCAACAAGAAAACCTTTCTGGTAAACAAAGAAACCGGGTCTTTCTTGCCTTAGACGGGACCGCTTGCAACTCATCACCAAATCAAGGGATTTCGCTAAATTGCTGAAGTTCACAATAAAATAGCAGTTGACTTTAAGTTCTGCTAAATGGATTGGAGGATGAAAAAGTTTAGCTTGAAATGTTATTCCCATCCACATTCTTGTTTCTGTTGCAGGGACATCGACCCGGAGAGGTTTAAGCGTGCAAGATGGTGGCGGCAATTGTGCGAACACAATTTTTTTGCTTGTGTTAGCGCATGAAAAGAGGGCTGAGTCCCCTCTGTGGACATTTCCAGGCAGTACTGATGTTTCACACAAAGATTCTGGGTTGCCCTCCAAAGCAAATCCGGAGTGGTGTCTTTCAACGGAAAGCGTCTTTTCACACCAAATGCCGAAGGGAGCCGGTGCAGACTAGTCCAATAGCTGGAGGGGAAGGGAAAAAGCAGAGTCAGAAGAAGGCCAACCTCTCTCGGTTGTGAGGGGCAAACCACACAACGCACAGCCCGTGAGGACGGCCACACACCGAATACAGAAGTATCGATTTGCAACGGCGTCTGTATATAATGTGGATTTGCTGTTACCAAATGGAAGGTTTGAGGTCATGGGCAAGGGAGCCATTAAGGCACCCTGGATAGTTAAGAAGCGTCACTTTTCCCTCGCCGCTGCGGCTGAATCCCTTCCAGCAAAGCAATTTCTGCTCAAGCTGCTAAATCTGCCGGCCAGGAAAGGGGTCCCCCCCACTTTTGTCTCCAGCAGTTTGACTTAATTCCACTAATGTCATGTGGTTTGTCACCCACCGCCTCCTCTGATCCCCTGGATCAGGGTTCCTCAACCTCAGTCTGGGGAATTCTGGGAGTTGAAGTCCACCCATCTTAAAGCTGCTGAGGTTGAGGAACCCTGCCCTGGATGAATGAACCCTGGCTAGAGGCCTCTGAACTATGGGGAAGGGAAGGGAAGGGAAGGGAAGGGAAGGGAAGGGAAGGGAAGGGAAGAGAAGAGAAGAGAAGAGAAGAGAAGAGAAGAGAAGAGAAGAGAAGAGAAGAGAAGAGAAGAGAAGAGAAGAGAAGAGAAGGGAAGGGAAGAGAAGAGAAGGAAGGAAGGAAGGAAGGGAAGGGAAGGGAAGGGAAGGGAAGGGAAGGGAAGGGAAGGGAAGGGAAGAGAAGAGAAGAGAAGAGAAGAGAAGAGAAGGGAAGGGAAGGGAAGGGAAGGGAAGGGAAGGGAAGGGAAGAGAAGAGAAGAGAAGAGAAGAGAAGAGAAGAGAAGAGAAGAGAAGAGAAGAGAAGAGAAGGGAAGGGAAGGGAAGGGAAGGGAAGGGAAGGGAAGGGAAGGGAAGGGAAGGGAAGGGAAGGGAAGGGAAGAAGAGGGAAGAGAAGGGAAGGGAAGGGAAGGTTGAGTTAAGATTGGGATATATAGCTTCAAGCTTTTAGATCAAATTTATAATTATATTTGGTTCTTGTCGCTTTTCTTTTCTAGGAATGAGACTATGCATTGATCTGCAGGTGGTGTTTATGTTTCTAAAATAAGTTTCCCAATGTCAGGACCCGAAGTAAGAGGGGAAGTTAACACGGCAAACCAACTTAGCCCACCTACAAAGGCCTTTCGTATCATTTACTGAGATAAAAATCTTTATTTAAAGCAACCACCAGTTAACTTAATCTATTTCCATAACAGGTTTTGGAATATGCAGAATGTATTTATGAGCTTATCTTCATAGAAATCCAGAAAAAACTGGTTATTTCTCAGTCTGCTCGCTAAGGCTTAGCAACTGCTAAAATACACATTTAAGATAAAATCTGGCTCCATGTTGATTCCAGTTTGTGCAATAAATGATTGGAATTCCTAATTTACTCTACAGAAACTCCAGCTCTTTATTGTACAAAGTAGATGTTTCTTTCAAACAAAATTGTGGATATATTTCCAGGGTTTTTCTTCAAATTTCTTCCTTATTTATCTATTGTATCTTAGGTGTATGTATAAGTATTCTCTTATTTATGTATAAGTATTCTCTTATTTGTATATATTATTTTTCATCTTATTATGGGTTTCTAAGTATACAGGTTTCTATATCTGTGCCTTATTTCAAAAGGTTTCTATAGTTTCTCTCTGTGTGTTTTTCCCCCATTCCTTTTCCTCCTCTCCTTCCACAAAACTCTGGACAGACCTGGTTCCCTGGCACAAGATGGAGTCAACACCCTTCAATTTCCTCGTGAGGCTGCCATGACCTTCTCTACAGATGGTCACTGCCAATAAAATAGCCCTTGCCAAGGCAGATATGTCCAGTGATGGGTTTCAGGCAACAAAAACACTGAGGAGGCTGACCCTCTGCCCACACTTTCCCACCACGGTATGACGTCACTTGAGACAGCAACGCCAATCCAGTCCACCCACGCTGATCTTCTCACCAGCATGCAGTCTTCATTTTCCTTCTCCAGCTTCTGAAACTCAACCCTCTTTGACTCTCCAAGCTGAAGCCCCCTCAGCAGGTCAGGCTACTGTCTCCTTCACGATCCGTCTTCCCTTTTGCTTCGTTTTCCAATCTTTTGGTCAAAAACTCTACCTTCCAATATCCTGACATCCCCCAGATACACCTCCAACCGTTCTGCTCCTGCTTAACTAATCGTTCTCCTAATTTCCTTGACTTTCCTCAACCGGCTCCATGTTTGCTAACTTGCATTAATCCCTCTCATAAAACTGCTGTTTCCTCAACAGCATCTCAAAAATAAATACACAAATACAGGAAGAGCAGAAACGCACAGAGAGGGACACACACACACCACGCTGAGTAGACCTTCTCTCTCTCTCTCTCTCTCTCTGATGCACAGACCTAGCCAACGTGTATGCTGTGGCCCTGATTGGGCTGTCCCAGACATACCCAGACATAATTCATTTCCTTGTTACAGGGAAGAAAATACAGACATCTTCTCTTTGCCCCTGCTTGTAAAAGGATGGAAAATAATTCCAGGAGCTATGCAAGTTTTCCTTATCTTGTTCAGCATTCTCCTTCTGTCCCAAATTATGTTAGACGTTTTGCCAAGTGTTTTCAGAAGCTCACTGTACTTTGTAATTTCTCCAGGGTTCTGAACCTGTGGGTTAAAAGGAGTTTAAAACTGAACCCCTTGGAACGCCAACAATAGTAACTATATTATTAATGTTAGGATGAAATGTTGCGTATCATATTACCGGTTGCACACAGAGATCTTGAGCAAATGCTGCTGGCTGACAAAAGACTTGGCAGAGGTCTCTCATACAAAATGGAATGCAAAGATAAGCTATTATTACAGTTGCAAGAACAGTATCCCGAGAAAGTGATTTTACTTACGCCGTTGACATCCGTTAAATCCAGGTTGCTATTTGCATTGCAAAACGGCAGGTCTTAACCGCTGCGCCGGAGAGTTGTGCACGCGTTTTCACTTGTTACTTTGCAGGGATGCAATTTATGGAAATTGGCTCAGACCCTGACCAGGGTTTTAAAATGCATTCGGTTATTTCTCAGAGGAACGTCTATTTCAGGCCCACTCATGAGTTCTGCGGGGCTTTCCAGCTGGCAAGGGCAGCGATGGAGAGAAAGAGATGGAGCGAAGGAAGGAAGGAAAATTCCTGCTCTCAACTCCTATGCCCCATATTGAGGGGTGTTCACCTTAGGGGGGCTGGTGAGGTCAGACCTTGGAGGCAGGGGAGGGCAGCGGAGATGGGCAGGGGGGTGAGATGCCCCCCACAGGAAAGTCAAGATGCAAAATCTGCAAAATTTATACTTCTTTTTTATATGATAAAACGGCTTAGTACCCTTAAGACTCTTTGTACTCCTTTACTAATGTCATATTGAGCAATAATTGCAAAATCTCAGTAATTATCTGTTCATTCATAGATAATATGTTTTTTTGAAAATACACCTTTGTTTTAAATAAAAGAAAGGATTATAATAAGATTTTAAAAATAATAATAAAGCAAGCAGAGTACTGTTGATGTACCTCTTAAAAGAAGGAAATGAATCTCTCTCTCTCTCTCTCTCTCTCTCTCTCTCTATCTATCTATCTATCTATCTATCTCTATCTATCCCTGTCATCTCCCCTTGTATATATATGTGCTGTATTATTGCTGGATAAAGTTTTACCTGTTTTTTTTTTTAAATCTGCAAGATGACAGGCACAGCATTGCAATCCAAGCTCTGCCCCTTGGTAAGCAGACCACAACTCTTCTCCCCCCAATTTTGACCTTCATCCTCTGCTAGGACTTCAGATATGGAACTGCTCTGGCTGGATGGAAAGCTGGGGGTGATGTAAGGAAGGCAAAGAAGTATTGGCTAGCTTGGCCCCTGATACCTTGGAGACCACCTACCCCACCCAGGTTCAACTCATCCAAGGTTGTTCTCTGGGGAGAAACTGTTGGTAGTGACGTTTATGAAGATTCTCAGTCATCCAGGTGGAATTGTCTGGAGGCTGAGTCATGGCAACTGGACTTCTTTTCTTTTTGGTTAGAGATGTTTTGTTACTTATCCAAGCAGCTTCTTCAGTCTAAAAGACCCATGGGGTCCCCCCAACCAACTCTTTTAGACTGAAGAAGCTGCTTGGATAAGTAGCAAAATGTCTCTAACCAAAAAGAAAAGAAGTCCAGTTGCCATATTGGTAGTGACCCATTTCTGGGCAATGAGGGCAGCTGAGACCCAGAGGTGTGTTCCTCTGGAGTTGCCTTGGTCCTCTGAAATGGCCTCCCTTTGGAGGTGAGATTGGCTCCCTAAATCATAAACCTCCCTAAATCATAGCTCCCTAAATCATAGCCAGAATAACTTGAAGCCCAGGTCTTTGGGGTGAACTGTGACATTGCCAGAGCTGTATTGGGTGATTTTAATTTTAATCACACTTAATTTTAACTTGAATTTACTGCATGCATGTTATTGTTGTATTTTATAATTGTTGGGAACTGCTAAGTGTGTGGTTAATAAATCAATTAAATAAATCAAGTGGCTCAGCTGTAGAGGAGTAGGAAGGTGGCCTTGAAGAAAATAAGGGGCAACTGTTGGAAAAACGTGAACTGAGCCTGGGGAAACAGGAATGCATGGGAAAGAAACTCAGGATTGCCTTAGGTTGACTCTCTTTGGTATAAGAGGGAGAATAGGGGAGATGCTGCCAGACTTCCAAGTTTCTGTTCTTATAGCCTGTCTCAATAAAGTTAGTTCTAGTATTTCTTGTGGCATTTATTTCTTCAGCCACCTCAAAGGGCTGACACCAGCCTAGAAAGCGGGTCTAAAGTCCGAAGTTTTGTAGGATCCTGAAGCTGTGGGTCTTGACTCAATAAACTATGGTGTTTTACTGATTTCTTTAGGGTATGTATATTCCACCCCCACCCCCAGTCTCATTGGTTCAGATAGTAGACAAACAGATAATGCAGAGATAAAAGCCATAAAAAGTTATAAATGCTAAAACAGCAGAGCAAGAATGGTCCATGATCAGTACTTTGCTAATCCCTTTAAAGTCCATTTATCTCACACAGTTCCTTCCTTAATATAGCCCTCACCACAAGGGGAAAAAAAAAGAAAACCAGAATGGACCTTCAGCTCCTGGAGAAAAGGTGGGATAAAAATCTAACAGGCAAGCAAATAAATAAATGTCTTTCTTAGATTTGTACTCCACGTTGGAAATGAATGGAGAAATTGAAGTCGTAACAGGTCTTAAAATGGGGGACAGAGTTTACAGAAGGAAGTGGTTTTGCAAGTAACTGGTGTCCAGGCTAGGTAAAATGTTATATACCAAAGTGAGTTCCTTGAACTGATTTCTGAAAGCCGCTGGAGTCGCTATAACACGGGGGTCACTTTCCAAGCCAGGGGCTCCTTCTGAGCTGTCTTCGAGGGTTGTCCCACAGATACATTGCAGTAATCCATCCTTGAGATAACCAGCTCACGTGCCACCAATGGAGGTGTCTCTCCTTCAAGAAGAAGCACAACTGGCTTACCATCCATACCTTGTAAAAGGCCCATCTTACCACAGATGTCATATGGATGAATCTAGTTAAGGAGACCCCTGGTCTGTGCGCCTGATCCTTCAAAGAGAACACAACCCCATCTAAAGCAGGCAAAAACTCTTGAACAATGGAATCTGGTCTGGGTGCAACTTCAGCTTCCGTTCCCATACGTGGTCCTTCACTGCTTGGAGATATGGAGATGCCCAGATGAGACGTCCAGCTCCGACCTCGTAAGAAAGGAGAAATATACTTGAATATCATCAGCATACTTCCATGTCCCTGTTCGAAAATCATTCTGAGTTTCACTGGGATAAAATCAGATTTCTGAAGACCTGGTTCTCCTGTCTGTAAACAGCTTATATTTATTTACATTCCATTTCTCCCCAAGAGCTGGGCTCCTTTGGAAGAGGCGACGATCTTGTGCCAGCCAACAGTTTCTGTTGACGATCTAGTCACGGAACCTACAACATTATATGCATATTTCATACTAACAATAATAGCAGGTGAGCATAATTCATTCTTCTGTCAGGCAACCTGGGGAGATGCAAACCATATTGTGTTTAGATCCTTCGTTTGAGACTTCTTAGCTGCTTCCATTCTTGCTGGTACACAGGCAACGTCTTCACACAGCAGAATTTGTCTCTGCCGTACAGTATATGAACAGGGGTGCCCTGATGTATCAAAAGCTATACCGTTTAAAATGTTGGAATCCAGCTTGAACTAAAAACTGCACACAAATGCAGGTATCTGAGGAAGAGGTGGAAAAACAGCAAGCAGCAAAGAAGTGACAGAACGCAGAGAAATATATTGCAATAGGGGGAAAAGGTTTGCAAAATGGTATGAATTGAGAAAAAAATGTTAGCAAAACGTACATATGCTTCATCGGTCCAACCATCCTTGACCTTTCTGATCCCCCTCTGGCAGACACTCCTGTTGTGTATATTCCCTCCATTGTGAGAATTGTGCCTTCTTGTTCAGTCCAACAGTGTTCCCACTTTAGCCTGTTTTCCACCAGAACATTTGACTACGTGAGTCTCAGCCAGAAGTTCTGAAGAAGTTCTGGACCACAAATGGTTACTATTAAAGACTGAATCGGGATTTACAGGTCTAGCCTATTTCAGGCATTTTTTTGTAATCCAAGGCAGGATCAATATCATCTGAAGTCTTCTTTCTCTCCTGCTGCCCTTTCCCCAAACTTTACCAGCACCAGAGGTGGGGTCTGGTGAGAAGAGCTATGTTCTTGTAAAGTTTTTCTTGGAAAGCTTTTCTTCTTTTGGGTGTTGCTTGTGGGAATCAACAAGAAACACTCACATTTTGGGTCCTCCCAAATAATGGTCCTATCCAGGGAGGCTGACACACATTGCATGGAAATAGCACCAGTGGAAGGGTGCTTCATGGTCCTCTCATTCTCTGGCCCTGTTCCCACAATGTGATTAAAGCAACTAATCTTTAACCCAGTCATCTCTTCCAGCATGCAGTTACGCTGTCCGGGCCCCATCTGTTTTCTCAAAGAAGGGCTAGCATCTCATTAGCTCTTGTACTAGACATGCACATCATTAGCCCTTTCCCCATTGGCCCAGGAGACAGGACTTGATGTGGCTTGCCACTAATCAGTTCTGGGGTTGTGTTTGGTGCTGCCAGGGCAGAGTTCTTCAGGCATGTCTGCAGGGTACGGTCAAAAAAGTCAAGATGGCAGCCACAACAGCACAATCCAGGCTACGCCTGGTTTTTATGTGCAGAGCTTCAGTTGCATCATGGTGGCAACCAGCTACTGGAGAGATCTGCTTCTGCAGCCATTTCACCTCCCAGTTTTTTTTCTGGAGGATGGAGGTTCAGGAGGGCCAAAAATTCAAGGTGGCAGCCTCAACCACGTGATCAAAGCTGCAGGGAAAAAAGGAGGAAGGCTTTGATTGTGCAATTGCTGTCTTCTGAGCTTTTTAAACACAAACACACAAACACACACACACACATGGACATCTCTGCTATGATTGAGTGGGTTTATAGATTCCCACAACACAACGGCTTGGTGGAGTTAGTTTAGACCTTTCTAGGGCTAAATTTAACCTCCTGGAGCGCAGGCCTCCTGTAGAAACCACAGCAACATTACTTGCATTATGACAACCTTGAGGAAATGTTGCTAATTGCAAAACTCATGTAATGTCTGCAGTGACTTGGAAGAAGGGACTAGTTAACCAGGTTGGTTGACCCCGTTTTGAATTTCCACAATATATTAATTCCTCCTTATTGACCCAGACAAGAATGTTGTGGAAAGGGGGCCTCTGGGCATACAGTGCTTAAGATTTAGTCTGCGGTAGATTTTGGAGAGAAGTTTGTTTTAAGGACAAGGTAATATGGAGAGGCCGAGTCAGTGGAAAGACATCAAGAGCAAATGATCATTGTTCTACTGCGTTTAATTAATTTCATTTACCTGTGTCGTCATAATTGCCCAGAACCAGAAGGGATAAAGTCTGTGTCTGAAATCCCTCTGATTTGATGGCAGTCAATACTTCAGTTGGTGAGCCCGGAACTCTTCTCAGTTGTGTTAATGATAAGTTAGCTATTTCAGGCCCGTACTTAGCACTTTGTTCCCACACATCAATTTTATTCCTCTATTATTTGAGCACGAGAAGAGAAGAAGGGTGGGATGGGAGAACACTCCGATATCTGTCTCCGTCCATTGTCTTGATAATGACTCTTTGCCAAATTAGCATCACGAAAACACTTGACATGACCCAGTGAAACAATTCTGAAACAACCCGATGGGCTGTTTCCACGCAGAAGATGACTGTTACGGCACAGCTCAACGCGAAGCCTCACAGTTTCAGCTAAGTGGGCTCTCTGGCATGATGGGAAGGCTCAAAATTCAGCACAAGTAACATTAATGGAGAAGGCATCAGAACATGGAACAGGAGACTCCACCGGCAGAATGTGATTGTGCACCAATGGGAGAATTGTTTTGATTTATGGGCCTTCCAAGCGTGCAATAACCAGACTGAGAAAGAGGAGTGACGGGTCCTGCCCCGATGGCTCTCTTTGCATGCACGGACTATGTAGAGTCAGGAAGATGACCTTGACAGAGATACTGTGATGGAGTGGAGTTATGAAGGCCAAGCTCAGGGAGATAAACATTTTCTTAGCTCGCCAGAACCGCGTGTGAGGAACAAGAGGATGAGACTGGCACCTCCCTGAGGAATTCACACTGTTGTGGCTGGCTGACTTGGGAGATGGGGTTTGAGTCTGGGAAGATTCTTGCTAGAGGTTGTAGCTAATAAACACAGCTGGACTGAATTGGCATTGTCTCTTGGAGTTCCTTGGGCTAGGCCTGACAGATATGCAGGGGCTGTTCCCTAGGCAAAAGTTGCTGAAGCGTTTTTTAAGTCCACAACAGCCGGATAGCATTTGGAAGTGGCTCAGACAGACAGCTCCCTGATTCACTGGAGAGTAAGGAGGAGGAGGAGGAAGTCCAGCACCATCAGACTTGCAAGATTCTGTTACTGTAGCCAATAAAAGTAGTTTTAGCCTTCTTGTGGAATTGATCTCCGGGATTGACCCATTTAGTGGGGCTGATACCCCATATAACCTATAAAACCAAACTATTTCAGGAGAAGGTTCAAGTCTGTTAGGAGAATTGTCACCAGTGGTTGGAACCTAGAGCAGATATTTGGAGGACGGAACCTGTTGACGTACATAAATAATTTGGATTGGATTACAGAAGGGCCGGTCAGCCCACTCCCAATCTAGCTTGCTTTTGTTTATATTCTCTCCTTTTATTAAAAAATAAACAAAGAACTGAAGACACTTATTGAAGTATAATAAAAATAGTATTTCAGTGATTGTATGATAAAATAAGTACAAACGTTACAGTAAACTGAACATAAGGGGAGAAGAAAAGAAACTAAGAAAAAACATAGAATCCCTAAAATATCCGTATACGATTCATTCCGTCTTTAAACGTATTATTAAATTGAGACCTTATAGAAACAGAATGCTCCCTCTTTCCATTTTTAGAAGTGTTTATTTTCATTCCTAAATCTATTCTAATTTATGTTCCAATTTTTCTGCTAAGAAAAGAGAAAAGAATTGTTATGGAAACGGATGTTTTGGCATGCATTCCTGCTGCTATAGAAATAATTCGGGCGAAATTGTTGGATAGAAAAGTTTTACAAATAAAGATATGATTCCAAAACATTTCTAGCTACGTGCTTTTTTCCTATTCTTCAATACGGCGTGCCTTCGGAGCTGGGAGCTACATCACAGCGTTGGAAGAAATGCTAAACCTGACAAATGTTACATATTGATCCACACGTTGAGCTCTGACAGGGGCAACTCCTGAGGCGGGAAGCACCCAAAAAGTCAAGATGGCAACTGCAACTGTGTGATTGAAGCCCCACCCCTTTTTATGCACATCATGATGCATGTAGAAAGGGGAGGGGCTTCAGTTATACACCCATGGCTACCATCTTGATGTTTTTGACCTTTCAGAGCCTGTTAGGAATGCTAGACTTGCTTGCCCCATGGCACAATTTCACCCCGATAGACTTGCGAGTGATTTCTCTGACCCTCCTCAAGTGACCCTCTTTCAGTTGGCAGCAAAGACGGTGAGTAGCGTAAAAGCAGCTTCTAGCTACGAAGCAGGGTGCTGGGGAAAAGCCAGTTTGCAATCTGAGATTCCCAGGTATCACCTGAATATCAAAAGAAATTGAAAATATGCAGTGGCCTTGTTCAACATTGCCTCGCCCACATTGCATAGGCGCTACGAATGACTATCAAGGCTGTGGGGGGTTTCTGAAGGGCCACCATCAAGAGTTTTTCCAACTTTCCCATACTTCTTTCATGTTTCTGGCACGAGGTACAGTATTGGCATGTCCCTTGCTCATGTTTCTTTATCTGTCTGTCTGTCTGTCTGTCTATCTATCTATCTATCTATCTATCTATCTATCTATCTATCTATCTATCATCTTAAAATTTTAAGAAGAAAGATTAAAAACTAACAAGCACTAATATTTAGAATGAAGAGAGAAACAGTAGAAAGGAAATAAGAACAAAGCTAAAAGTGCAGAAAAGAAAGGGAAAAAAAAAATTATAAAGAAATGACTTCCGGTTTTCTTTTAGAACAGCTATAAGTATAAATGTAAATTAACCTCTTACTCTATGCTTACAGTATTGTTTACATTTTTTCCTATAATTTTTTTTCCTAATCATCAAAACCATACATCATAATTTAATTTTTTTTCTGTTTTACACAAAAAGTCCATAAGGGGTTTCCAGTCAGCCATAAATGTAGATATGGTCTTTTCTCTGATCCAAGAAGTCAGTTTGGCCAACTCAGCAAGTTCCTCATCTTCGCCATCCATTCCTCCGTTGGGGTTAGAGTCGAATCTTTCCACTTTTGTGCATATAATAACCTCACTGCAGTTGTCCTATAGACCTTGTGCTCATGCTTTAAACACAGTGAAGGCCACACTGCCCCCCCCCTCCGCCCAGGGTCCCAATCCCATTTTAAGGAAAAGCCACTGCTTTGCTGCCCGAGATTCCAAGGTGATCCTCATTTGGTTCTGCAGAGTGAAAGAACAAGTCACAGCCAGACACAAGCAGGGCTCAGAGGGCAACTAACGCACGTGCCAAAGATGACTCATTGGCCTACTTCAAAGTCAAAGTTGTTGCTACAACACAGCTAAGTGGATCATTGGGGAGGGCAAGACATTAGCCCAAAGTGGATCCAATTGTGCAAATCTTAAATCACACCACTCACCTGCTCTCTCTCTCTCTCTCTCTTTTTTCCCCAACTCTTTTCTTCTGGAGAATGTAGTAGGCAAAACACAGCAAGGGACTGTTTTGGGGTATTCCCACAACCCGTAGTGAAGCGTCATCAGCCCTCTCCTGGCCAAACAGCCAAAGTGGAACCATTCCGAGAGAAAGTGGGAAAGGATGTTGTATTCCCCAAATGAGGATTTTTGTCCTAGCAAGTACACTGGAAAAGTTTGCTTTTTCAGCTGCCCTTTCTCTCCAGCTGTTTTCCTTGGAGGAGCAGAGATCAAATGGGCCGGTAGCCTGGTTTCACCTGTCCCCACCATATGACTGCTTTGGGGGCTCTGTGTAGATAAGATGCTGTCCAAGTGCTGGTCAAGCATTATAGGGACGGATGTCCGGTGCTGCATCACTGCTGCTGCTGCTGAGGCCAAAGTGCCATGGTGAAAAGTCACAAAGGACCAGAGGGGATGGGTCCACAGCACCAAAAGCAGCCGACTGGAGCCAGGCAGATCCCACTTTCCAATTCCATGTTGGGATAAAATGAAAAACACCACTTTCTCATTGGTTCAGCTAAATCTGAAGCTGGTGGTTCTAGAGGGGGATGTGTAGAGAGTAAGGGGGAGGACTTTGACAGGGCTAGGCCAGATCCATTACCAACGTGACGAGGGGTGAAACATATCTTAAGTTCACAACAGACAAAAAGAGGCTCAGACAGACACCTCCCTAATTTACATGAGTATAAGGGGAGGGGGAGGAGGTAAAGCACCATCAGGCTTTCAGGATTCTGTGGCTATAGCCTAAATTAATACAAGTAGTTTTAGCCTCCTGGTGGAGTTGACTTCTTGGATCGGTCAACACAGTGAGGCTGATGGGATGAGAAGAAGGCTGGGAAGAGAACCACAAAGCTGACTTTTGAGAAACTATGCAATGGCAGTTAGAAAAATGCAGTTAAGCCCAGGACAGGAAGAAAAGATGAGAAAGAAACTCAGATTAGCTCTGCCTTGACTGTCTTGAGTATAAGAGAAGGGAAGTAAAACATGGTCAGGCTTTCAAGATTTTGTTCCTTTAACCCAGCGTTCCTCAACCTTGGCAAGTTTAAGGTGTGTGGACTTCAACTTCCAGAATTCCCTAGCCAGCATGCATGCTGGCTAGGGAATTCTGGGAGTTGAAGTCTACACATGCTAGCTGGGGAATTCTGGGAGTTGAAGTCTACACACGCTGGCTGGGGAATTCTGAGAGCTGAAGTACACCCACCTTAAAGTTGACAAGGCTGAGAAATATTGCTCTAACTCTCAATAAAGGAGAGTTCCAGACATTCTTGTGGATTCTGTTTCTTGACCTGGCCTACCTCAGAGGGCTAACAGGCTGGGTCATGAGGATGTGTCCTTCAAGAATGGTCAGCACGGCATCTTTGAGTTGATGGGCTGCTTGTGGGGAAGGTGCCCTTGATCAGCCCTTAAGTATTGTTTATTCTTTCAGCAATCCACAATGTGTTACAGCAGGTAGCTACACTTGGCTGACCTTGCCTGGGCTTAAAAAAGCTACGCAGGATCACATCTGTTTAAGGCTTGGATGAGAGACTTCCAGGGCTAGGAACTAGACAGGAATTTTTAAAATAGTCATCGCAAACCGCTTCTCTGCTAAGAAAACTCCAAATGCATGTCCAAGAGTTACCAGAGGCCATGGTAGACTTGAGGACATTTTTGTTGCTAATCTACAGCACTGTCTTTTATTGCCTTATTTCTTCTACTTGCCGTGTTAGTTGAGACCAAACTTCACACTTCCAAGCTTGGCCATTTTTCTTCCACCGATGATCTTTTCCTCTGCTTCAAGGAAGAGGGAACCCCTTAGGAATAGCACAACTTACATCATCTGTCAAAATCATTGGTGGAAATGTGTGTTATTTTATTTATTTATTTATTTATTTATTTACATTTCAGATTTAGATACCGCCCGTCTCACAGAAAGTGACTCTCTTATTCAACCATCTCCCTTGTTATGAATTAAGTGCTCCATCAGTCTTGAAGGATACCCATTTGCAGGTACATATGCAATTAAAGCCAAATAGAATAAGGACTGATAGCAGAGGGTTCGCAACCTGACCAGGGGGGCCTGAAATGCACATTTAAGACCGGCAGAGGTTCAACAGCATCCTCACAGCTGCCATCTGAACTTTTTGGCCCCTGCTCGACCCTGAGCAAGTGGGTCTATCCATCCATCAGCATTTAAATCCTACACCCAGTTTCGCCTGTGAATGGAAACATTGATTTCTCTGCAGGTGGAGGCCTTTATGGTTTGGAATATTCCTGGGCTGGCCTAACCAGTTGGGGTGCAAAGGCTGCGAGCAGGAAGAAGCATTGAAACATAACTGGAAATGAAGAAGGTTGGACAGGCTGGCGTGGGATATGAAATGGTCAGCGCCCAAGAGAATAGAAATGAACAAAGGCCGCAGAGGCAAAGGAGAAGGAGAAGTTCTTGCATAAAATAAAGTGGTTGCATGATCGAGGGGTGTGATCCAGGGGTGTCCGGGTGGGGACATGGGGGGGGATAGTTGATAAGGCAGCTGTGACTGTGTGATGAAGCCTGCTCCTTTTTAGGTACAGTGCATTGCACAGCTGGAGCCCACAACGGGCATAAAAAAGGGGCAGGGCTTCACCCTCACTGCCACAGGCACCATCTTGACGCCCCCCCCCCCATGCATCTGCTGGCATTCAGGCTTAGATCCCCTGAAATCCATGGGACCTACTTTGGGTACCGCTTTCTCTCGCGGGTTTTAACGATTACGTCTTTGGTCTTTGCAAACTGCAAAGCAAAGGGTGACTTATCCGCTTCCAGCGGACGGAAATGTCTTGGCTCTCGAGGAGGAGCGATGCGAAGGGCTGTGGGAATCCTGAAACTGCGGGCCGCGCTCTAACACTGAAAGAGCCTCCATCATGCCTCACCAATCCAGATGCACATATTCGGCCCTGCATTGTGTTTTAATGCTTCCTCGTGAAGAAGAGCTGCGTTCCTTTGGCGCCAGGAACGGCTGGGGTCTCCTCCTGGAATTGTGCTCCGTGAGAAACGCTCCCCGTGCGCACATTTCGCCCTCTTGTTTATCCCAGAGCATTGTGAATCCAACAATACAGAATAGGAAGGAACAGAGACACAAGATTTATTGAAGCATGGAAACGAATAAAAGTATCCAGCTAAAACAGATTAAACTCCCCGAGCTGGGTAATGAATCAAGTCTTTACAATAAAAGTCATACGTGACTGAAAATTTGGAAACTTTTCAGAAAACGTTAGGGAGCGAAGTACCTTAACCATCGAAAGCACAAACTTTTTAATATTTTCCACATATTCACGGTATAAATTAAAAGTTGTTCTTCTCTCATGTTGCTAAATTGCATCCATACGTTGCTAAATTTTAAGCGACATGATTCCCTGGCTGTTTGGATTCCCGGCCCTCCCCTAATCTTTTGCAAAAAAGCTTTTTGCTTAAAGCACTTTATGTTTCAACATTGCCCATTTTTCTTACTTAGGCTAGGCCTATTGACATCTGGGCACATGCAAACATAGTTATCCAGTGGCAAGGAACTGGCTACATTCATTGTTTTAACTACTTGGTTCTTCATGGGGCTGTCTGTTGGTGATGGATTGCGTCTCTTCCCTAAAGGAACGTGATTAAAACAGGGACAAACATCTAAGGTTGCTCTGAATGTATTTGCACTCATGCACACTTCCCAATGACAACGATTGCCTTGCAATCTCCCTCAAGGAGAGCTGTCAGACGTCCGACAGACATCCATGGGAACGGCTGCATTTCTGCATGCGATGTAGCCCTTGAGAGCACACAGTCCTCAGGAAAAAGCCGGTAATCCTACAACATGATCGGCTGAACTGGGAAAGGGTCAAACGCAGTAACATCTGGAGTGAAGTGAGTTAGTGTCACGTGGACCATGACGTCACTACACAAACGACGTAACCTGAGATGAGTGTGATCATATCGCGAAGCTTATGATGTCAGCCTGTCTTTTGAGACTAAGACTTGTATGACAGGCTTGTCTGTTAGAATTATATCCTTTCAACCCCATTTGAAGTCCTGGATTTTAATGATGAGAGCTGGTGGTGGACATATTTGCATTCATGCCTTTCTATTTTATTTTTTTTTTATATATATTGGGGTGCACAATATGTTCTTTTTTCATAGCTTTTTCCAGTTTAAATCCACACTTCACCCGAGCAATTAAACACAACCTCAGATCAGTAGGTGGCTTTGCAGAAGTTACTGATTTGTGTATTAGAGTTGAGAGGCAATGTTGGGTCTGCCACGCTTGCTGAAATGTTCTCTGTCTCTCTCTCCTTCACAAGGACCCAAACTGGTTTATAATGGTTTATAATCATTATAACTTGAGGTAGGCTGAGTGGGAGGGAAGTCAGACCAGGGGTACTGCTTCTGAAGTATAGATCTTGTCATCTGGCAAACACCCCCTTATCCAACAAACTTCTACTAAGTTTCTGAGCATCATTATATTGCTGCTGTACAATGACCAGCAATTCATGGTAGGGTTAGTTCAGGTGAAGGTGAGCAACAAAAAACTCCCAGAAATTAAAATCTGGCTTCAAGCAGCTCTAAGAATTCAGATCAGATACTTTGAAATTTAAGATTAGTAGGCATCAGGCCAGCTGCAAAAACTGAAGGTGCCTATTGGGGGGTCCACAGGTTTGATTGATTGATTATGTGCCATCAAGTCATTGTCAACTCTTAGCGACCACATAGATAGACTTTCTTCATGACGATCTGTCCCTAACCTGGTTCTTCAGCTCTTCCAAAGGTATACCCATCACCTCTCTAACCAAGTCCAACCACCTGCTGCTGGTCATCCTTTTCTTCTCTTTCCCAGCATCAGAGCCTTTTCCAGAGAGCTGGGTCTTTGCATAATGTGTCCAAAGTAGGATCATTTGAACCTGGTCATCTGTGCCTTGAGTGAGAGCTCTGGATTGATTTGTTTGATGATCCATTGTTTGTTTTCTTGGCTGTCCACAGTCTTCTCAGGAGTCTTCTCCAACACCAAAGTTCATAGCTGTCAATACTCTTGCTATCTTGCTTCTTCCAAGTCCAACTTTTGCTTCCATAGAGGGTCACAGGGAATTTTATAGCTTGCACAATTCTAATCTGTGTAGGTATAGACACATCAAGGCATTTGAATATCTTTTACAGGGGACCACAAGCGGGTGTCAGAAAATTCAAGCCGGTGGTTGCCTCTGACCCTCTCCCTGCGTACATCTCTGACAAAACCTAGGTCAGTGATGGCGAACCTTTTGAGCTCAGCATGTCAAAAATTCGGAA
Source organism: Python bivittatus (assembly GCF_059951505.1). Taxonomy (NCBI): domain Eukaryota; kingdom Metazoa; phylum Chordata; class Lepidosauria; order Squamata; family Pythonidae; genus Python; species Python bivittatus. Next base: position 3,266,973 of record NW_028277029.1, on the reverse strand, counting down.
AATGCCTAACTTGACTCTTCTGGGATGTCACCCCCACCAAACAAAAGAGAAACAATTCTTTATATATTCATTTATTTAAAAAAATACAATACAATCATATGTGGTGCTATGTATTACATAAAGAAACATCAAATAATTACAGAAATGAAATATGAATAAAACAAACTCAGTTTCTTTGATAAATCAGACAGGGAGAATAGTTGTTGTCAGATGTTGGTGAACGCTGGTGTGTCACCCAAAACGTCATGGCGTGTCACCTTTGACATGCGTGTCATAGGTTTGCCATCACTGACCTAGATAGTCCTTGTAGTCTAGAAAAGGAGCAGATTAACGTGGAGGAGAAAATGCAGGAATGAAGGACGCCTTAGGTATGAGTTGTATTTGCTTTTTAAATAAGTGGATGCCAAGCTAACCTTGGCTGATCTCAAAATCCTAAACAGGGTCAGGTGTGAACAGTCCTTGGACGGGAGACCACCAAAACTCCCTGTAGACTAGACTAGGAAGTTGAGGGAAAATCCCATTTTTGATGCATAAGCTTGAACACCAATTGTCTGCTAGCTGTCATCAGACTTCAGGAGAATGGTATCCCCGTGGACCCTCCATTTCTTTTCACTGATGTTGTTCCCACATCGTACAAAGGTGCTCCTTTCATCCTTTAGCACAGTGTTGTCCAAACTTGGCCACTTTAAGATGAGTGGACTTCAACTCCCAGAATTCCCCAGCCAGCATGGCTGGCTGGGGAATTCTGGGAGTTGAAGTCCATTCACCTTAAAGTGGCCAAGTTTGGACAACACTGCTTTAGTGCAAGCATTTGTCTGTCTCCATGTGTGCACCAACTCCCCTTCTTCTAGCCCTCCAAACTCACCTTCAAGATTTTATTTAACAGTCAAGAATCCTTCATTATTTTGAAACGTTAGCTTCCACTGATCTTCCAACCATCCTGGCCCATTAATATTTAGTCAGCAGGACAAAAAAGTGTCTGCAGGAGCCCTTTCAGTATATTGAAGGAATCACACCTATCCAGAAGAAGCCATGATGAGGTCATGGGTGTCCTGTCATCACTGTGCAAATGCCGTGATGAGGTCATCTGTGTCAGTCTGGCACAAATGACATCTTTTCCAGGATTGCATCATGATGTGTCTGACGTCACTTGTCCCTGCAGACCCCCACGTCAATCAGTGAAAATACTTAAATGGCAGGGGTGCCAAGGATGGGCTGTCTGTGACCCACCAGCCACATGGCATCCAACCCTTTTTTGATGCCTCCTGGAGCTACACCAAGCCCATTCAGCTGAAATTCAATGGCAAATGTCCCCTTTGAGCACCACAGCTTTTAAAAGAAAACTAATATAAAATCTGGAACAGTTACACTGCTTCTGAATGTTATACAGTGGTACCTCGGGTTACGAACTTAATCCGTTCTGTGACTCTGGTCGCAACTCGAATTGGTCGCAACCCGAAAAATTCGTTAACAGAGGCGTTCGTAACCCGAGGTACCACTGTATATCCATTTGTCCTTAAGTTTCCTATATTCCCACCTAAATCGCTAAAGACCGGGGTGAATACCAGAGACATCCCTGGGGAAGGGGCTTTAAAAATAAATCAAGATGGCAGGCTTAATTCTGTGGCTGTGGTCGCGATCTTAATGAGGTTTTTGACACATTCCCTGCAAAGGCCTCTGCTCCTTCCCCCACCCCATAACTCTTGGAGTCCAGAATGTGGCTTCTCCGGTAGGATTGTCCGCTGCTTCACTCAGACTATTTGGGATCCTAGAATTCACATCCCTTTGGACGCTCAAAGGATGGTAGAGCGCATTAATAAATGGGTGTATCCAAAGGTATCCACAGGAAGGTCAAAAAAGTCAAGATGGAGGCCACAACCTTGCAGCGGAAATCCCACTCTTTCTGATGTGTACCATCATACCCCTGGCAGTACCAGGGAATGTCCAAAATGGGTCACTATAGCACTGAAGTGAAAGTTAAATCTTTTTTCACTGTTTGCACACTGCGGCCACAGAGTGTGCAAACTTCTGGCTCTTGCCGATTTATGGAAAGGACGATTCAGAAGAGGATGGCCTTCTCTGCTGTTTCTACATCCTACAAATGAATCTGCTAATCTAATATTATAATTAGCAATTTACATTCAGAACCAGCAGCTCAACTGATTACATTCATATTTACCAAGTGATTAAGGATGTACATTAAATTCCAATTTATTCCAGTTATTTACACACAAGATCCGTTCCTGTCATTAAGACATACTCTTGCACTGAGGTTCTTTTAGTTTTAATTATGGTTTGCCTCAAACTTAAAGATGCCATGGTCTCATATCTAAGGTTATGCTTCAAAAAAAAAACCCCATGAAAGCTAGAAAATATGGAAAAGCACTTTGGAATTACACCGACTTCAATTCTTTTCTGAAAAGTTGTCCAGTTGTGCAGTTGTTACTGTTGTTGTTTTCGGTGCAGTCATGTGATAAAAAGTGCTTCATATTTTCAAATGGCGTAGCTCCACTAAATTGAAGAAAGTCTCTGCTTTCTCTCTTATGGACGAAGGTAGGGGGTCAAGGATAAGGTTATTCACCTTTGTGACCAGGGGTCTCCTAATGGTCAAAATGTTGAAAATGGCAATCATCATGGTGTGATTGGAGATCCGCCCTTTTAAATGGGTTTTGTGCAGACACCCCTGCCTACGACTGTATCTCTCAACATCCTTTTCCTCCCGACCAGGAGTCACACCAACCTCAGTTGTGAACTAAGATTGCACAAAAAACAACAAGGTACAACTTTTCTTAAACAAGACCCATGCTCGGCATTGCTGGGGACCTCACCCCATAAATAGGTGTGCTGGGCCAGAGTCAACCAAAAATTAAAACCCCACAACACTAAATTGGAATGGATTGATATTCACATTTCAATTAAATGAATTCAACACTGCTAGGATGAATACAACCTATTTAATGATTCCTCCCCGTCACCTTAAAAATGACAGTTCAGTGGCAACTGATTTAGGGATCTAGTTCCAAGACTTTTGGAGGCTGCCTGAAGCTCTGGAGGTCTAGGTTATGCAACCTTATTTTAGAAAGAAAGAGCTACTGGAAGATCAGGCCTTGTTTGAGTCCTGGAGGCATCACTCAGTGGCTGAAGACACATTTGGACGAGACTTGGCTCGGTTTTGAAGGCACCTTTTCAGAGGTAGCTGAGAAGATCCTGGCTGATGGTCCCCAATTATATCTCCTCACCCTGGGCTGAGTTCAGGATGCATGGCCCTGTGTCTGGAGGCTGTTTGGGTCTAGATCAGGGTTCCTCAACCTCAGCAACTTTCAGATGGGTGATGTCAGGTTTAGCCCAAAGAACTCGAAGAGACAATGCAAATTCAGTTCCGCTGTGTTTATTAGCTACAACTCTAGAAAGAATCTCCCCAGACTGAACCCTAGCTCCCAAGCCAGCCAGCCACAACACCGTGAATTCCTCAGGGAGGTCCCAGCCTCATCCTCTTGAACTTCCCACGCTCCTGCAGTGAACTAAGAACACGCTTATCTCCCTGAACCTGGCCTTCATAAGTCCATTCCATCACAGGTGGACTTCAACTCCCAGAATTCCCCAGCCAGCCACCTTAAAGTCTGAAGTCCACCCATCTTAAAGTTGCTGAGGTTGAGGAACCCTGGTCTAGATGAGAAAGAATAAACTGAAGTGAAATCACTACATAATGGAGTTGCTGTTTATTCAGGAACCCTCTGATATTGAGCTGCTCCAAAGATGACCTAGATGACCCTTGAACGAGCAATGGTATTACATGGGGGTCCTTCTAGAGTCACAGCTACTGCTAGGTAGGCAGGTGGAAGCTATGACTAGAGTGGCCTTTGCCAGCTTCAGCTGATGCTCTAGTTGTGGACCTTTCTGAAGAAAGAGGCCCTGGTGACAATGATTCATACCTTGGTCACTCAAGGATAGACTACTTCAATGCATTCAAATGGGCCTGCCTTTGAAGACTACCTTGAAGCAGCAGTTGGTACAAATGCAGGAGCTGGCCTGTTGGCAGGTAAGATCCACCAGTATTATACAACCCTGGTTTTGGGAACACTGCACTGGTTACCAAGAAGCTTCCAGGTGCAATGCCAAGGACTGGCTATAATGTATAAAGCCTATTAGGTCTTGGCATCTCAGTGTCTGAAGGACAGACCACCTATTCTAGGTAGAACCAATCCATCTGATGTGCTCGGCCAGGATGGAGATGTTGAGAGTGCTCCTCAAAAGTGAGATTGCGAAGGGGAACAAGAACATGCTGAATATGTCCTCCCTCCCAGCATCCGAGTGGTACCCTCCATGATTGTCTTCCAGAGGTCTCAGAAAGCTGAACCCAGAGCTTTTAAGGGTTGAGGGGAAAGAAGCCACCCTGGTCTTGATTGCTTTGGCCCCCTGGAGATGTCCCTGCCCCACACAGTGGATGGTTACCCAAAGAACAACATTAGATGAAAAAACAGAATTTCACTGAGACGTTTCATGTGCTGCTAACTTTGGAAATTCAGATCTGTCGCCACGAGTCAAAATTGGCTCTTGGTGGGCAGATTCAGGAACCCTTTTAGGATTTGATACGTTAATGCAAAACATCTTTCCCCCCCTTCTAACAAAGTTCTTGTGTACTTCTGTGAAAGACATGGCTGCATTATATTTTTATTTATTCCTCAGCTAAATGTCCCTCACGAGAACATGCATTTAAACCAGAGTTGAATGGTGCTTCAGTACCCCTCCCACAGAGAAAAAGAAAAGAAAAGAAAAAATTATCTGAATATCCCCAGATCTGACTCTTTCCATTTTGAATTAATTGAATGTCAAGGTCTCCATTTCAATGCCGTTCAGCGCCTGGCGAACGAAAAGGGAAGAGGAGCTGAAGTCTCATCTTGTGCTGTGTAAAGCTGCAGTGTGTGCTTTGTGTAATAAAAAGAGAATGATCTATTCCATTCTAGCGCGTTTTCCACTTCAGGTTATCTGAGGTTGTCCCGATTAGTCAACACGAACAGGTGGCACCAGCCGCTGAGCCACAAAAGCGGGCACCGTATGAATAAACATCGGATGCCCCGAGTGCAGAAGAGAACGGTGGGCCTCAAGGGCACCATCTAGTGGGAGATTTTGGGGAGCGCTTTTGGGAACCGTCCGACTGTTGGATGCTGCAGAACATCTTCAGAAGTGCTTTGCAAAGGTCTCCTTCCAAGAGAAACCATTGCTCTCTTTTGTGAAATGCAGAACGCCTTGTCTGTTTCAAGCAGTGTTTCTCAAACCTGGCAACTTTAAGAGGTGTGGACTTCAACTCCCAGAATTCCCCAGCCAGCTGCTGCTGGCTGGGGAATTCTGGGAGTTGAAGTCCACACCTCTTAAAGTTGCCAGGTTTGAGAAACACTGCTTGAAAGGGTAGGAGGATAGGAAATTCCAACCCAAAGAGGGATTAATCCATTTCTTTCCTTTCCTTTCAGGGTTAGAGAAGCCTTCTTCACCCCTGCATGGATTTTTTATTATTTGTTTGTTTGTTTGTTTGTTTATTTGCTGAGTAAGAACTCCATTCAACATAACACTTTTTTTATAGATAATTCTTTTAATGATGTGCTGGCACCCAACTGGTCGTATCTGGAGAACGTTAAGCAGGATGAGATATGGATGGGACACCAGGAGGAAATTCTGCAGCAGACTTAGAAGTAACATCCCAGAAGGAGGCAGGATCAGATCATTTCTCTCCTGTTGAATCCTAGAATCCTAGGGTTGGAAGGGAGCTTGGAGGGCATGGGGTCCAACCCCCTGGCCAGGGCAGGAACCCTTATACCATTTTAGACAAACGACTGTCCAACCTTTGCTTGAAAACCTCCAGGGATGGAGCCCCACAACTTCAGGAGGGAGGCTGTTTCGTTGATGAAGAGCTCTCATGGTCAGGACATTTCTCCTTATTCCAACTTGGGATCTCCCTCTGTTAGGTTTCCACCCCTTTGCTCTTATCTTACCTCTGGGTGCTAGAAAACTTGCCCACTTTGTGTCATAAAAGGTTGCCCAGAAAGTGACCCAGAGGGGTCTGTGAAGTCCACAAGGAGTCACGCTTGACTCAAAGACTTACTTTTTCAATGTGGAAAGATGTTCTGGAGGGTTAGCCAACGTTTTCCCCCAACCCAAAAAGGAACAAAAAGCACAAGAGCAAATAAAAAGTCATACACTGACATTACGAAGGAAGAACAGAGAAATCGGCCTCTGAATGAAAAACAATTCGGAAGAAAAAAGCACATTTTGTTTTAAGGGTTGGGCGTACATGCATCTTGAAGGGTGTCGTTTCCTAATTTACTAGAGCAGGGATGTCCTCAGGGTATGGTCAAAAAAGTCAAGATGGCAGCCAAGGCAGTGTATCAAATCTTGCAAAAAACAGGCAGAGATTTGATTGCGCTGTTGTGGCCACCATATGACTAGAAAAAGAGAAAGAGGGGTGCCTTAAAATCTCAAGGGGCCATAATTTCATGTTTATGTTTGCTGGTTATAGACTGGATTATAGACTGTACTGTTAGCTGCCTTGGGGCCTTTAGTGCAAAAGTGGGGCTTAATTATAACAACTAGATGATCCATGAAAAGATCTCAGTCAACTAATTAATAGTCTACAGGAAGCATGCAGAAGGGTCAAATATTTGACCAGGACAAGGGTATTTGTCTTTGGCCTCTTCCCCCAACAATGCTAAGTAAAGTTGCTATGACCAGACAGATATCCAACAGGCTCAGAAGGGGTTGTGATGGCACAATCAGGCAGGGATATAAATTGAGCGGTTGTGAGGAACAGACGCGCACCCTTGAAGTCTGTTAAAACACATAAGATTTTCTGTGCTGTAAATGAAGAGCTTCGACCTTTCTATGTTCAACTGGTGTGGTAATACCCTTATCCTTCTCTTTCCATGCTGGGAGAGACACTGTTTCCACACCATGAATGTTCTTGCACCAAGCCAGAGTGAGTTTCTACAGAACCCAACTTTTAGTAGGAAGCTCACGAGCCAATCACAATGCGGGATCTTTCAATCACGTTGAACCTCATGAGAACCAAATCTCCTAACGATGTTACGGGGCTTTGCTTTAATTAGTTCATGCTCTTTGTCTTCATTATAGAGCCAGCTTCTTCATCTACCACCTCTTCTACAAGTCTCCATCAATAACCTCTCTTTAACGTCCCATGTATTGATCCTTCTCGTACCTACACAATATATGGACATCCAGCCTTTTCCCCAGTGGATTCAAAGGGGTGATTACACCCAGATTGGTTCTCACTTCCACTCTGCAAGGCGGGTTAGTCTGAGAAAGAGGCTGGAGAAGAGTCAAACTTTATGGATGGTTTGGGACGGGAATGCCAGCGCCTCAATCCAGAATCGGCCTCCACTTCATGCTACGGCAGAGCATGATCTCCCACATACCTGATGGAAAGAACTGAAAGGCTTGCAAATAACCAACATATTCTGGTGCTTTGTGAATTGTAATCAGGGGTGTCCATGGGGTGGGGTCAAAAAAGTCAAGGTGGCCATCAGTGCTGTCCAATCAAAGCCCACCTTTTTATCACGTGATTTGTGATGCATGTTAAAAAAGGGCAGGGCCTCAATCAGGCAGGCACTGCTGCCATCTTGACTTTTTTGCCCCCTCCAGATATTCTTACAGCTGCTCGTGTAACTAATTAAATGGGCATTCTGGTTTGCCCTTCCCACCCATTTGAACTAAAGCACAGGAAGTTAAACTTGTGAAATGCTCTGCCAAGGAAACTTTAGCTATGCAAAGAAACGATATCCTATGTTTAAACGCAGCGAGGACTGTCTTCACGATATATTCAGAGCTGCAAAAATCTGGAAGGCGCCTAAATAGCAGCGAGAAGTTAAGAGCTTTTTCCGTATCTATCCAGAATTTTGCAGAGCAGATCTGGTAGCCAAGTATTTATAGCAATATTCGACACTCTGGCCAGCGAAGCAGAAGCCGTTGCACCAATTCCCAATATTAAAACATGAAAGACAAAACTGAGGATAACAGAAGGGCCGTGCTTTTTTTTTTTAAAATAGATTATCACCTTGGTTTGACATCTTTAATTTCATCTGCCAGTTTGTCAGTAATAATTACCACAGAAATAGAGACGGCTCTTTGATCTACTCAAATAACTAAACAGAAACACACATGGTTGCACGCTTGCCGAGAGAACGTACAGCTGTTCCCTGCTCTGTCTACCCCTCCCCTAAAGAGCTGTTTTAGATTTCCCCATAAAAGAGTTTTGACAAAATGCCGTGTGCAATTACTGTGTGATTTGTCTTCCTCCCGCCATTAGATGTTTTGCCCAGACCTACGTTGCTTAACTGGGGCAGTAGACATGATCCTCGGACTCAAGTACGACTGTCAAGTTGAATTACTTCTGCTCTGTCGTCCAGAAGACATCTACCTTCATACGGTCATAGATCCACGCCTGCTGCAGAAATAAAATAGATCAGCTGATTAGATCTGGGCCACTGTAGTTTATGCTCTGGGGATTCCAAGACTGGATGGATGGAATGAATGCTCTTCATGTAGGGCCGAACGTGAAGAACCTTGTGGTGATACATCAAGAGGACGTTGTTTCTCTTTCAACCTCTGCTTTGTTTGGAAGACCCAAGAGATCTTGGGATCTCCCTTTCAGCCCGTGCCCGTACAAAGCACAACTGACTTTCCTCTCTTCTTTTTCCACGCTGTGAAGGCAGAAAGTCCTGGATGCAACCAGGCTTTCTACTGAAGTATGTGCCTTCTCAATGAAGATGCTTGGTTCTACTCACAAGCACGTGTTGCTCAGGTGTGGGCCCCAGTGAATGAACAGAAGGGTTCCAGCCAGCAATGGCTGCTAAATAAGGCCCACCAGGAGAACAGGGGACCCTCAAGGTTGCAATTAACCCGGTCCGGCTAGTCAAGTGTGGGTTTGGCTTCTCTGCTACAGAGTCCCCTTTGAGTATCCCAGTGCACAGAATTATCCACAGAAATACGTTTTTCTCCCAGAGACCTTAATTTCCTTTCTCCAATTGCAGTGATAGCTAAATTCTCCCCTACCCCTGAACATTCGGTGTCTTGAAGGAGGGTGTGTTTTGTATTCAGAAGATTAGCATATATCCTTTGCCTTCTGCCACACACATTTCTTTTTCTGAGAGATGATCGTAGCAAATCCTTCCATGCAAATGTTCAAGCTGCTCTAAATTCATGCTCTTTAATTTCAAGTTGCTCTAAAATCTCTTATGCAACTCCCTGGAAAACGACGCAGCCAGTACACTTTCTTTCTGTTTCGTTTTTTGTTTTTTTCCAAGAGAGCTGTGGGTTTTATACACCCTGTTGGGATTTTTCTTTTAATCAAGAAACATGGTTATTAGCACACCGCATCACAGAATAACAGCGCTAAGGAACAGTATCAATCACTGGCTTGGGACGTGTTCTCCAGAAAGGCGTTGCAGGTGGTGCTATTGCACAGCTGTTCTCAGCTATTTTTGATGCTTTGATATTTTTGCTCTGATGGAGTCAAAATGGAAAAGGGATTGTAAATAAGAGCCTGCCCCTGGAAGGTCTCGCCAGGCAAAATCAGGAGGGCAACTGAGAAAATTTCTGGCCACCCAGAAGGCCCAAGATATCGAATAGGCAGCATATGGCCAGAAGCTGTTTTATCATAGCTCATGGCAGCATGGAGCTGACCGTGGCTTATTTCTTAAGCTAAGTAGAGTTGGCCTGGTTAACCTTTGGATGGGGGCCACGTGGGAATCCCAGAGCTGTGGACTGAACTGGGAGACCAAAACACCTCTTGGAAGTGATCAGGACAAATGATTTCCACGTCGTTGCCAAGAAATTAGATGGGCTTGTTGAGGCAGTCAGTAGGAGTCACCCTGGACCACCCAAGGAAGACGTTCTCCTGTGGCGTCCTTGGTGCTCTCCAAGCTTGGTTGTTTTCTTGTAGACGTTTCGTTACCTGACTAGGTAACATCTTCAGCGCTGAAGATGTGACCTAGCCAGGTAACGAAACGTCTGCAAGAAAACAACCAAGCTCGGAGAACCCCAAGGATGCCACATTTCAACCCTGAGCTACAGAAATTCTCTTTTACTGGTACCTTATCTTCTGAATTGTTGCATTATTGCATTTTATATTATTCTGTGATGCATCAAGTGGTATAAAGATATATTAAATGAAGAAATCCTCATTCTTTGGCCACTTGGGTTGTTGGCTTATTGAACTAGGTGTCCAGAAACAACAGATTCAAGGGTGTGGAGGGAGGTGTCAAAAAGTCAAGATGGTGGCATTGACATAAAAAAGGAGTGGGGCTTGAATTGCCCAGTTTTTTAAATCTTCCACACACACACACCCAACTCCACCAGTCATTCAAGCTACTCTAGGGAGGAGGAAAACTTTTCAGCGAGGACATGGTGATCTTCAAAAAGTTGTGAAACACTCTTGGTTTGCTTGTAAACTCAACTGAGAAATAAACTGCTCAGTTTTTAAGCATGGACAGAAAGTTCCTTTTCCATGCAGTCAACATGAATTAAGCATGGTCTTGAAGCAAGACAAGAAAAGCAGACAGGAGCTTCCTAGAAGAATTGTACGGAGCAGATATAGGCTTTGCAAAAAAGAACAACATTAGAAAGCAGAATTTTTTCGTGGAAGCTGATTATCTTGCGTAGTGAACAGTAATAGTTTAACTGCTACAGATTAACTGTAGTCCCCACTTTATGAACGAGTTCCGTTCCCGAGGCCTGTCCTTAAGTCGAACTTGTATGTAAGCTGGAACAGTATTGTTGTATAAGTAGTATTGTATAATGAACTTGAACCATTGTGTATGTAACTTGAATTTTGCTACAATAGGCTCTGTTCTTCATTATGGGTCATCCTTAAACTGGGTGTTCTTAACCTGGGGACTACCTGTACTTCAACCCCCTCTGAAGTGCATATTATTTCAAATATTTCTAGATATGAAATGAGGGCAGCATGATCCTGGACTTTCAAAAATAAAAAGTGGGAGAAAATTATGTTTCTTGACATTTTTCAATCCTTGAATCATGAGGGCTTCCTTCAAAAAAAAAAAGAAAAAAAAAGAGTGATAGCTTTGAATTATACTGAATGTCTATTTCTAGCCAAAGAAAATTATGGGTTCAGATCACTCAGAAATGAAAAGAAAAGCAACTTTGTTAAGATTTGTCACGTTAACCTTTTTGCTCAATTTTAAAAAAGAAAATAGTGATGTTCTTTCTTCATGGATCTCAAAGAGACTGTCTGGCACCATATTGTTTTTGTTGTACTGGAATGAGCACATCCAAAACATTTCTGTGTTCCTTCAAAGACAGTATATGTGGCTACATTTACTGGGTTGAATGTAGAACTATACTTTGAAGCTAAGTCTCAGCCAGTTTCCTTCAATGTGAACGTGGCTCCTCCTCCTCCTCCTCCTCCTCCTCCTCCTCCTCCTCCTCCTCCTCTTCTTCTTCTTCTTCTTTCTCCTCCAACTCCTTCTCCTTCTCCTTCTCCACCTCCTCCCTCCCTCCCTCCCTCCCTCCCTCCCTTTTAAGCATTATAGAATTCAGTGGCCTAATTTCTACCACACTGACCTCACTGGCAATGCCCCTGCTTTTATGAACTGCTGAGAAAGTAGCCTTGGGTGCCAGACTGCAGACTCAAAATCCGCATCTCCCCAAGTGAGGGATGTGGCATGTGCTGTTTTTCTTTCGTATTTTTGTGTAATGATTGGTAGACCACCCAGAGTTACATCCTTTCAGTTGGGCATCCATATAAAATGTCTAAATACATAAATACATTTCTGTAATTATCTCCTTTCCCATTAAACCCCTGCATTTTAATACATAAAGTTAAAGGGGGGAGGAGTGCATTTTATCTCTTTTTCAATAACAAAGCTTGATTTTGTTCATGCCCTGTGAGATTGATTAAACTCTGGGAAGGGTAGAGAGGGCTGAATCCTCTAGTCACTACACCTCTACACTATATGTTCAGGAGGTGGTACTACCCAAACTTCAGTTCGTGCATTTTGATATTTTAATCACTGGACAGGTAGCACAGGATGTTAGAGTCCTATTTCTCTTGCACACAAAGGTTAAGCAGTGGTTGCCAGGTAACCCCCCCCCCCAAGTATATGCAGTGGCATCAGGAACTACCAATTTACCACCCCAGAGCAGGATGCTGAGACCCATAGGTAAAGGGCATCCCGATGTTTACCTATAGGCCTCAGCATCTACACTTGGCGTGATCAGGAGAATCTGTTGAACAAGGGGAGGTGGCCGCCAACTCTGAACTGGCTCTTGGTATAATTAGCTATTTGACAATTTGGGAGTACTTTCTCTCTTTCTCTCTCTCTTACACACACACATACATACACACCCTTATCTCATAGAGTTATTCTGAAGAAGAAATGGGAGCGGAGGAAGTGAAAATTCAAGATGTAGTGATGAGAAAGGAGGAGTGGAGGAATTCATGGAGGACAAGCGATCAATAACAACAAATTTTACTTCCAATATCCGCGTATACCATTTCCCGAGGAACAAGAGCAGAAGGATGTCGCTGAAGGCGTCTCATTCAGCAGATTGTATAGGCATGAGAGGGGCGAGACGTACATTTTTGTAGAAATAAAATAAAATAGACCTCCTGTCTGTGGATATCTCTTAAGTATCTGGAAACTATGGAAACAGACAGCTGGACTAAATAGGCCTTTTCATCCGCTCCGTTATGAAATGAGCTGTGTTCTTGAGAGACAGAGAGAGAGAGAAAAAAAATCAAAGTTGAAAGAGAAAGCTGCCCATATGGACATGGATGCAAGTGCATTTCCTGGAAATTCCTTAATCGAGGAAAAGACGAGTAACACACATTCCTCGGAACAGCTTCGTTTCTTGCAGCTCTTCTGTGCAGACCTGAAAGGCTGACCTTTCGCCAAGCGCTGTCGCCCAGGAGGACCGGTCTTCTCAAGAAGTTGTTTCAAGAGCTCTGCGCCGCCTCTTCCCCTCCCCACCAGCTGAAAAAACAGCATAAAAAATTAAACACCTGGACTGCCTTTATATTAAAATGGCATTTGGCGATCCATTGTTACCTGCTGGAGAAAGAGGCCTAGACTTCGCCAAGTCAACCTGTGAATAGGCTACCGGGGGAAGGCCATCTCCAAGAAGGAGGAGAACGGGACGGGACGTATCGGGGCTGAAAGTTAAGGGTAGAAGTCGAAGTGGGGATGGAAAATTAAATAATCAGCACTCCTCAGCAGGCGATGGGCTGTTTCCACGCATGTCTCTGGCCTCTTCTAAGTGCACAATGGATGCCCGGATCCTGGAGACCAGACCTAAGGGGAGAAGGGAATTCAGATGAGAAATGCCGCAGCTCAGCTGTCCAGTGCAGCCTGATTATCCTTTCATATATTCAAGAAGATACACAAATAGTCTTTTCATTCTGAAAACGTCCCGCTTACGCGACAGTCGGTAAATCCCCAGCTACAGACCGTTCAAGGCTGTTCCTCCTTTGTGCAAGGAAGGGGTGTGCTCAGAGCAACGGGCTCCTTCTGCTCCCCTAAAACCGAGTAACGAGGAAATCAGCGGATCCTTTTTTGCGTCCCCGTACAATATTCGGTCTTAAAAAAAAAGAAAAAGCATAGAAATATGATTCAGTTACAGAGACAAAGGGTGGCTTCTCCACTCGGTAGTGCCCTCTTCCCATCTCCCCAAATAAAAATACAATCATATTATTCCTTTTGGACAATTAGCACTCAAGGTTGCCCCTTTGGGCTAGACCAGCCTTTTTAAAAAATACGTTATTACATAATACTACTTTTATCTGTTTGCACTGTGATCAGTGCAATACATTGCTTCTCGCTTATTTTTATGGCTCAGTTGCGCACACCTTCATATTCATGTTTAATGCACACATGTACATACAATGTCCTGCCACGTCCTTCCTTCCTTCAAACATTCCTTGCGTGAATTTTTCCTTTCACAGTTTTTTTCCCCAGCTTTGCTTTAAGGCAGAAGCTGATTTCCTACCAGCCAAAAACCTGAACTTCAAGAGGAGTGAAAATTAACATCAGAAAGGTAATGGTCAAAAAGATATGTTGACTGTGAACAAATCTGTTTTGTTTCAACTCAGCTCCAAGCAGATCCACGCAGAATCCAACCGTCCAGGGGCGTCCGATCCTCGGAGCAAACCCTTTGCAATATCCTTCCATTCAGAGTATTACGCCTTGATGGATGTCAACCAAACACACTTAATAATGTATAAAGATCAGCGTGTCTAAATATTTTGAATTATCCTTCAGTAAAATAACACAGCATAATGCCATTAGCATTAATGTACAAACTCCGCATATGATTCAGTTTTGCACAAACACGGAAGCAGGAAAACAAGCCACAGTTAGTGGGTATTATGAATTCAACGCTCAACAAACATTAGAAATTCATCAGATACATGGTGTAACCCAGTCGGTTAAACAGGAAGCGATGGCTTCCGTTGATGTCAGATTTCTTCAAACTGCTTTAAGATGGTACCCATGACATGGATTTTTTAAAAATGTATTTTATATTACAGTATTGACAGCCTGTCCCAATTCAGAACGACAAATGTTACTATATTTCTCATTTGAATGATTTGGGGTTCCCCCCCCCAATGTCCTTAGTTTATCTTCAGGTGGGACAATAAATAAAATAAAATAAATTTCAGACTTTTCTTCTATGAAAACTTGCCAAGACAGCAAGACAGCGTGTCAGACAGGGGAGGCTGCAGGGAAGGTCAAAAAAGTCAAGATGGTGACCATGGCCACACAGTCAAAATCCTGCCCCTTTTTGTCCTTCAGATAAATACCAACACCTAAATCTTTTGCATTGCCTGAAAGACCACGCTTGCTATTTCCACAAGACGAGAAGTATTAAACCGAGTTTGTGGCTAAATTCCAACGGGGATAATTACCTTCTGCCTTAAATGTTTTATGCAGGTCTAAATAGTATTTTGCACTTTGTGGCATTTTTAAACGATGTGTATTCTATCCAGGAGACAAGTAGGGCTGAAAATACGGTAGTCCTATTTTAGGAAAATACATACCAAATATTATTGATTGTGTTGGAGTGGTTCCTTGCAAGTAAGGACAGGCAAAGATTTTAAGCCTGGAAGGTTTCAGGGCTAAATTATCTGTAGTGGCCATATGCTTTTTCCAAATATGAGTGCCATTTCTCATGGAAACAATGGTCCTTCAGAGGCACAGGTGTCATTAATGCCAAAGAGGGGGGCGGATTCTCAGACTTGATTTGTAACTTTAATGTTCCTCTACTTAGGTTGGCCTTGGAAGAAAGAAAAGGAGTGTATGACTCACACAGGCCTCCCACACTGGTTGTGTGTATGTGTGTGTGTTTTTCCAGTTGAATGAAGTCATCATCAACCTCTTGGACATAATGCTTGAAATGTGCTTCTTTGTGTGTGTGTGTGAAAAGCTCTAATGAGGAGAGGGTGTGAGGACCTGCATAAATTCCCAGCTGGGGCGAGCTTTGAACCGGTTCTGGCCGAGCCACTAAATCAAGAGAATTTCATGCTTCCACCAGTGGAAACGTTCTCTTTGGTGGATACACTGGAACGGTTCCCAGCTTCATACTATCAGGTCCCCTTTGGTCAACTCCAAAGTCTCTTTTCAGGAGCTGGCCTCCCATCGCACGCCCTCCGATATCACGCAAGTGATGTTTTGTAACTGGCTCCAATGCACGGTCTACAGAGAAAGGAGAAGAACGGACTCCTCGTGATGGTGGATGGATTGAGGTAGAAGGAAGCCGGGTGGACTGTCGATGCCGGGTTCTAGGGGTCTCTACATTGTTAGGGCAGGGCATATGGCCCTTTGCCCCCCAACCTGTTTGGGGGGCTTCTTGGGGGCAGGAACAGCACCAAAAGAAGGAGGGAAGGACCGTTGCCATCCTGCTAGTACTTCTGAACCAGCTGTTGTTTGGACAGGCAGCCCCCTGCTCATCGGCACAGCCACCAGCCTCTTCCTCCCCTTTGGATCCGCTGGGTCGCCGGCAAGGTCCAGATGTGCAGTGGAACCAGGCCTTAAAATGAAACATGCATTTGGGCTCCCGGATGCTTAGCACACTCATTGCTCTGTTTCTGGCACAGCTGCAAAATGGTCTTTGTGCTACCAAAACGCAGAAGCGATGTCTGGCGGGGGTGGTGGTGCAGAAAATAGGGGCTTATCTCTAAGATTTTGCATACGGAGATGCTAAAGCACCCCAAGCCGCACCAATTTTCCCCCTTCTTCTTTGATAAGTGTGTCTTTCTTTGGGGACCTCTTGGCCCGTCTTCTCTTAGGTGCTGGAAACGGGTAGGTTCCCATCGCTGCTTCCTCTAATGGGGTTCTAATTTGCTTCTGCTCTTTCACCCTTTATTCATTCATTCATTCATTCATTCATTCATTCATTCATTCATTCATTCATTCATTCATGCACTTCTTCATTTAATTAAAGATATAAGCCACCCAACTCCACTACAATTCTGGAACCACATTTTCCCACCTGGTGCTTAAAACTGTTCTCTTTCATGATGCTCTAGTACAGTGTTTCTCAATCTTGGCCATTTTAAGATGGGTGGACTTCAACTCCCAGAATTCCCCAGCCAGCATGGCTGGGGAATTCTGGGAGTTGAAGTCCACCCATCTTAAAATGGCTAAGGTTGAGAAACACTGCTCTAGTGGGAACTGGTCAAAACTTTTGACTGAGATACCTTGCCGATAGAAATGTGAAGGAACCCACCTCCTCTCTCCACTGCACAGTGGTATCTGCGGGGATGGGGTGGGGGGTCAAAAAAGTCACAATGCAGCTAAAAAGGGGGCGAGGCTTCGATTGCATGGTGGTAGCCACCAGGTTGACTTTTTTGACCTCCCCCTGCAGATACCCCTGCCACCGCAAACGATTTCTTTCAACTATCCACTAACCAGGAATGCTGGATCTTTTTCTTTTCCCAGCAATCCACTTTTGGACCATGGTTAAGGTTTGGATAATATAGTTAATCCATGGCATTTGCCCATCTCTTCCTCTAGGATCTGCTCACTAGCATTCCTGAGTCTCTGCCGAGCTCCCTGCCCTTATTTTGTTTTTAATTCTATTAATTAAAAGTATAAATGGCAAGGTAGCCTGTTGAAAAGCACCAGCCTCAAACATAACTATATTTCTAGGACTTGGCACTAATGTGAATGGCTGTTGGACTGCTATTTCAAAACACAGCTTAATTCTAGGAGAAAAAATAGCTTTGCTTCCTCTCCCCAAAACCTCTAGTGAAAATAAGATGGGAGGGGGAATTCTTTCCTGCTGCCCCCCTGGACATTTCCAGTCCTAACTGGGATTTCCCCTCCCTACATAATAGACTGCAGTCAATATACCAGTGAATATTGATTAAATGACAATGCTATTTCTTTGCAGCTCTGTCCCTCCAGCTGTTTTAAGTTTCGCCCGTTCTCCGGGACGTAGTAATAAAGCCCTGGTTCTTTTCCGAGAAAGCGTCATTGAGCAGCAACGATGCAAAATTGTACAGGCTCTGAAGAACTGGCGACACTGTGTATTGCGCTGAATTCTCTTTCCCTCCAACTTACTTCTTGAAAAAAATCCATCTGCTGTAAAAGTTTCTTTGATTTTCAGGCTAAGACTCACCATTTTTTCGGCAAGTTAATTTTAGGCCAATGATGAATGTGATCTTTGGTTTGTAGGTGGGAACAGATGCTATTTATGAAACAATGCCTTTGGGGAGGGGGATTTCTCAATCTTTCCAGCAGGAACAGATGGGGTTTGCTTTGCTCCAGAATTTCTTTCGCTTATGCTGCAAACATTTCGTTTCCATCCAGTGAGGAAAAGCTACATAGCATGAAGCACCAGACTCCTCTCCGAGTCCCGATGTATCATGCTGCTGCTCCTGATAGGCTGTTTTAGCGTGCTCGTGAATCATGCTAAGTTTCTGGCAGACTTGCAGAAAAACAGGGCTGTGAAGTGTCTTGGAGTCATCGTCTTTCCAAAAAAGCCTCAGAATCCATAGGAGGTGAAGGTATCGCCTCTCTGCCATTTTTTAAAGCAGATGCATTTTTCCCCCAACGACTACGTGATCGTGATTAGGAGGGTCTGCAGGGTATGGTCAAAAAGGTGAAGCTGGCAGCCACAGCGGCGTGATCAAAACTTCGCACATAACAATGGGCAGAGTTTTGATCGCACCTCACGATCTTTTTGGACCACATCCTGCGGACACCCTAATCGTGAGAAAAAGCGTTCCTGCTTTGAAGCGTCCAAGACAAATGCCGCCTTTCCGGCCCCAGGCGCTGCAGTACATCCTTTAGGAACCGAACCCAAGCCCAGCATGGCCCTACCAGCTTGCCTAGTTCTCAAACGCATCACAGATTACAGCCCCCCCCTTAATAAAGCAGTATAACCTCAAGAAAAGAGCAGGAGGGACATGATGACACCCCTGGAAAATTACGTTAAAGTGGATCTTATAAGAATCCATATTAGGGATGGCACTGTTATTTCTCTGCCCTTATGGCATCTGTCAATAGCTGCCCATCAACCCTATTCAAGGTGGCCCCATCTCTGCTAGGGTAGGATGGGTCACAATCTGCGGGGTCATTGTGAGGAATGTTCTTGCTATGTGGCAAGTCAGTTGCCTGGATCCACTCCGTTGGACTCCGACTGGACAGGTCCAGATATGGTGCCCCAGGTTATCTGGTCTTGTAGGGTTATCTGGAACGAGTTTGTGACTCCTGAGAAAGTGGACAGTGTCCTCCAGTCTGCGAGTTTGGCCGTTTTGTTAGAATCAGGTCCCACCTGGATGGGTAAGGCCGCCCGGGAGGTGACCACGGCTGTGGTGGGAGGGGGTGGTCCCCTCAGCCTTGAAAGAGACTGTGGCATGCCCCCTCCTTAAGAGGCCATTGCTGGATCCAACCGTGCCAGACAATTTTCGTCCAGTCTCCAACCTCCTCTTTTTGGAGAAAGTGGTGGAAAGGGTGGTTGGGCTTCAGCTCCAGAGGAACCTGGAGGAAATGGATTATCTAGACTTGTTTCAGGGGGGATTCAGTATGGGTGCACATGTTGATGATCTGTGGCAGAGCCGGGATGGGGGTGGTCCATCCATCTTGATCCTCCTTGATCTCTCAGCAACTTTTGATGACTTAAGGCAGGGTTCCTCAACCTCAGCATCTTTAAGATGGGTGGACTTCAACTTCCAGAATTCTGGGAATTCTAGGAGTTGAAGTCCACCCATCTTACAGTTGCTAAGGCTGAGGAACCCTGCCTTAAGGGGTTGGGAGTGGAAGGCACTGTTTTACGGTGGCCCTCCTCCTTTCTATGTGGCCAGTTGCAATCGGTGTTGACCAGGGACCCTCACTTGTAGGGTGCTGCAGGGCTCGACATCCTCTCCCCACTTGTTTAACATCTATGTGAAACTTGTACATGTTAAATATGCTAAACTCTACATGAAACATGAAACATCCATATGCTGATGATACCCAATGATGCATTTTGACCCTGGGCCAACCTGTTGAAGTCCTGCTGAGGTCCTGTCCCAGTGTCTGGAGGCTGTGTGGGTCTGGATGGGGAGGAACAGACTCAGGCTCAATCCTGAGTGGCTGGGGATATGTGGGCCCCAGGGTTGTTTCCCCATTAGTCTTGGATGGGATTGCTCTTATTCTACACCATCGCACCCCTTGGGGGTCTTCTTGGACTCATAGATCTGCTCAAGGAGCAGTTGGTAGCTATGGCCAAGAGGGCCTTCGCACAGGTACTTCTAGTGCGCCAGTTGCATCCTTTCCTGGGTTGTAACTCATGCCCTAGTCACCTCACAATTGGACTACTGCAATGCATTCTGCATGGGGTCACCCTTGGAGGCCGCTTGGAAGCTGCCTCCAGTCCAGTATGCAGATGCACTCATGTCCCCACTGCTTCACAAGCTGAACTGGTTGAAATAATAAATGCATAAATAAATAAAAATAAAGAGGCTCCCAAAACAATATCTCCATATTGTTAGGAGATCGCTTATTTCTGCACTAGTCAATCACACCCAGAAGGAAGTGAGGGCTGGAATTCTGCCTAGACTGAATCTGGTTGCAGATAATCTTAGTAACATGAAGACTGGATGTATACCCCACACTAAGCTACAATTTGTAATTGGGCTATATAAAAATTGACTCTAGTTCAACTTGAAAGCGATTCAAACTGAATCATTAATTTAAATCTCATGCTTTTTCGAACTAACTGGGAAGGACAAATCATACTGATC
The DNA here is from genome assembly GCF_059951505.1 of Python bivittatus. Classification (NCBI taxonomy): domain Eukaryota; kingdom Metazoa; phylum Chordata; class Lepidosauria; order Squamata; family Pythonidae; genus Python; species Python bivittatus. Next base: position 3,246,719 of record NW_028277029.1, on the reverse strand, counting down.
CAATTTAATGCCTTTAATCAAGTCGATTCAAGTTTCAAAACTAATCTATAGTCAGATTCTGTCATTTACACACATTCCTCGTTGAGCTTGGGTTAGGGTGTTGTGCGAACTCAGCCCTTTATGGTCTGTACCCTGATTTGTTGTTTTGTGTGATGGGCGGACACAACGCTTGACTAAATAAACCATCATTAAAATAAAACTTGGTGGAACGAGTTATGAGCTCAGAAGGATGGCATTTTCTAAAATGTAACTCTAGGTCTGCAATTAGGGGCAATAATGCTCGCTTTCCCACCAGCACTGTATTATTTATTACATTTCAGCGTGGAATACGGTTGAAATAACTTGCTCAGAGTCAGAGACGACCTACTGAAAATCGGAGAGCCGTCGCTGCCCTGGTGTGAGAGCTGATGAGAAGAGAACGGGAGTAACCTTTTCAATGTAAATAGAGTGTGTTTTCCCGGAGCAACTTTGGGTTACGTTTTCCATTCCTCTTTATGTGACTTCCTGCAGGGACGAAGCCATCCTCTTTGCGTTCGGCCCTGGCACTGACGGCAGTCATGGTTGCAGATCCCAGTTTTAAAGGTAAAATGAAACCAGCATTATGAGGCGTAAGAATAGCACCCCTGACTGATAAAGACCCACGGCAGAAAGACAGATTTGCCACTGGCACATTCACCCAGTGTGTCTTTTTGGAATGAAGTGGGCTAATAAGAAATCAGCCATCATTTGAATCAACCCTACCCTGAAGTAAGACTTTCCTGTTGGAGGAATATTTGCAAAAATCTCACTCTCAACGGATGACATTTTTAAAAGTAGCATCCTATTTGAAAACATTTGTAGGACCTCATAAAAACTAAAATCAGTAAATTCACAGTATGATTCACAAATCTTTACATGCGCTATATTGCACCCATCTTATGTTGGGGAGAAGGAAGTCAGGTTTTTGACACTATGCTGAGAAGTGTGAATAAACGGAATATAACTTGGTTTTCTCCCCCAAATCTTCTCCCATGTAATCCCACTTACGCAAAGCACAGCTGGAAACAGAGGAGTGGGCTTTTGCCATTCCAACAAGATGGGTTAGGAAGGTGGGCTCTGGATTTGCTAGCTAGACCCAGGAGGTTAGAGGAGTATTTTTTCCTGACTGAGAAAAGCATCACTCAGCTACTGAAAATAAGCTGGCTTTTAGTTATCCTCCATGTTTTCTAAAACTGAGGATGGTACTCAGGAAGACAGAAGAGAGAAAAGAGTAGAAAGAAAGGAACAAGGAGGGCCTGCCTAACATTATCCAAGCAGGAGGCCCAGCACAGCGTTGAAAACCAATACTGTAATTAATAAGTACCTAACTTATCTATTCTGGGTTTTTTTAATTACCTGAGTATGAATGGTTTCTTTCCCTTGGTTTTTTTCTGATTCTCTTTCCAATGCATTCCATTTTTTTTTTACCTAGAAAAGTGGCTTCCTTGTTTTATGAATTGCTCATTAAAACCTTCTCCACATGCAAGAGTGCACTTATACCATCTTGGTTTCAGGACTGGCACAAGATTTGTTAAGTTCCATGTTTCTGGGTTACGGCTGGATCCAGAGCATCTTCCTTTCTTCTTAGAGCTGGTGTGAAGGAAGGAGACCTTGTTAGACGGGCCAAGAACATCACAGCTGGAGATTCAGATGGCATTTAGCATCGGTGTCTTCTACTGGGGAATTCTTGGAAGAAAAGGTCTGCCAGGGACATTCACAATTACCCCCCTCCTTGTTCGTAACAGAGAGACATCATTTTCCTTCTCAAGCAATCAGGCGAATTCATGAAATTAAGAGTATTGTTATCTCATCTGCCCCAAGGACAGCAAAACTTACAGGCATTTGAAATGGGTAAATAACCAATCTGAATAGACCCTGAAAAAGTGACATCTTTTTGTCTTTTGTGAACTACACCCAAAATTGACTTTAGTCTTTTCCAAACTATTAGACTGCGGTTTGAACACCAACTGGATTCACATACTGACCACACTAAGGTGTCTTTAACCAGTTTATTAAATAAACCCCCATTGTCTAAACTCACCTAATACACTAAATTAAAATCAAAACAGCAGGATGACTCAGGACAATACATGAGCCCATCTTACGCAGCAAAATATTCTGACCTCCATACTCTGTGCAGATCTCAAGTATTTGAAATACAGTAGGTAATTTGACACACCCAGAGGACCCCCCCCTCCCGCAATTAGCTATGAATGGAATTTGGACAGAGCAAATCAATGAAACCGGCCGAGAAGGAATCAGGAGGAAAAATCCCCAAGCCACACCTACTGGCATAATGAAAGGGGGCAGAGACTGGGCAGAAACCAAGAATTTATGGCCTCTCCCCCAACACTGAAATAGGGGGATTTTACAGGCTGTCAATTCCAAGGCTGTCTTTTCCCCTCCCTGCGCCCAGGCGGCTTCCAAGCAACGTTGGGACTCAGCTTCTGCAAAATACAAATTCTGCAAATTCTGCAAAATGCACTTCAGAGCACGCAGGAGCTGCTGAGGGAAGTCTTGCAAACCTGGGGAAAGGCACAGATGATTTAGAGCAGGAGTTTCAGCTTTTTCCAGCGGCAGAACCTGTTGATTTAAAAAAAAAAAAAACAACTGAAGCCCAGCAGCATCCTAGTCCATATCTTTCTCCGCTTCCATACCTTTCAGTCCATAAAGAAGGTACTTCCCTCCACGCTATGACTCCTAGGCCAACCTCGCAGGCATGGCGTATGACACAATACATCTGTACCGGAGCAGCCCTGCTTCAACAACCGCAGGGGACAGACCCCCTGCAGCGCTCGGCAGGCTGTGCTTCTTGCGGGCTTTGTGGTCTTGCTTCCAGGAAATGGGGGTGATGATGGAGGGGGAATTGGGGGATGAGACCTGCAGTTAGTAGAAATCGCTGTGGACTCCCAGGAAGCTTGTTTTTTGGAGCGGAAGAGGCCAGTCTGGACTCTCAGAGGTTAAAGGTCAGAATTTGGAGATGCTCGAGCAAAAAGCTGCCCCCCTGCACTTCTAGGTGGGGGTCTGGGAGCTTTTGCAGGGCAAGGTAAGAAATTGGTGCCCCCTAAAAGTTGGTAACCTGGTCCCACCCACCCACCCACCCACTTTTAGGGGTAAAATCCTGGTACAAAGTGGAAGTTCTCTAAGGGAGCCACATACGTGCGGTGGGCGACTATATGAATCAGATAGATAGATAGATAGATAGATAGATAGATAGATAGATAGATAGATAGATAGATAGATAGAAAGACGGATGGATGGATGGATGGATGGATGGATGGATGGATGGATGGATGCATGCATGCATGCAAAGTGCAGAGTCTTTAACTTTTCGTGCTCTGGGCCCTTTTGAGAGTCTAGTGAAACCTAGGATCTCTCTGCTGAAAAATGCATTTAAAGGCATAAAATAAACAAATAATTAAAACATATTTACCAGTGTAATTACTTACTTACTTACTTAATCAATGAAAGAAAGAGAGAGAGAGAGAGAGAGAGAAAGATTGCATTATACAGGAAACCGATGATGCTCAAAGGCAGTTGTGAAAATATTACCCCCAAATGAATACGGGAATGCCCGGGCTTCTTTATTAATCCATGTAATAATTTTAGACAGCGAAGGTAGCAAAGGTCTTTGGAGTCCGGAGGCCATAAATCACTTGGTGGCCTACCTTCACGACTGAACGAAAAGCCAGGGGTGGGCCAGATGGCCTCAAGGACCCCTTCCTCTATCTACAGCTCATTTCCTGGTCTACCTTGCGGGGGGGTTGCCATCCGAGCCCAGGCATAGGCTTTCACGGTGGTCTCCCATCCAAATGTTACCACAGTCTGCCCCCTGCCGAGGAGAAAGGGAACGACTCTCTCAGACCCGGGTCCCTCGATAATCCATGTCGTCTTCTTGGTAGCCACGGGATCAGCCCACACCTCCGAGCCCTGGGCTTTCCAGGTGGTCTCCCATCCTGCGACGACGGGGACGGCGATCGAGAGCGCGAGTCCGAGATCCCTCCGCGGAGGAGGGCGCAGCGCTCGGTCCGCGCCGCAGAGTCCTCCGCCCGGTTTCCTAGGCGACGGAGGCCCCGCCCCGCGACGCCTCGACCCCTCCTCTCCCTGGGGCGGCGCGCGGCGGTCGCCGGAAGCGGAAGCCGCTGCCGCTCCGCCCGGGGAGCGCCACGGCGAGGAGGAAGCGTCGCCGCGAGCCCGTCGGCGGTGGGTCTCTCGAGGGGGAAGGCACGGGAGGGGCGGCGGCGGCGGCGGCGGGCGATGGCAGGGCTCTCGCCGCCCCGACTGCGCCGCCGCGCCGCCTGAGGGAAGCCGGCCCTCCGCCAGCAGCGCGGGGGGCGAGGGGCGCCTCGGCTTCCCTCTTGGGCAGGCGCTTCCGGTACGGCCGGGCGGGAGCAGCGAGCGCGGGGGCCTAGAGCGGCCGCCTCCCCGGGAAAGCCCGAGCCGGAAGCGTCGGTGGCGGGGCCTGAGCCTCTCCGGAAAGCGCGGGGGTCGCCCGCGGGGGCAAGGCCTTGGCGGGGGGTCCGTGGCAGCCGTGCCAAAAGACGCGGAGCGTTGATGATAGTATTTATCGATGCCTTCTAGTGTAATATAGCGCGGTGTTGTTCAACCGCAGCGCCTTTAAGATGGGTGGACTTCAACTCCCAGAATTCCCCAGCCAGCCTTACTGGCTGGGGAATTCTGGGAGTTGAAGTCCACCCATCTTAAAGGCGCTGCGGTTGAGCAACACTGGTGTCGAGCAGAGGTTGGTGAATATAAGCCGCATTTCACAGCTGCTGGCTTTGGAGGCTGGCAGAGACGGTGCTCAAGTCGTGTGAAGTCCCTAGTACGAATTCTGTCATCTGAATGCGTTTCTCCCGCTCTGTAGAGTGCAGAGAACATACTGATGCTTAAAGGGGCTCCAGCTCCTGCCTGGCGTTGGGCTACACGGCTCCTTCCTCCTCCTCCTCCTCCTCAGTTGCGGTGAGTCCCGAGAAAAGAAGCCGGGCCCAGGCTTCTTCGGGGAGCGAAGGCAGCCCCTTCGCGCCTGCAGGGGGTCCCCTTTCTTCTTTATTGCTTTATGGCTTCCTTCTGCTTTACTCCCCCCTGCTTTGGACCTGCAGCCGCGGCGCTGGGGTTGCTGCGGACGCACGGAAGTCGTTTGGTGCATCGAATCCAGATCTGCTTTTGAGGCAGGGCTGCGGCAGGTGCTGGAGGCCCACCGTGACGTGGGGCCGTAATCCGTCTTTGGGGGCAGGTTGGTTGGGGAACGGGCTTTTCCCTTTCCGGCAGGCCGGCAGGGTGCCTGGGCTCCTGTGGTAGAACAGCCCGGTATCTCTGCCTGTGCTGCACTGCATTGTGACCTCATCAGTCGTCCATCAGAGCTGCTGGCTGACCCAGGCACAGCTTTTGCTGGTGGGGCCTCTCGGAGGAGGGGGACCGGGAAGAACGCATTTGCGGAGGTCTGGCTTCCCCAGGAGGAGGCTTCCGCGTAAGCACGAGGGGGTGGCGCTGGATCTGTTGGCCGAGCAGAGAGCACTAGCCTGCCAGGCTGGAAACCCTGTTTCCTTGATAAGCATCCCTGGCTGAGTCAAGGGTTGTCGTTATGAAGCCTCTCTACAAAGTGCAGCATTTAGGAGTACACTCTAAAACGGTGGCACTCGGCCCGCAAAGCCTTAGGCCGCCACTAAAGGGCCGTAACACTTTGAGGGAGACCGCAAGGTGTTTTCCGAAGACCCAATGTCTTGCACTTCTCACCGTTGCTCTGTATAATGAGAAGCCTGGGGAACCCGGGGGGAGCGCCAGAATGCCAAAAGGCATCTGCTCCTATCCCAAATTCCTAATGCCAGGAATAAACATATAAAACTAGATGACTGTTGGATAGGTAAATCTGGAGTTTTGAGGGAGCTGTGGGTGCGCTCACAAAATGGCTGCCTTCAACAGGATGACCAGTCACGAAACGACAGCTTCACAGAAGAATGGCAAGTGAAACTGCCCTCCCACCATTTTCTCTATATTATCACACTTTACTTTGCTTTTGGGGGGAGATATGCATGTGCCTTTCCAAACAAAGCACTGGGTTGCGGCCATGCGCCGTTTTCAGTTTCATAAGAATTCTTCATGATTATAGGCAGGAGCCAGAAGCGACCTTGGAAATAAATTCCATACTTGACGGTGGTGCTTTGCACTGTGCTAACTCCCTTCTTAATTTTTTTTTTTAAACTTAAATCAGGTACGATACAGAACTTGGAGACCTCCTTATTAGAAACCCAGCGGTTACAGTTTGAAGGTCCTGTGAGTTCACCCAACCAGGTAGACGTCAGTGGCAAGGATGGTGGTTAGTGGTAGTCTTCAGCACGTCAGCAACGTGCAGCCCTGTTTTTGAAGCCCCAAGATAGAGTTGAGTAGAAACTCCCCAAATTCCTATCCTTCACAGTTTTATAGAACCAGTACCTCTGGGAAGCCCAAGGGTGAAACATCTGGACTAAATTAATGTTGCCTCTTTTCCAGCCCCCAAATTCTATGTAAAGGTGTGGAATTTAAATAATACCATTGGTGCATCATACTAGGCACCTTCTCATGTTGCTGTTGTTACTGGCACGTCTGTCCCACTTTTTCTGGGAGGTCTCAAAAGTCGCTTACTTTGGCTCCCCCTGGTTTCATCTGTACAGCAGCAACCCTGGCCGCTCAGAAGTGTGACAATTCCCTGAGATTGCTGTTTGAGTGAATAGGGTGCCTGAAATGTTGTGCAATGTCATTGCTATATTTTTGGTTATCAAGCAGTTTGTTGCATAATCTAATTAATACATCCTTGGTTGTCAGACTATAAAGGTCCTGCCTTTGCCACCCCACCCCCCTTCTTTTTAACTAGATCTGAAGCACAATTAATTGTGGCTTGCTGTGATGCAGTAGCGCTGTAAAATGGCTAAGAGAGTGGCAGAGAAGGAGCTGACTGACAGAAACTGGGATCAAGAAGAAGAAACCGAGGAGGTAAACAAGGCCGAGGCTTGCTTTCATTAACTTAGAGCAGCCGTAGGCAGAGTTCACAAAGTATGTCACAGCATTTTTGGTAGGTGAGAAAAAAAATATTTTGCGAAACTGAGAAGGTAATGGGCCAGTCTGTCCTCTCTTTCCTGTATGTACCAAGAGTCAAGACCAAAATATTCACGGGAAAATCCGTTTCATATAGTTTGTCTCTATGTGGAAGGTCTTACCAGTGTCTTGGCATTGTAGTATTAAAGTTGACTTGTCTTGTGTAGTGAAAACAAAAATAAATTAATGCAGACTTTATTGGCAAGGCATACTGATTATAACTGGACTCATTGTAAACATGGACAATTCTGGACTTCTCTGCTTTCTTCCTGATGACGCAGAAGCAGCTTCTTTAAACCTTATATTGTCTGCTACTGAGTTTTGGCCTCACCAATGAGAGAATCAAGCCAAAAAGTAGCTCTCACTTCTTTTAAGCGCTTCTGTGGTGAGCAGGGGAGGGAGATCACACATTTGTGCTGAACCCCAGGTAGGGCATGGTGGTGTAGCCTGCTTGGGTCTTTGTGCAGTGGCATTGCCTTCAAAATCTCATGAGATTTTGATGGTCTCGCCCCAATACCTTGTAAGGATTCAGCCTTCTCAGATGCCAGGGGCCAGTCTGGAGCCCGTGGACGTCATATTTTTCTCTGGTAAGCATATCATGCAAATGAGTTGGAAAAGGGCTGAGTTTCTTCCCTGGGATCGGTGCTGAGGTCTTGGTAGTGGTGGTTTTCACAATGTTTAGTCAAAATGGCTTGTCATATAGATCAATAATCTTTAAAACATCTATTTCTATTGAGAATATTACCAGCGAAACACACTCTTGGAAAAACAGTGTCTGTAATTAGGATTGCTTCTATTCATTTGGTAATTGTGCTTCAGTTCATGTTAAAGTGCTTGCAGTTTCAAGCAACATAACAGCTACAGGGGAAAGCTGCTATTAAAAATCATTCTTTGACATTAAATCAACATGATTCTGACTTTTGAATTGTCCAAACAAATCTGAACGTTGTGAATGCTTCCATTTTGCCCTGTGAATTGGTTAGTATTCCAAGCAGTGGTGTGAGCTTTCTAGAAAATTTTGATTTAAGTATCCTGTACCTATACCTTCCATGTCTTCCAACATTTTGTCATCACTTAATTTGATTAAAATGAAATGAGTAAATCATACTTAGGCCGCAGTCCTGTGATCCCTGGGAATACATGCTATGGACCACACCATAATTCAGAATTACATCTTGGGGGAAATCTGTTGATTCCTTCTTTCTTCATCTGTTATGGCGTGAGTTTTATAATTGCCTAAATACTTTGGCTGTGCGTCCAAGTTACTCTTCTGTTTATAAGCAAAACCCGCCAATGCGATATAGCATGACGAGTTTGGCCTGGCGCTGGCAAGACCCACATTCAAGTTCCCGCTCAGCCTTGGACCCCCCTTGGGGGACTTAGAGCCATTCATGCTCTCCTTCTCAGCCCAGTCCACCTCACTGTTGCTGTAGGAAAAAAATTAGAGGAGGGGTCACTGTACCCCACCTAGAGCTCTTTAATGTAAGGTGGGATATATATATTAAAGGAGGAAGGAATTCTCCTAAAAACTAACATGAATGGTGGAATCTCTTAGAGGACATCCTTGTTATCTATAAATAGGAATAATTACAGTCTTTCTGAAGGCAATTTAATGGTTTCTAAAGTTCATTGGGTAAATTAACAATAAATATGCTTCTTACAAATAATGACTAATTTGAGGGGAATCTGTCAGTTGACATCTTTTGGGAAATATTTATGGATAACATTTCCTAAATATTTTGAGCAAGTCAGTGAGCAACTATGATACCCACAAATGATTCATAAGTAATCATCTGGAATGATGCTATAAAATTTGAATATGCCAAGAAGGGCTTGCATGTTGTAATATAATATTGAACCTCATGGTGCTAATAATGAATGATTATGTCAAAGAGCTGGAGCAAGAAGATGGGTTTTGCTGGGAGTTTTTGTTTTTCAGACTACTTTTATTTTGCTTGTCTAAGAATTTAACATTCTCTGCAGGTAGGAACTTTCTCAGTGGCCAGTGAGGAAGTTTTGAAGAACAGAGCAATTAAGAAGGCAAAACGTAGAAACGTGGGGACTGAGGTACATACATAACTATCATTTTAAAATAAGCTTTCTGCTAATTTGTCTAATCCCTTGTATTGCCTAAAAATCGTTTGTCACTGAATGCTAGCTTATTATGTAAACAGCATTCTTACTGAATAATGAACAACAAACGCAGACTAATATATGGTTGAATTTGTTTTAAATCTTTGATGCAAAATGTCATTTGAAATTCTAGAAAATTCGTAATACGTGAAATGTCTCTCTGGGGGAGCATTTGAAGAGGGCAAGAATTCTGGAAGATTTTCAGGTTTCTATCCATCATTGTTTTTCTAACAGCTAGGGAAGAGAGAAACTTCTTTCTCTTGTCAGGTCCAGCTATTAAAAACCTAGATCTTCACTGTTCGTATGGATCACTTACACTAAATAATAACAAAGTTGACTCCCTCTCCCAGTCTACGTAACCCTGTCTCATCCAGGAAAAAATCAATTACCTTTTATCAGCACCTTGTACTTTTTAATAATAATACTTAGTTAGTAGAATGCAGTATTTTACTTTCTTCAGAATTCTATTTATTCCAAGCAGTTACTCAACTTTTATTCTATGCATAACTGAACCATCTGAATTAGAAAGCCAATATATATGGAATTAAAAAATACTGTTATTTAACAATTATTTTATTCCTGGTGGTTCATGGTGAATCCCATGCCCTTTTCCTAAACTCTGTTTATGAGCATATGAAGAAGCTGGGAGAATGAGCAGGTTCCAGGGGCTAGGCTAATGCTGCAGGTCAGTCTGATTTTGTGATGGAATGGAATTATGAAGGCCACACTCAGGGAGGCAAACATCCTTTTTCGTCTCCAGAAGGGCGAGGAAGAGATAAGAGGATGAGGCTGGCACCTCCCTGAGGAATTCACTCTGTTTTCACAGCTACTGTGGGAACAGAGTTTCAGTCTGGGAAGATTCTTGATAGAGGTTGTGGCTAATAAACATTGCTGATTGGTGTCAGGCCTAGCCCAAGGAACTCCAGGAGACCACGCAGATTCAGTTCAGCAATGTTTATTAGCCACAACCTCTATCAAGAATCTTCCCAGACTGAAACTCTGTTCCCACAGTAGCTGTGAAAACAGAGTGAATTCCTCAGGGAGGTGCCAGCCTCATCCTCTTATCTCTTCCTCGCCCTTCTGGAGACGAAAAAGGATGTTTGCCTCCCTGAGTGTGGCCTTCATAATTCCATTCCATCACAGATTTCCAAATCTAGGTGGGATGGTTGCCTCCTTCAAACTGAAGCCGAGCATTCCCTAGCTTGTGAGCATTGCTGCGCACAGGTCATCCTTAGAATTAGGTGCTCATGTGGCCTTTTCAGTCATTTGTAACTTAATGTCTGAAGAGGGCTGGAATAGCTGTGTGTTATTCTTAAGGATGTGCAGAACGTTTTGAATTCAAAACATTTCTCTTTCAGCTGTAAGGTCAGAACAACCTGCTTTTTAAATAAGAACTAGGCATTTAGAAACAAAAACATTTTCCCTGCTCTGAGTAACTATTGGTTTGTCTTTGTACCAGCAGGAACAGTCATCTTTCGGTGGCTCACAGTCTTTATTTTTGGGTCAGGGGATTGGCTTACAGTTTGTTGTTGATGCTATTCTCCCTGAGATGGAGTGATTTTTAGCAGTCATCCAATATGATTTGAATGATACATTCATACCTATCTATCTGGATCTACCTGTCTACCTACTTCCTAAGTCCCAGTGCTTAACAATGCTAAATCATGTTTGAACGTCTTTAACTAAAAGGTTTTATGTTGATGTTGAGTAATGATAGAAGGGTTTATGTGTTTCCTCCCTCCCCCCCCCCCCACTGGTTCACACCTACAGAATCACTGGATGATAAATACATGCCAGAACTGGGTTTAACAAAACGTTAAGTATCCTCTGGACCAGAGTGGCCACACTTTGAACTCTAGGTCCAACAGCAGGTACCGTGTGATGTCCTGAGCATCCCTCAAAAAATAAAAGTGGCATGAGTCTGGTTTTTTAAATTTTTACTTTGGAGGGATTCTTGGAGCTCTGGTGGGTGCCATTTTGGGGGGTCCTGTCCGAGATATATTGAGTTAAGGAAGGCATCCTTCCATGGACGAAGTGACATCTTGTTTAAGGCAGCGGCTGAAATAACTTCTAAGTGCCCAAGAAACAAAAGTTGGGAGTGATAAACCAAGAAACCCATTTCGGATGTAACACTAAGCTTTTGTCTTTGAACTAGCTTCTAATTACTGGGGGAAAGAGGAGCTGTGGCCATCAGGAGTATCTGGGGTTTGGTCTTCTCCTCACTTGCAAATGCAGCCAACGTGAAAAATTTCATCCCTTCTGAATGTGCCCAGGATGGGCTTGTAATCTGTGAGCTGCCACGTGAGAAGCGCAGGGCAACTTTTTTTTTTTTTTAATTCTTTTTCAGTCTGAAAGCAGTGGAGCTTTTAAGGGATTTAAAGGTTTCGTTTTACCTTCTGGAACGGGTGCTTTTTCTGGTTTTGGCAACGGCCCGGGAACAAAGCCTTTAGGAGGATTATCCAACGGTGGTGGTAGCTCCAGCAGCGTTACAAACAGTTCTTCGATCTCCAGCTTAAAGACGACTTCAGAAACCCAGCCTGCATTTAGTAAGTTCGTTCTTTCTTTTTACTGGAGGAAGAGAATCTTAATATCTTCAGATGAAAATGATAGAAAAGTGTTCTGTGCTTAAAAAGGAAGGATTGGGTTAGCCTGGGCCTCCTGAGGAGAACGTTGTGTTTAACCCAGTGGCAAAGAGCATTTTTGAACTCAAATCCAGTATCCAGAATTGCTCCCCAACTTTTGGGGGCCTGTTTGGAACTTGGAGGGTGCGCCGTAAAACCCACCCTCGGTCTCACTGTTATTCGGCAAGATCCTTTCTTGGAAGGACTTTCGTTGCAATGTGTGTTTTGCATCCTTAAAAAAGGACATCTTCTAAGTCACATTTGGATCATGCTCTTCACACCTTTCCAGAAATAACAGACAACAGTTGCTAGACAAAATAGAACTTCTGTCTGAGATAGAAAACAAGTATTCATGCTCTTTTGTTTCTAGGAAATACTAATCAACTGGATCCCATTTTAATTCAAATAGAGCTGTCTAAATCAGTGGGATTGATTGAGTCTGGATCCAGCTCATAAGAGGATTGAAAACAAGGTTCATGTAGATTTATGTAGGTTTGCACGGGCTCAGTGACGATCACAGGGCTCGGATAGAGGGTGACCCTAATTCCAGGGCCTGTGATAATCTGCTTGCTTGTCTCTAAATTGCATGAGAGGCCCTCTATTATATTCAGGTTTCCTTTTCAAGCCAGGTCATTTTTAAAGAGATGTTTACTATAATGGGATAATTTTTTAAAAACCCATCTATTTTACCCGCCTTAATATCCTCAGTTCTGATTGTTATGGTAATTGAAATTGGGTCTCAGTGGAAGAATGATGCAGTGATTTCCAGTCTCATGCTGCTGTTAGCTGCCTTTCATTTTCATTAGAGATCGGGATGGTATTCTCAGTATAATAAATTTAGCAGAGACGTTGGGGGGGAAAAGACATTACAGCAGCTTTACAAATAAGCCCATAGAAGCTAGAGTTTTTGGTTTTTTTTACTAGATTGTTAAACGTTTATAACTGCATTTCTAATGATGGCTAGGGGGCAGTTAAACCTTCCTTCTCTGTGACTGGCATGGAAACAGAGGTGATAAATGCTATCTATCAACCAATGTGGAATTCCTTCCTTGGTCAGCCAGCCTGTCGCGTTTTATGGCTCGGCCGTGGAAGAAGACGCCTTCCTTCTTCTACTGTGAACGTGTGAGCGAAGAAGGCTGGCACAGTAAGGCGTATGATCCCTCGGCCTTCCACCAGTCCTCTCCCGTCCCTAAAGGAGAAGGCCTGATTGCCTTGTGGCTATGAGGCTGTCGTTTCCCGGGTCTCCCGGACCCCCTTTATGCTTGTTCTAGGATTGTGCTCCTGACAGTCATCTATAAGTTGCCCACAATCAAAAGGGTAATTTCCCACTGGTTTCCAGCAGAAAAGTGAAGAACAGCGTGCATTATAAATTTGTTTAGGCTTAGTTCACCGGAAGCCTTTATCCTTGAGAAACACACTGGAATCAAGGTTCTCCAAAGCTTACATCGTGAAGCTATCAACATGCTCCTGCGTCCACTTACATTAATACTACAAAATACAACCCCTGAAACGGGAAAAATAAATAAATAAATTGCCCAATCTTGGTTCAAAGGCAACATCACAGTATTTGTTAAGATGCATTATGCAAAGAGGTAAGATCGTTAGGAAGAAAGTAATGTGATTTAATTTAATAGAATTGTCATTACTGTTTTAATAATTCTGATGTCTTTGGGATGCTGGATGCAAATCTAAATATTCTTTAGGTTTTCTGTTTTTTTTTTTTCCAGTATTTTAATTTGCTATCAGAATGCTGGCCTCACACTTGTTGGGGTGGTGTAGCTTCGAGATAAGCAGCTAGATTTTGGAGGCCTCTCACCACGTTTTAGAAAAGGGTGACTCTCTACGGTTGTGGTCTGTAATCGTGGTCATTGGACGTTTCCCTCTTTTAAAGGTCCTGTGGTCTCCAGCGGCTCCGTGAATAATGTTACAGTTGAGAAAACATCTGCATGTGTGGAAGCAAATGGCGAGAACCCACAGCCCTTGTCCTCTGGACTCACTCAGAGCAAAGCCTGCAACTCGGAGAGTTATCATAAACAGTTGGCCGCTCTCAATTGCTCTGTGCGGGACTGGATAGTCAAACACGTCAATGCCAATCCGCTCTGTGACCTGACGCCGATCTTCCGTGACTATGAGAAATACTTGGCTGAGATAGAACAACACGGCCTTGGCAGCGACAGCCGTTCTGGCAGCGGCGGCAGCAATGCCCCCGAAGCTCAGCCTCGTCCTGCGTTTGGGAGCTCGGCTCTTCCGCAGGGCACCGCGTTTTTCTTCAACAGCAGCAAACCTGAGGATATGTCTGGGAAGAAAACAGAATTGGAAAAGAAAACAGAACTCAAGCTAGGGACTGCCTCCTCAACCGCCTTGTTCACTTTCGGCAAAAGCGACAACGCTGGCCTGAGTTCCGGGGCAGGGTCTGGATTTTCATTTTCCACTGGAAACGGAGGTTTGTTTGGCAAAGATGCAGGCCAGCCCAAGGCAGCGCCTTCCTTTTCCAATAATGCGTTAGATGCCCAGATTGAAAGCAGCAGCAATGAAAAAGGTAAAGATGATGCGTTTTAGAGACTGAGAAAGGGCGTCGTTCCATTTAACCCTCCGATGAGAATCTCGCTGATACGTCCCCATTCATATTGCAGAGTGCCTGTTGCTACCTTTGTTTGGGGGGCAGCTCTCAAGGTTCACGAATGGGGGGATAAGGAACGGCTGCATGTCCTTCAGTGTCCAGAATGAAGCGAGGCACCCTTTGCCCTGATCTCTCTCGGTTGCAGAGAATCGAAAGAGAGGAGGGCCAGGGCGGAGTTCTTTGGCCTGCGTGGGAACATTTTGTAGCCCCAGGTTGCTTCTCACCACCCACCAAGCGTTCAGAACCAACCAGGGCAGTGTTTCTTAACCATGTCAACTTTAAGATGTGTGGACTTCAACTCCCAGAATTCCCCAGCCAGCCATGAAGTCCACATGTCTTAAAGTTGACAAGGTTGAAAAACTGGCTCCTGCTGGCTGAGGAATTCTGGAAGTTGAAATCCACGCATCTGGAAGTTGTCAAGGTTGAGAAACTTTGGTCTAGAAGCTGGGCCAGTGACTTTGCCTGGAACCATTTGGTGGAATCCAGGACCAATCCTACACTCCCTCCACCCCCTGCCACACATCTTAAAGTTGCTGAGGTTGAGAAACACTGAACTAGGGTGTCTTTTGTGTTTGTGTCTCCAAACTATGGCAAGAAGTCTAAGACTGGCCCAGTCTTTCCCTGGAGTCCTCTTGACATACGCAAAGGACTCGAGTTATTTGTGCCTGCACATAAAGGATGAGGACAAGAAGGACGGGCTTTTCAGCCAGTGAAAATTCTTTCTGTGCTTGCTTCTGGATTTCGAGGACTTGCAAATGCTGAGGATGGGGAGTGGGGCTGTTGCGTATTCATTTACGCCCCTTTCTCGTTGGGAACAAAGCAATTGTATTCTAGAAGCGTGTAAACATTTTGAATGTACACATTTCAAATTCAAAAATGGGATATTCCAACTTAACAGAGGCGTTCCAAAGTAGAAATGGTTGGAAGTGAGCTCGATATGATTGAAACAGTAACAGATTGCTGGCATTTAGGTTGGAACAGCTGTTTTAAGCTTGAAACGTTTCGAAATATAAAATGTTTTGCATGACTCAGAAATATTTCCATATATTTTCATTCAGGTCCTTCAGGCAACAAGGTTTTGACATATAGTGGTACAATTTCTCAAACAGTAAGGTTTCTGGCTTGAAGTATAATTCTGATCTGAAATAGTTTTCCCAACAGGGGGTGATGAAGAGGAGGAAGAACCACCCAAAGTAGTCATTAATGAAGTAAAAGAAGAGGATGCCTTTTACTCAAAGAAGTGAGTTGCCTTTGGGTTTGCAAGTAAAGTTACAGGTAGTCCTCGAGTTATGACCATTTGTTCAGCAACCGTTTGAAGTTACGACGGTGCTGAATGAAGAGAGTTATGACTGGTCCCCGAAGTTACGACTGTTGCAGCGCCCCTGTGGTCATGTGATCACAATCTGGGCACTTGACAACCTGTTCATGCTTATGACCGGTCAGCCAAGCGCCCCGCAATCAGGTGATTTCCATTTGCAACCTTCTTTGCCAGCTTCCCACAAAGTCAGTGGGGAAGTCAGGGAAGGTCACAAGTCGCTGGGGTAAGTCTCCCTCACCTGTGTGCCCTCCCCAGCCCCTCTGTGCTTGTGCCATGCCGGCCACTCGCACACTCTATCTGACCTGCGCTGCATCCCTGTGCATCCTCACCCACACAGCGCCTCTCATACACCCACACACCCTTCCTGACCTGCGTGGCGCCTCTCGCGCACCCTGTCACACCCCTCCTGACCTATGCAGCACCTCTGGTATGCCCCTGCGACCCCTCCCCATACCCCCTCCCCGCGCACCCCCTCACTCCCTGCCCCACCCGGCAGCAGCCACCCTACCTGCCTGCGGGCCTGGAACTTGCAACTTCCTGCTGGCTTCCTCACTGACTTTGGTTGTGGGAAGCCAACAGGAAGTTGCTTCGCTTAACGACCTGCAATCCTCGCTTAACAATGGCGACCAGGACTGCAGAGATTGCCCTCACTAAGCGATGCGGTTGTGCTTTATGACTACATTGGAAATTCCAGTCCCAATTGTCATTGTAAGTTGAGTCCCAATTGTCATTGTAAGTTATACAGGTACCCTTGTACCTGTATAACATCATATGAGGTGACCTCCATTGCCTTAAGTTACTGTATATCTTTTGCATTCTACAGTATTTCTTCACATCTCTAGTGGTTGCATTTTACCAGATGCAAGTTATTGGGTGTATTTATTACGGAATATGCTTATGGAAGTATTTAACTTCATCTGTCTCTGATCGCTATTTCCTGAGAACAACTTACATGAATTTTAAATAATTTTGACACGTAATTCAGAGTGAAAAAGAAATAATTGATTTCCGTAGATTCTTCCAAATAACTTTTGAAC
Organism: Python bivittatus; assembly: GCF_059951505.1. Taxonomy (NCBI): domain Eukaryota; kingdom Metazoa; phylum Chordata; class Lepidosauria; order Squamata; family Pythonidae; genus Python; species Python bivittatus. The sequence continues at coordinate 3,229,904 of NW_028277029.1, read as the reverse complement.
TAGGGCAAGAAGCAAGGTATTTGAAACTTTTATTAACCTGTCCTTTTTGTACAGGTTCAATCAAACGCATCTTCAGCCTGCGTATACTCACTTCCCAGACGATGTGCTTTTTTTTAGGTGCAAAGTCTTCTACAAGAAAGATAATGAATTTAAAGAAAAAGGAGTAGGAACGCTACATTTAAAACCTGCTGGCAACCAAAAGACTCAGTTGTTAATACGGGCAGATACCAATTTAGGTATGTGACATTTCTTAAAACTTGTTTTGCAAAACATGTATTCATTATAGGGCTACGGTACTTTTTTTCAGTCAGTGAATGTCTGATTGGCTAAAAATCTAATTTAAACATATTACAAAAAAGCACAATTTAGAACATAATGTGAAAGTATGATTAAAAATAGCAAAAACACCCAAGATGTTGTTAATATCGTGAGCTAAAAACCTGCCTATGCGTAAAGGTTTGTCTTAAATCAGTGTTTCTCAACCTCGGCAGCTTTAAGATGTGTAGACTTCGGTTCCCAGAATTCTGGGAGTTGGAGTCCCCACGTCTTCAAGCTGCCAGGGTTGAGAAACACTGATCTAAATCAAAATGTTTTACATGTTGTTGGAAGAACAAAAGGGGCATTAACTTGATCCCTTCTAACAGAAAGTTTTTCAGAACTTGCAAGCAGTACTGAGAAAAGCCTTCTGTTGTCTTATCACCAGTGTATCTCTGGTAGCCTAAGAGAAAATCCTCTGCAGAAAATCGGAATGCCTGAGTAACACTAAAAGTCACAATATGGTCTTTTTGCTAGCTTGTCTCAAGTCAAATCAGGCTTTATAGGCCACAACTAAATCCTTGTGCTGGGTTCCAAAATAGGCCAGTAATTGGTGAACTGGTTTTAAAAGTTGCAGGCTTAATAACCCCAGCTTAGCTTAGTCCAACTGCAGTTTCCAAACCCATCCTGCCTAAAATTCATTGCAGTACGTCATTCGGGTTGAAAATAAGGCGCAGATCACGTGGCTGGATCTGACTGTGTGAAGTCTCTTGTGCACTGTTGAAACCCAGGCATCCAGGAAACACATCTAAATAACGTACTTGAATCTCCAGAGGAAATGTAACCCTGTCCAGGACAGTTAGATCTGATTTTGAGTGACCAAGTTCACTCTACTTATCTGGATTCAGCTTCAGTTTGCTTCTTATTCAGAGCAGTATGATGACATGCTGTAGGATTCAAGCGGGTCCCTTGCATTTCAAGGAAAATGAGAGAGAGAGATTGGGAGGAAGACCTTCTGAATTAATCTCTGCAAAGATTGGGCATGCTGAAAAGTCGTCCCATTCCATCCAGGAACCTCAAAAGGGTGGTGGTACCAGAAGCCACCACAAAGCCCAGCAAAACCATTATGGGCACCTTCCCCGTGTGAATCATTCATCCAAGACGACCAGAGCAATCCTTATCCAGTGAAGAGAGCTGCACCCGCCCCAATCCTACCCAGTGTTATTTTAATTAGATTTGTATATCCCCACAATCATACGACTCTTGGCATTGTAAAAATGAAAATGAAAGAACTGCATTTTGCTTTGCGACATCCATAGCCTGCAGCAGCATCACTGTTTACAACATCTCTAGGCCCCGTAGGTATTCTTGAAATAGAAGTCTTGCCGAGTTGCAGTCCAAAGTTTTGTGCCCGCCCGACCAAAACAAAGAAAGAAAAAGAGATGGAGTGGTAGAAGGCATTTCTGGAGGCTGAAGGAGGAAGAGGAGGTCGGGAGCAGCCTCAGTTGCCTCCTGGGTCCTGGGTGCTCCTGGCCATTCTGTCCCTGGCAGGCCGTCAGCTCCAGCCCCTCACCCCTTTTATCCTGCGGTGAAGGCAAGGTGCAAGCACGCCGTGTGCTCTCAGCCTACAACCCAGTCACCTGCGCTCTTTGCACATGTTCTGCAAAGTGGGGTGCATGTCCCAGGAAGATCTATTCCTTTGGTTGGATACCGGTCAGTTCTGACAAACCTTCTCAGCTGCCTGGCATTTCCATCATATTTTGCTTTCTTTTTAAGGGGAAACTGTATCAGCAGCAAACGTCTAAATAGAGATGAAGGATGTGTAAGCTTCTAACATGGGCAAAGCTATAGCTCAACACCCAAGATAATGTCCTTCACCTGGAATTAGCTTTGAGGCGACCTTCTCTTCATGCTCCCTCTCGCTGCGGTGCTGAAATCTGCTAACATGATCGCTAAACGGTGGTGGTGTGGCTTCTCGCTATTTCTAATTTTAAGATGTAACACGGCAGAAAAGACATATAACTCCCACCCCTGCGACCACTACACCGAGAAATCGGGCCCTGCCATTTCATCCCTTTGTCCTCTTTGTTTTGGCCTTTCCGGAAAAACACTGAATGCAGTTCACAATTGATTGCCCGCCTTTGATCTGAGTTGGGAGCATCGCTTCCCAAAGGAAAGAGGAATCCATCTTAGCTGCCCGAAACTCTCCAGGGCTTCAGAAATAGGTGTTTCTTCTAGAGGCCTCTTCTATTTTGCTGTATTGAATGCATAATCCACAGTAAATTTGATTGCTTTCCCAAACCGTTCTCCTTTGCAGGCAACATACTGCTGAACATTTTGGTGCCTCCCAAGATGCCGTGCTCCAGAACAGGGAAGAACAACGTTCTCATTATTTGCGTTCCAAACCCACCCATCGACGAGAAGAACGCTTCAATCCCTGTGCCGATATTGATAAGAGTGAAAACGCGTGAAGACGCAGATGAGTTACACAAAATTTTGCTGGAGAAGAAGGAGGAGGTCTAAGACTTGGTGTTTTCCATGTCATGTGGAAACACTTCCAAACTGCTGCTGGCCTTTTCCCCACTTGACTCTTAGTAGTAACTTTTTAACTCACTTCTCTGATATTTTAAGGACTCTCTTAGAAATTCTGAAGGGTTTGAATGAGGGAAAGAAATTAAGATGGCCAATAAAAGTTGTAATGTTAGCACGGATCTTTTCTCCCTTCTAATTTGAAATATCTAATGTGCAAACCATCTGTGAATAAACCTTGCATATTAAATACAAAAATCTTTTTCGATTATACATGAAGACTAAAGCTGCTAAAAGCCCCCCAGTGAGTGACATATTAATCCAGAAACGGTGTAGGAAGAAAATTATGTGGGTGAGAAAAAAGGGGTGGGCGTACCGTATTTTCCAGCTGGATCTGAAATCTTTTTTCCGCTAGGTAAAAATTACTATTTGTGTTCTGTTAGAAGCTTTGTTTCTAAGTAAGAGCTGATGGAGAACATTGATTATAGTAGGTTCAGGAGATATGTTGAATGTTGTCTGGAGAACAATTCTGAAATAATTGTCATTTCTTGAAACCTAACTGCAAGATTCACCACATTATCTCCAGAGAGGAGCAAGGGCTCAAGAGAAGCTTGAGCAAAAGGTGCAGACTTCATTCATCTTAATTCCAATTAGAACCAGTTGATGGAGAGGTTGGGCGAGCTGATTCTTCCCATTTCATGTCCTTTAGCTCTTCCCAATTTGGTGCTTTCCAGATGTTGAATTTACAGCTGCCTGTCCTCCTGCTAAGTTGGGGGATGCTGACTTTGTCACATTCTGAGTACCCCAGCGGACTCTTAATTTGGCCCACATGTTCTGTGGTCACATTTTATTGGATCAGCAATCTGACCGTGGTTATTTAATGGAGAGAGAATGTTCTAAAAGAAACTGATTGACTCAAGTTATGAACCATCAGAATAAGAACTGGAGTATTGTAGAAGAAGAAATATGAATAAATGCCTTTTTTCACCAGGCTGAAGTTCTGGATATCTTTAAAAGAATGTATGAAATTATTTCAAGAAATGGCCATTCTGAGTTATAGTGAGAGATTATACTGCACAAGCCCTATTGAAATAAATGTGAAATTTGGGGCCTTATGCCTCTCAAATAACTACTGGATTAGTCTGTTAATATTAAAGCGGGTGAGACATCAAAAACGGTAATGTGCATATTAATATTCTGGAAATACTCATATTGAATGGCCAAGAGGGTCAGTAATATTATTCTTATCTTTGAGAAGGTGACTTAATATCCTCTGTGATTTTTTTTTTCTTTTTACTCCAACTGTTTGGATCCTGTCCAAGCAAATTGCCTGCTTTTTCTAGTTAGCAGACAACTAATTTCTGCATACTTCTAATGGCAGTTTTACCTGGAGAGGCTTGGTCTTACAGGAATTTTTTTTTTTTTTTTTTTTTTTTTGATATTTGGCAGATTGTAAAGTAAAGTAAAGTAAGACGATCCAAGTATTAGAGAAACGGTGACATTTCAAACAGAAAGTACGATTGCGCCTGACATTTTGGAGAGCTGCTTAAAAGGCTGAGAGCATGCAGTTGAGCAAGACAGGTCAGTTGATTGCTAGAAAGGTTTAACTCCTCAGTGTACAATTTAATGAATGAAGAAGATAATATACTAGGAGTATTTGCGGAATAACAAGTAGCATGAGGAGAGGAAATCCAGACATGTATGACTAGCTACCTTTGAAAATCTCAAGCTCTAAAAACAAGTTTTGATATTCGGCTGTTGGCGATTTAAAAATGTCACGAAAAGACGGGCATCAAAACTTAAAGGTAGAAAAAGGGCATTTTAATGTCAAGAAGCTGCTGGTTTTAATTTAGGGCTTATGCTTCATTTTCTCTCTTTCCTGCCCCCAAATGGCAGGAAACCACATTGTTTTTCAACCATCATGCCATTGACATTTAGTGATGCAGCGTATAAGTGCACTCAGAGTTGGGAAAAAGGGAGAAAAGATTGGGGAATGTAAGTGTGAGCAACCCATTTTAATGCGTATGGGCACTGTTTCTGAATTGTCTGCTTACGTTTCAATTTATTTTTAATGAAACATGTTTTAGTTACCTAAGTATCTTGCCTGTTGCTTGAAAGCATGTTCTGATAAAAGGACTCCTACATTGTTTTGGTACTGATCACCCAAAAGTGAAGCTATTACAGGTAGTCCTTGACTTACAACCATTTGTTTAGGAACTGTTTGAAGTTACGACGGTGCTGAAAAAGTGATTTACAGCCAGTCCTTGTACTTACAACTGTTGCAGCATCCCAATGATTGTGATTCAGGCACTTGGCAACCATCACATATTTACTATGGTTGCAGCATCCTGTGGTCACATGATCGCCATTTGCGACGTTCCCAGCTGGCTTCCAACAAGCAAAGTCAATGGGGAACCTGGCAGGGAAGGTCGCAAGTCAGGGTCATGTGATGTTTTGCTTAATGACTGCACCATTTAACGATGAATTTTCCAATCCCTATTGTGGTCATAAGTTGAGGACTACCTGTACAATGAAAGCCAACATCACAAGCTAGTTCCGAAGAAAGTTATATGTACTAGTTAATGATACTGGCTCATTTTTGGGAGTAAGTGTGACACTTCGTTCCTTGGGAAAGCATTCCATTGAAAGACCCTGGGACCTGTGCAGGAATTGTTATTTGGACATTCCTTCCTGCACCTTTTGGAACATTTTGGTGCTGTTGAGAAATGTCAGATCTCTGTGTTGTGTGTTTCAGGCAGCCTGTGTGAATTGTGGGAATGCAGTGTACCAGTTTCCGCGAAGGTTCAACAAGCACTCTTCCTCCCCATCCCAGATTCCTTTCCACAGATTAATTTATACATTCAAGTCCTGCGTCATTTCCTAAAATAGAAGAGTTAACTTTGGGATTAGTCCATCCCTTTAAATGATTGAAATTATGATAGGAATCACAGTTGCTAGGCAAAAAAGGCGTATGTGTAAATATTTGTGTGTAAAATTCTGATCTGGATTGTGTTCCTTTGCTACTGCTAAAAATAGTCTTATTTTTGTGATAATTTTGCAAGATCTCTTTAAGAATTGGTTTTAAAGTATTAAAAGCTGCCCCCCCTTTTTTTTTTTGGTGCAGAAATGTCCCTTTAAACAATTCAGTAAAAATTTTTGTCAAAATGGGCCTAATTGATGAAGGGATGTCTTAATTTGCAGCAAAGTTACTTGCCACCTTGTAAACCAGGTTAGTGGTTTGTTGATTTTCTTCTTGTAGGCTTAAGTAATTGCCATTCTACCTGCAAGATTTCCAGCTAAACTCACCAAACTTGTTCTTGCGTCATAGCAGAAGTAGATAGTTCAGACCAACTCAACTCCTGATTTTGACTTTTTTCCAAATAGCAAATGGAGCTTCTTTCCAATGATACAATGAACTTGTTTCTGGGCTGCACCACTTTAGACTATCTTCCCTAAGCTGGTACCCATTGGGCAGTGTTGGACTACAACTCCCATCATTGTTGGGCACACTCAGTTGCATGGCCAGCCCAGAGACAGAACTACTACGACTGTAATGTAAGGTAAAATGCTGGTTGGGGAATTCTGGGAGTTGAAGTCCATGCATCTTAAAGTTGCTGAGGTTGAGAAACACTGCTCTAAATTATTTTCAACAAAAGTTGCTCAGTTGTATACCACACGTGTGACATTTGATATACTTCACAGTGCATGGAAATAATGTATAAGAACTTAATGAATTACCGTCTAAAAAGATAATATGAATTTTTCTTTCCGCTCGCTGTCAAAATAAGTTTCTGTTCTGTGCACCACCTCTAAGGCATTACTCTAACCATTGGTCATTGAACTTTTAAGATTTTTCACCTGTTACCCAATAGTTGTGTTTCCTGAAGAAGTGTAAAAGAAAAGAAGAAAGGAAATCTATGGAAATGTGAATAAACAAATGAGAGATGTTAATTCTGAATTGGATGTATTTGTGTGTTTATGGTTGTTAGGATAACATAGTGGAGAGGTTGACCTGCTTAATGTAGCTTTGTATGTCTGAAAGCCTTGGTGATACAGCTTTCAAGAAACATGGCTAGGACGGCTGTTGGAAAAGTCAATGTTGTGGCTTGTGTTGACTCAGGCTCCTTGTATGACCTTGAAAGCTGTTGGTGTAACCTGTAGGAACTGCAGTTAGATGTGTGTTTCCTTGATGGCAAAGTACATTTCTCTTGACTAGGGCTGCGTTCCAAATCTGGAGGAAGCCCAAGGCAAGTTGGACTAAAGTGGAACAGATTGTCCTGTACCCAAGGCAGAGCAGATGGCTGTAACCCTCCCTTATTGTTGATCCAAACCCTCTGTGAAGCTCCGGTTCCCATCTGTTCTGGAGGACTGCAAAGGGCACCATGGCAGCCATTCCAATACATGTAGTAATAGTCATTACCACTTGGATAAAATGCCATGGGTGTGGGGGAGGAGGCAGTCTGTCCCTGCAGTCGTGGTTTGCCCCAATCATAGGCTCTTGGATTGCAAAGCAAATCATTTTAATGCAAAATGCACACGTTGGACATCTGCAGGCACTCAAATGTCAAGTTGGGGATCCCGGGCCTAAGAAGTCGCTAGCTTAAAGATGTAACTTTCTCCCTTCTCAGAAGAAGCTTGAGGAAACTCAAGAATCCAGTTAAATGGTGCAGTAGGGACCGGGGCCAAAGTATCTTGCAAAACCATTTTCAGGCCAAAATGGAGGAGCTGGGAGGCTGAATACAGCAGGGAAATGGTACAGTAGTGCTAAACTAATTTCAAGTGGTAGAACTATTTAATTACCAATCTTTAGAAACCATTTTCTCTTCTAGTTCATTATTCCTTTAGCCAAGGTATGCAATAATGATCAACCTGCGTCTAGAAAAAAAAGTTGTATGGTCAAAGATTCAAAGGTTCTTGAATCTTAATCTGTGTGCTTTAGCCCTCCGAAGGGTAGAATTTATCCCTAAATTCAGCAGCCTGGAAATTCCCTTTAAAACAAAAGGTACAGCATTCCCTAACCTGGTGTCCTCCAGATGCATCGGGCTACATTTCCCATACAGTCCTCACGATCTGGTTAGCAGAAGCCAGGCGCATCTACAGGGAGAGGTGATCAAGCAACGAGATCTGCACTGGGGCATCACAACACAAACCCTACGTCAGTGAGGCTGTTGGGTTGGGATGTCTGTCTGCATGTTGTTTCCTCCCATTTTTCTGCAGATGCCTATGGCCACGCACACTGAAGGGGAGAAGTCATTCCAACTTGATCTGAAAATCCTCAGATTCATCACTGATCAAGAATACTCTTCCATTGTGTGCTTACGATTGACAGTCACATGCAGTCACAGTAGTTTAGATGTCTCCGTTCTTTGGATCATGTTGATCGAGCCTTCCGATGTGGGCTGCATAAACATGGATGACTGTTCAAGGGCAGCTGAGCAAGACAGAACACTCCAACTTTACAGGCATCTAGTGGTCATCTAGCTTTTTGCAACCCAAATCTGATAACACTAATGTTGAACAGAGGATTCATTTTATGGAACAAGATCATTGAGGTAGCTCCTGTCCCATGCAGTGAAAAAAATACAAACGTCTTCTCCCATTCATCTTTCTCAAGGCTAATGTAAGAGTTCCCTGAATCTTTTAGGGCCATTTTCTGACCCTGATGCAGTTTCTCTCGATCTTGTTAAAATGTGCCTGGACCTGGAGGCAATAATCAAGATCTAACAAATGCAAAATGTAGTGGAATCACCCCCTCTTGTGACTCAGAACCATACTTCTGTTGATGCAGCCTAAAATTGCATTTGCGGTGTCACACTGCTGACTCCGCTTCTGATCAATTATAATTTGAATAACGGGTACAGGGGTTTTCAAATTTCTTCAGGCTATGGAATCCGCTAGTAAAAAAAAATCAAATCAAATCAAGAATTCCCATCAAGAGAGGCAAAACTCCAGTGACAGAAAACTGGATTTGAGTTAACCTCTTTTTACCCTCAGTGATCCTTTTTTTCACATGATCACAACTGCCATCTTTAATGTTGGACCTCTATCCCCCCCCCCCCCCGCAACAGACACCCCTGACCTTGTGTGTGTGCATGTTTGTGGTGGTGTTCTCCTTTCTCACGGAATCTCGTCAGTGTCATGGAACCATAGAGTTCCATGGAAGACTTTGAAACCCCTGCTTTAATCCAGCCTACCAGAATTAGGCCAAGGCGGATTAAAATTCGAGCCCTAACACGCCAGGAATACAATAAATTGGGAGAGATCGCTTGACCATGGTTGGTCTTAAGCTGGTTTCTAGACTTGGCAGAACCATAACCTATCCTAGGGAGGACATAAAATACATCAAGGATACCAAACTAATGGAATTCTTCGGCACGCGAGAAAGAATAACCATAAATGGCATCAGTGATGTCTGCTCCTTCCCGCCCAAATTTTGAGGTTTCACCTCTGGGAAGGTAAATCTGGCTAGGCAAGGGGGGTGCAAAAAAGTCAAGCTGGCAGCTGTGACTGTGCAGCTAAAGTCCTGCACCACCTTGACTTTTACCTCCCTCCAACAGGGGACTCAAAGCCAAGAATACTCAAGTTTCAGTAAGTTGTACACTATCATCCTAAGCTGCTTTGCATTAAACCCTTCTTTATGCAGTATGCCACGGTGGTCGATCGCTGAACCAGATGAATCCAATCCATTCCCAGGAGCCAAGTTCCTCTCCCGGCTGCATGACAGCTGTATGGGACAGGAGGGCGAGCAGATGTTCTTGCAATGTTTCTGACTGCATATATTAATACTGGCCAATTTCTGCACTCTGGGATTTGCCCAGGAGGTGGCTCTAGGGTGGTTCAAAAGAGCCAAGAGGGTGGTCATCAAAAAGGGGCAGGTCCTTGACTGCATGGTTGTGACTGCCATTGTCAGTATCCTGACCCCACCTATGGACACTCTTGCAGGCCCATACTTTCAACTACAGTCCAGGGATATTGAGGACCTTCCTTCCGTCTCCTCTTTGAACAGGCGGTCTTTTATTAACACTGCGCCTTACGACGATCTACCATTGTTCTCCCCTCCCCCCCCCCCCCCCCCCGTTTCCTTCCTTTTACTTTAATTACAAATGAGGAAGCACAAAAAACTCTCCAAACCGTGTGGCTTTGTGGTGCATTTCCCCTCACCCATGCACTGTTGCAGTTGACAGGCAAAGAGAAACTTCTTTGAAGACCCTCACCCTGGGAGACGTGTAGTAACTGGCCAGAAGTTTCTTTTCTTTCTTTAGCAAACCTTTTATAGTAAGCCAAGGAGGGAAGTGTGTATTTTCAGTGCGAAAGAAAGAAGAACTTGAAACCACCGAGAAGTACGGGTACCTTATGCGGGGGCTTGGGGGAGCAGAAAGCACCATTAGTATGCATATTTTAACTCCTTATGGAAAGTAATATTAACAGTTGAAGGGTGCATCTGGTTTGCACCAGGACCACAGTTGTACAAAGGGTTGTTTGCAACCCAGTTCACTTATTGGGGAGGCAGAGACAAAGAGCAAGAAACCAAAATAATTGTACTTTGTTTTAGAGGAAGAACAAGTACAGTGATAAAAAAAGTGATATTATGGCAGTAAGTAGAGCGTTCCTCTTTGGGGAGATTGAAAGGCTTACCCACTCTTTGAAAACGCATTTTTCTACTTAAATTAATGAAAGCCAAGCTGCTTTAGCCAAACCAAAACCTTAGCGCATCAGACAACAGCATAAATCTTTAGCATTATTCTATATTTCTTTATGGTTTGAGCACTGCTCTTTGAACTCCTGCATCAACAGGATCAAACTGGTCTTAAATTTTTGAGGTGGTAAGCCAAACGAAACTGAAGTCCAAGTAACTGGCAGTTAAATGAAAGGTGGGTGGTGAGAACCAGTTTGGTGTAGTGGTTATGGTACTGGATTACAAACCATGAGACTGCGAGTTCGAGTCCCGCCTTAGGCATGAAAGCTGGCTGGGTGGCTTTGGGCCAGTCCTATTTTCCCAGCCCAGCCTGCCTCACAGGATTGTTGTGGTGGGGAAAATAGGAGGTGGGAACATAATGTATCCCACCTGGAGTCTTACAAAACAAAGGCAGGACTTAAATATAATCTATCAATAAAAAGACAATCAAATTATTCAACTCCACAAGGTTAAATGATGACATTTATTAGTATGCAAAATTCAGAAAATTTAAATGCTGCCACTGGCAGTGAGATCATCTCTTCCCCCTTTAAGTTTTAGATGCCTTAATTAAAAAAAAAGTGGGAAGTATGCATTTTGCTGAAATTAAAACTACATATGTACATTGCCAGCTTTAAAAAGGTACACAGGATAAATGTTCATCGGTTTAAGAAAAAGGAACAACGAACACCATGAATGTTGCAGCTTTTGCCAAAGTCCTTTGTCGCTTGTTCAGGGGCACCAGCATTAAAGTCAGAGGACACCTCCAAAACCTGAATTTTAAGGGGTTGCAGTTGACCTCGATGGGAAATGTTTCGCCTTGCCTGACGGAGGCGTGGAAGCTATGCTGTGCCTCGCTGAAGGATTCCACGTCATTCACGCGGCTTTCCCTGGGCCCTTGGAGTGAACCGAAGTTGAGCAATACAAGAGTTTCGCTTTGTTCTTTAGAAATAAGATTGGGGGGGGGGGGGTTGCTTTGAAAGGGGCCTCTGCTTAAAGCAGAATGGAAGCAAAATCCCCCTTTGCAGCCTTGCTCTCTCCCACTTCTGAGCTCCCCCTGGACTTATCTCCATAAGGCTGGACATTTGCTTGACATTTGCTGTCAAGTTCTTGAAGTTCTGCTTCAAGGCAGCATCGTTGTTCAGAGCCCAGCTTCCCGGGCATCGTGTACTTCCATCCTCCCGCTCAAACGTCTCCAGGCTCTGTGATCTGGCCATCCATCAATTCAGGAGGAACCCAACCCGTTTAGCCTTCTGTTCAGAGCCCTGGAGAGGAGGCCGCAGACCACCGTCTGAGAGCCGTAAGCACAAGGCAAAAATGGGGTGAACATGGGGCCAGCATTTTGAGAGTAAAGCCTTGCACTTCTTTGCTACTCTGAATTCAGCAGCGCCCCCGAATGTGTTCTGGCGCACCCCCGACCTGCAGGCAGCCGTAGCTCATACCTTACGTGGGGTGGTTTTGTCATTTGTAAGGTACAACCACGTGGCTACCCGAATGCCTCTAGCCAGCATAGCTGGAATCCATTAACCAATGGTTCAGTTAATCTTCCTTTCCAAACATTAAGCCAACCGCAAGGTCTGAGTTTGCACAATACATTAGGGTAAAATATGGGTAGCTAGTTTGGATTAGTGGACTTTACTTGGAAAAGTAAAGAAGATAGTGTTTAACGTACTGGTGTAGCTTTCACGATGGACAGTGTTGAGCTTCAGGGTTTAGTAACCATGGTCTAGACCACGGATTTCTTGGCGTTTCGCCGGCGGCTGTGGCAGGCATCTTCAGAGGCAGAGTGACCTGCCACGCAGACCACAGGCAACTGAGCAGGGACTGACTGGGCTCCTGTTTTTATAGCCAGGTGTCCCAACTTCTGATTGGTCTTTAGCCGAGCGGGTTTCCGATTGGTGCAGGTTGATGAGGGCTGGTCTCCGATGGGTTCCTTCTCTGTGCCCGATCCTGATGGATCATTTTGGTGGTGGTGTTTCTTGATTGTCCTTTGTTCATGCTGGCTTCTGATTGGCCATTTCTGGAGTGAGGATTCCTGCTTGGTGCTCGCTTTGTGTGGGGTTCTGGTTGGTTCGTCTGAGCAGCTGGGCCCCGAGTGGGTCCTTGCCCAGTTTGGGGAACTGATTCATGGCTGGTCCTGCTTTGGGGCAGGATCTTGGATCTTGATCTCTTGCTCAGGGCAGAGAAGCAGGCTTTGCGAACCTTCAGAGTTTCTTCTTTCTTGTTGAAGCTGTTGGGATGTTTATGCATCTCAATAACCTCTCTGTGCAGGCCTACGTAATAGTTTGATGTGGTCTGCAGCCCTTGTGCGTCCTTGAATTGAATTTCATGACCACTATGGCACAGCGCGTGTTCCCCTCCTGATGATTTTTCGGGCTGTCCTAGTCTGCAGTACCTCTCGTGTTTCTTCAGTTGGGTGTGGAAACTGCGTTTGACGGTCCCAATGTACACCTGTCCACAGCCACGAGGGATGCAGTTGACCCCGGATGTTGTGAGCGGGTCTTGCTGTCTTTGGCCGATCAAATGATTTCCTGGATTTTCTTAGTCAGCCTGTAGATGGCTTTAACATTGTGCTTTTCTAATAAATTTCCTATGCGGTCAGTGACCTTCTCTATGTAGGGGAGGAACGGTTTGTCCTGCTCAGACACTGAAGATGCCAGCCACAGTTGCCAGTGAAACATCAGGAAATCTGTCCTCTAGACCAGGGTCACTAAGCCCGGCAAGCTAACTTCTTGCCCAAGTCTTGCTGGCAGCCACAGCACCGAAAGCAAGCTCCAAAGATCTCAAGTGATACTTGATGTGATCCTATTTCTGACCCTGGTAGGCTCTCTGCCAGCAAAATGATCTTCAGCTTTTCACTCGCTGCAGTGGCTCTCAACAGAATCAGAGCCCATCTGTGTTTATTCAGGCTTAAATCCAAAGAACTTACCCAGGCGCGTTGTTCGTTTCTTCACACTCTTCAGAGCTGCCAAGCAATTTGTTCAGCTAGGCTTCTTGCAGGGAAGGGCTCCTACGAAGAGTAACTGGTGCAACTTGAATGAGCTTTAGGCGTCTTCAGCTGCTCCCTGAGCAACCCCAACTTTGGCAGGAAGTCAGTTTTTCCCTATTAAACTAACACTTCAGACTCTGTTCCCACGATCTGCTTAACTGGGCGGGGAGTCTCTATGTTGTGAGACCATAAAATGGAGTCAATTGATACATATGTCAGATTTAGCCTAAAACGAGCCCTGTCTTGCACAGGGTTAAATTAACTCTCCCAAGTCAGCTGCGTTGTGTGAGTAGCAAAGCCACATCAATTGCCCCCTCCTACTTAGCTAGTCCCCCAGGATAAAGAGCTGAGAGTAAAGAGCGGCTGAAAAAAACAAGCCCCTTCCATCCGGAACTCACCTCACCAACGCCGATTGGCTGCAGTGAACAAGCCACACCCACAAAGGTCTGCCCGGCCAATGGGTAAGAAGCAGGTGAATTCAAATCTTGCTGAGAAGGCATCTGGATGAGGCTTTCTTTGCGGCTGAATTGCTGGTTGGGGATTGTGTGATCCCCAAGGGATGATTTTTGACCCAAAGGATGATTTTGGGTTAGGGCGTGTCTATAACTAGTCACGAGGTCTGACTGGATTAGTAGCATGTGATGCGAAGAGGCTACGAAGGGCTATCTCATGCTACTGCTACAGTCATCAAGGTAAGCAAACGTAAGGCAGGATGGGTGTGTCAAGAGGGCATCCGTGAAGCATGTAAAAAGGGGTGGGGCTTGGATCATGGGATCATGACTGCCACCTTTAATGCTGGCCCTCTACCCTCCCCTTGCACTGGGCACCCCCGACCCTAATCCTTGTGTGGTTTACTCTGAGTTCTTTCTAAAGGAGCACACACATGTTGCCATGTAAACAGGTTGAACTTCATCTTGTAAACACACAAAATTGTAAGATACATTTAAAATAAAGGTGCAAATCCTCCAAGGATGAGGAAGGGGGACGCATGACATTACAACCCATATCTCCACCAAACAGTCTCCTCTTAAACACTGAGATGAGAATCCATTAAAGAAAAAAATCAGTGCATGTGTTTTCGAGAGTAGTGAAATGCCCTCTTCTACCCCAGCTACGTTTTATGCATCTTCAGACACGCATACAGTAGAATCCGGTAACAATCCAAAATCCACAATATTAACTCTGCGCTTCCTCCAGAATTTTGCCCCCTCCCCAAATTGCTGGAAGAGTATTGGAGGGAGCTTTAGATAAGGATTAGACTTCCGTTTACTGAGAAACCACAGCAGCACACACACAGATCGGTTTGAGGGAAAGCTTTTGAGCTGGCATGGGGATGGGCGGGTAGTAAAAAGGTTTTCGGGAGCTACTTTGATTCCTTTTAATTTCCAATTGTTCAGGCTGAGGTCCGCTGGGTTTCCTTTCTATCCTCCAGCTGGTGTGTTCCTCCTCTTCCTCCAATTACAGGCCCCACGTAGGGGAAGACCGACTGGAGGCAAGTTACACCCGAGGACTTTCCTACAATCTCAACCTTTCAGACACTTTTTGGCTGGACTTCTGGCTGATCTTTGGTAGATGAAGATGACGTCATAGAATTCATCTATGCTACGAGGCTTTAAAAACATCCCGTTGAGAGAAGCAGAGAAAGCTGGCTGTTGGGCTCCCCCCAGCTCCTCCATGAGATCAAATGCCCTTTTTTCCTCAACTTCCCCACTGATGTTATGCTACTTCACGGTCCTACCCAGTTAAAACGCTTACAGAAGGGGTTGCTTTCGGACGCACGCGGAAAGAGTCCCCAGCGGTCCGTGAAATGACGTTCCCTGATTCGCCAGTCTGAAGTCCTGCGGAGGGTGGTCTCGAAGTGTATAAAGATGAATGCATTTTGTACAGGTCGCTTCCCAATCATGGAAGTAGGCGCTAACCAACTGTCCGCAAAGCATCGCTTTTAAACGCAGCCCCTCCTTCTGTGACGTTGGCTTCGTTTCCCCTCGTTTCCTTTTTTATTTTTTGCTTTAGAAACCTTCCGCCAGGTTTATCGGCTAAGAGACGCAAGCCAGTTCTGTTTCTCTTAGGGGAGGAAAGAACAAAGAGGCACTTCTTGATTGGCTGGTAATTCCTAGAGATCCCTTTTTTCAGAATAATGTTATGTTCCTGACACAAGTGGCGGTGTGTGACAGAAGACAGCGATAGATAGTTTTTTAGGCACTTGGCTGCAAGGTTTCCAAGGCAGCGCCCGGCTCCCGGCTATGTCATCAGAATCGGTTTCTGTCGTACCTCCAGAATATCTGGGCAAAGAAAGGATGACAAAGGGTTACCGGGGGAGGAGGAACACAGTTTCCAAGTCCATCTCTTTTGCTACCTAGAAATAACCTGCACAGGGACGTCTGGCTTCGTTTACTTGCAGAGGCGTGGAGACCGTTAGGGGAGACATTCATGAGCAAAAGATTCGAAATGTGGAGATTATACTTCGAAATCCCTTGGTTATTAAAAAGAGGGGAAATGGAATGGTTTTCATCATTAACTTCCAAAATTTGAAACATTCTGGTATTGACTCCAGGCTAAGCCAGGTGTACTTAAGTCCCTTTTAAGTCAAACACTTAATCTGTAACTACTGATTTGCATTCATTTCAACTGACTCAGGGCAAACCTGTATATATCACTTTAAAAACCTGGTATGAAGTTGCCTTTTCACATCTTTCTTTGCTGACCCATTAGCCCTGCTTTGGATCTGGGCTGCAACCAGACTGTCAGCCCAACAAGGTAGACCGGACTAAGAAACCAATGCCAGATAGGCCAGGACTACTTTAATTGTAAAGCTGTAGTAACAGAATCTTGCAAGTCTGAATGTGCTTCCCTTCTCCCTCCCGTTGTCTTCATATGAACTAGGGAGGGGTTTCTCTGAGACATTTTCTCAAGTTACTTTCTTGACCTGGGGCTCAGGCCCTTCTTATCTGACCCTCGCCTTCATCGCAGCTCTTCTCCTGCCCTTCAAAGGTCATTCCCTCTGCCCTTTACACAGACACACCAGCGGAATTTCAATCTTCTGCAGCTTCCCTCCTAAATTTTCCTCATCTTCTGAGTCTTCAGCATTCCCCAACCCAAGGTCCCCTTGCTCCTTTCACCCCTAGCCAGTGGAGTCATTGCCATGCTGACTGAGGATAATGGGAGTCCAGCACAGAGACTATCAGCTTTGGAGAGGGGATTCTGTATCAGAGACAAGGAACAGGACTGCCAGGACTAGGACCAAAACCTTTCTTCAGAAGGTCCTCAGGAACAGGCATCAAGAATATTGTTAAGACACTGCTTCCTGGAAGCATCTGAAGATGCTCCCAACAGTTTCTGACTTATTGAAAGACCAAGAAACAGAGCTGTGCGTGCACAAACATTTGCACTGAACATGCCAAGTGAGTGGGAAATGGGTGGGCTTAACTAGCACCCTCCCATGGCCATCGCTTTGACTTTCTGAATGTCTGCATGGAGCTCTTGGCAATTTCAAGGGGATTTAAGAACCTGCACTGAGAGTTAACACTGGAGAAGGAAGGAAGGAAGGAAGGAAGGAAGGAAGGAAGGAAGGAAGGAAGGAAGGAAGGAAGGAAGGAAGGAAGGAAGGAAGGAAGGAAGGAAGGAAGGAAGGGGAGAAAGAGGGAGGGAGGGAGGGAGGGAGGGAGGGAGGGAGGAAGGAAGGAAGGAAGGAAGGAAGGAAGGAAGGAAGGAAGGAAGGAAGGAAGGAAGGAAGGAGAAAGAGGGAGGGAGGGAGGGAGGGAGGGAGGAAGGAAGGAAGGAAGGAAGGAAGGAAGGAAGGAAGGAAGGAAGGAAGGAAGGAAGGAAGGAAGGAAGGAAGGAAGGAAGGAAGGAAGGAAGGAAGGAAGGAAGGAAGGAAGGAAGGAAGGAAGGAAGGTCAAACTCCTTTGTGTATAACCAGAGAACAGACGCCATTCTTCCACCCTCTTCATTCATTCCAGGAGATGCACCTGAGGAACTTTAAGAAGGTAGCAGTTGAAAGGCAGAGCAGCCTTACCAGTTAAAATTCGATGCAACGGCAGCGTGACGTAGGTTAAGTGTGCATAGAGGAGGAAGTTTTCATCCGTTCGGTTCAACTTCAGCCAAGAACCCACCAGAGAGCGTCCAGTTCCAGATAGTGACCGGGACCGTAGGTTTGTTGCATTATGCAGATCTGTCAGAGGGAACAAAGTTTCAGGGAGGAAACTAATGCATGTGAATTCCCTTACTGAATCAGACCAGGTGACCTGGTTAGCTCAGTGGGGCCCCTCTCAGCAGCAGCCCCGGATATTTCTTAGGTCTCACTGCTGCGGGCGAGAGTCAGATCCCCACCCTTCAGTTCACCGTCATATATAACAGCAATTTGCTTTATTTATATGGAGAACTGCCTGAAAGCAGGTCCGCCAGTATTTCCTTAGCTCAGTGGTCTCCCCTCCCTTTCCTAACAATCTTTTCAGTAAAGACTTCACCCTTGAATCCTTAATAGGGAAAAGGAGAACTGAACCCAGGGCCTTTCCCTGTAATGGCATTCAGGCTTCCGCTGATTTTTTTTTCCTTTTAGATGTTTTTATTGCAATAGAATGAAAAGAAAGAAAAATACCCATAGTATTTTTAGTTAGCAAAGTAGTATTATATTGAACTTTATGAGAAAAAAAAAAAAGGAGGAGGAGGAGGAAGAAGAGGAGAATTTCTTCTGGAAATTTCTCTCCTAGAAAATAGCTCCAAAATTTGTGTCAGTTGTTTGAAACTCCTCTTCCTTGCCCTTTGCTGGAGAAGGAGAAAGATTATTCAAACATTCTTGCACCTCAGCAACCCCCTGCTGTATGTCTTCTCAAGCAGGCAGGCAGAAGATCCACTGAGAGACCTAGGGGGGATCTGCCCGATCTTCAAGACTTTCTGAATTTACTGCAAACTTTGCCTCTTCCCAATACAAAGACAGAAAAATGAATTGATCCAAAGCATTTGCCAAAAAGTTCTTCAACCAAGAGAAACTGAGATGGCCCATTGCTGCCCTGGTCAAATTGATTTCTGCAAATCAGTTTACGGAGGGGGCTGGATGTACCACACCTGAATGTTTTTTCCATTTTATAAGATCTCTGCAAAAATGCCCAGGATTGTTCAAGACTTAATAGAGGCTTTTTTTCCCTTTTTTTTTTTTTTTACTTGCAAGGAGACAAAGTTGAACAGAGATTTTTTAAAAATATATATATAACTCACTCCTCTGACCCAGCGTCCTAAGTTGGTTCTAACTTATGGTTTTCTTGCACAGGATAAAGTACCTTTAGTTAGATTTGCTGCCCAATTCTATGAATCTCTTGCCAAATAACATGTACACATGAGTAAAGTGGTGATTTAACAACAAACAAATAATTTCACTTCATTGTAAATCTCTGCATGAGGATCAATTCTCAACATGACTACATTTTCTCCGCAGAATTTGGGCATCTAGAGTGAGACAGCGTACAAATCTTTTAAATAAATAAAACATAAATAAATCCCACAGTTGAATTCAAAGACTCCAAACCTGATTTAGCCCTACCGAAGCATTTTGGCAGCCCACCACTTTTTTCTCGGCATCATTTTAGCAAGATTCAGAAGCACTCATTGAATGTTGACAGCTTGACTCCTTCCCAGTTTTCACTGGGAAGCAAACCAAAAATGTGTCGAACCTCCCAGGAAATGAAATGCCAAAAAGACAGAACCCTCTGCCCACCCATTTGTCTTGCTGCTCCCTCCTTCCCACAACTCACAGCCCCTTAGCGTAAATGCTAAAAGGGCAGCGCCTTTCCCAGCAGTTGACAGCCCCAATCTCAACCCAAGGGCTCTCCCCAATTCTCGCACCTCCACCATCATCATCCCGAAAGAATTCCTCGCTATCGTTGGCCGAATGGGATTTCTTCATCTCTGCAATTCGATTTCGGGTCACTTTCCTCTTGAGAGATGGGGAGAAAAAGGAAGGGCGGCTGTTGCGTTCTGGAGTCGGAGGGGTGCTGAAGGACGTGACCTAAGACGGTGAGAGGAACAGCAACAGGTGAGAAGCAACCAAGATTTATACTGATTGCCTTCCATGGTGCTCAGTATTGTCTTCGAATGGCAGTCTAGTGGATAAAAAATCCAACTCATTTCTGTTGTTATTGTTGATTTATTTGAATGTTTCTGTCACGCAAGGTGGCTTACACTTGCCTTGAGACCTAAGCATGTACACTTGGGGGTCCTGAATAAGCATCTATAAACCAACTTTCATTTATGGACACTGATCCATCAACTGACCCTGTTTGACAAGGTTACCTAAAACAGTCAGGTGCTGAACTTGGGAATAACCAGTTGGCTGTCTATCAGCCCTAGTTGACTCTTGGAAGTGAAGTCAGCAGCTGCATGCTGAAATTTTCACTCATAAAGTCAAGCCATCGGCTCCCACAATTCTAGAAACAGCTTTTAATGTTGTCCCTTGTGCTGGATCTTAACCTGATCCTCAAGGTTAGTCATCTCAACTCAAGGCCAACCAAAAATGCAACAAATGGCAAAGACTTTGTGACACAAAATGGCACACTGTCTCTAATACCAGACTTTATTCTTTCAAGGGGCATGTGAGACTAGAGAATGTCATTAATCCTGTGCCAAGGCAGAGTTAACTTACTCTCTCATGCAGCGGTGAACCTGGGTTTGAATCTTCTTCTGTACCATAAGGAGAAGTGTCACCCGTGGAAACGCGACCCACTGCCATTTCCGCATGTCCTTTGGCCTGAGGCCCCTTCATACGTACAAACTCCATATTGTTGTATTTATAAAAACCAAAGGACATCCTCTGTGCCATTTTGGCTGCCACGCTCACCTGCAATGGATAGTCAAAATTCAAACCACTACATCATGGACATTAACTATGTGGACCTCTTCCAATTCAACTTCTCCTTGAGTTGGGCACTGAATCTGCCTTGGTTACCGTTACGGGATAGAAAGAGGGACATTACCAATTCTCTGACATGTATCAGCAACTTTTGACACATTCAACCATCATCCTTGTGGACTTTCTGGATTGGACATGCCATTGTTCTGTAATTGTGGCAAGGGTCCAGAAAGTGGTATTATAAAGTTTAGCTCTGGACTGTGCCATTTGTGCTGTAGAAGGTTACCAGGTTCCAACCTGTCCCCCATGCATTTAGTGTCTATATAACAAATCCGCTTTCTCTAGTCTAGATCAGCGGAGGAATCACTGTCTTGTTTAAGCAGATGAAATGATCTGAAGAGTGATGGAGTACTGTACAGCACGGTAGTGATTAACCTCTTCTTTCCCTGTTATTATTAAATGTAGACTTCCAATTCTTGCTCCACACACAGGCAAGGAAGCCTTTCTGGTTGGTCCCACCTTGTTTGCGCGAGAGACAACGGCTTGATCACCATTAAGGACACTCACCCTATTGTCGTAGACCTTCTTGAGGGCTTCGTAGCGGATGGATCCCTGGAAAATAACTCCTTGGAAAGTGTTGCTTTTGTCACTGGCCACCAGCTCCACACAAACCATCTCGCCTTCCCCTACAGTCATGTCATTAAATACCTAACGTGTCGTCCAAATAAATCAAAGGAAAAATAAGTAGCTGTAGAGAAACTCAAGGCCGTCTGTCATTGCCTATGGCTAAGTCACAGATGACAAACTGAGGTTTAACAGCACTGCAGAAGTCTATTTCAGGAAAGCAAACTCTCAGTGAAAGGTCTGGGGGACACTGAATCTTCTAACAATTTTAAAAAGTAGTTTTATTATGGAAAAAAGACCCCTAAGCCCAATTTCCTATGATCTGCTGTAATATAAACCACCAAAGATGATTTAGATCAGCGTTTCTCAACTTTGGTAAGTTTAAGATGTGTGGGCTTCAACTCCCAGTAGGCTGGCTGAGGAATTCTGGCAGTCTACACATCTTGAAATTACCAAGGTTGAGAAACACTGATTTAGATAAGTGAAATAGTGTGAAAAGCAAATTCAGATCATCAGAATTCATACTAGGAATAGAAACGACACTTAACATATCCTTAAGCACCATTTCTCCAAGCCTCTAAAACCAGCAGAGTTTTGTGATGCAGCTCAGATCCACCAATCTAGGTGATTTCTTTCGATTAGGCTTTTAGTCAAAACTCCATCAAACTGCAAGTGATTAACACCTCTATGTAGCAATGTTTCCTGTCAATTTACAGTGGTGAATTTAAATTCTACCGCAAGTAGAGTTATGGATGTATGGACTGAACAGCACTTACTGCTTCATTTTTTTAAATTACTTTTATTATTTAATTTTATTATTACTTTGCAAATTCTATCAGAAAAGACAAGCAGAAAAAAGCAGAAAAAAGCAGAAAAAAGAAAAAGAGAGGACACTTACAAAATGTTATAAAATGTGAAAGTAACAATGGTATAATATTAAAGTATCTTATATCAGTCTGAAGCTTTAAGTCAGTACTAAAGTTAATGTTAGATTATTATAACATAACTAACAACAGTCGCCAATATAATTCAAGTCATAAGTTATAAACTAAGATAAAGAAGTTGCAGTAATTTCTGTCTAATCTGGAAATTCTGATGTGTGTAGAAACCATTAAAAAATTGAGTATCATAATCTTATGTTAGGAAAAACCCAATCTTTGGATGTGTTATAAACCCATTTATAAGACTGGATTCCAAAAAATGGTTTCCACATTGAGTTGAACTCTATATCAGATTTTTTTTTTTTTAGATATGAAGTTAATTTTGATAACCACACATACTTCCATAACTGTACTTGCCCTTCTACAGAAGGGACCCGCTCTGAGGGAAGACCTACCTCTTCAAAGTTGTCAATCATAAAAAATATGTTTGGATAGCTGATCTTCGATTCCTCGCCCTTGCTGTCCATGGGGTGTTTACTTGGAGAGGCAAAGACTTGCTGGAAGACACCATTTGGAAAATATGATGTAATTTGTGATATATACATAGTAACATATTCAGCTATGAGCACTAGCAGGAGAAGGAGATGGTAAGATGATTGTAAACCCTGGATCCTCCACTAATGGATCAAGTGAACAAGGTGGAGCAACCCTGCAGAGCATGAGTTCTGGAATTCTTCCCATCCTCTTAATAGCAGCTCGGACCTGTCATGTTTGGGGGGGGTGGCTTGGAGTGGAGGAGTTGCCAACATTTGGAGCCCCTACCCACTTGCCTTTTCCACGGGGATGTACTAGAAGAAATTTGGGGAAATGATTTTCTATGAAGCCCCATTTTTCAACCAATCCTTTTGCCATCTTCTCCAACTGTAGCAAATTTGATCCTGTTCTATTTTCAGAGAGTTATCCTAGTGACAGACAGGATTTCAGGTCCTTCCACATTTCCAATATCCTGTTGGCTTGGAATGAGTAATAAGCTTGCGAAGCTGGGGTTCTCCAAGTCTTTCCAAACCCTTCACCAACAGTGGTTAGGCCTCCAGAACGTTCTTCTGTATAACGAAGGGTTGCATCTATGTATGTGTCCATTTCTATTCTCCCTGTGTTGTGTCTATGTGTGTATGTTGCACCAGGGAAGCACAAGGTGGAATCATATGTTCCATTCTGGGTCATATGCCCAGGAGGGAGTAGGGCTCAGAATGGAGCAGTCCCATCAAGATCCATTTTCTCCTAAGCTCCAAGCTGGATCCAGCCCATTTTCAAACTGGATCTTTCTTTTGCTGATTCCCCCTGCCCCCCATTGCAAATGTGGTCTCGTTTTGTTTGGTTTGGGGAAGTCATCCTGCAGACTGACAGGCAGATAGAATCCTGTACCCCTTTCTATAATTTCTTTTGGTCACTCTGTTGGGTTTGGAAGAATAACAAGGGTTTGGCTCAAAGAAGAGGGAGGCAGAGGAAGAAGGGGAGGGCTTACATTTTAATCTGACCTTGCGATGAGTCGATTAGGGGAATTTTACTAAGCCAACTGAAATTCCCCCCAAAGCTATCCCGGGGTTATGTCTGGGGGTCTCACTAATTAAAACTGGTTGAGATATATAGGAAAACCAGGATAGAAGTACATGAAAAAAGGGAAGGAGGCTGAAGCCAAAAGGAGGGGACACCCTTCAAACTTCCCAAATCGCAGAGCTTCTCACCTGGGACTTCTTTTTATGGATGTGAATATCCCCTCCATCTGAACGAGTACATACCGCACACGTCACTACATAATCCAGCTGAAAGAAAATCAAGCTGTTGGCAACGAAACAGCATCTCAGGTTTCTCATT
This sequence comes from Python bivittatus, assembly GCF_059951505.1. Taxonomy (NCBI): domain Eukaryota; kingdom Metazoa; phylum Chordata; class Lepidosauria; order Squamata; family Pythonidae; genus Python; species Python bivittatus. Next base: position 3,206,235 of record NW_028277029.1, on the reverse strand, counting down.
CAGTTTTCCTTCTGCGCCCACGCCCAGACCCCCAACAGAAAATATGAGATCCTTCAGTTTTCATTTAATGAAATACTCTGAAGCTATTCAACAGCAGAAGCCAGATTCTTCTCTTCGTCTTCCATGTTCAGCTGCAACAAAGGTCAATGCAATCCTACAGGCCTACAGGCTCTGCTGCTTCACCTAGCTTCCCCGTAAGTCTTGTCCCTTCTTGGATCTGTGGCCTCTTGCCTCTCCATCTATTCCTCCTTCCAACCTTCTTTTCCTAATCTGTGTTCATGTGAAACTTTCTCAGGCTGCAGTGTTTTTCTTTTGCTCAACGCCTTCCTTCTGTCCTGCGTCCATCTCAGCATTGTGTGGTTCAGTTGCTCAACGGCAGCTGAGTTATTTCTTCCTGTTCTATTGCTCTGCAAACCACCGAGAGAGCCCATAGCCACCCCCAGTCATAAAATCCTTTAGCCCATTATACTATGGCTTCCAGATGAGAGAGGAACCAACTAAAAGGACCCATTTTGCTAAAAAGGTTCTTTCTAAACAGGCCAAAGGATGAGGAAAACGCAAAGCTACGGAAGAGCGGTTTCATGCAGGACAGCAGATTCAAGAGTTGGTAATTTAATTGGTTCGCTGCCTTTCATCTTAAATCTGCAAACTCTCAGAACAGATACTTTCCTGAGATATCACGAGAACAAGGAATTGGACAGTTTAAATTATATCAATATTCTTTGAAGAAAAGGGCATATTTCAACCCTACTCTAGGAAAATACCACTGTCAAGCGACCTTACAAATCAGCCCTCAAAGCCCTTACTTTCTTGTGAGATGGGCGGTGTCCAAATTCGAAATATAAAGGAAGGAAGGAAGGAAGGAAGGAAGGAAGGAAGGAAGGAAGGAAGGAAGGAAGGAAGGAAGGAAGGAAGGAAGGAAGGAAGGAAGGAAATCTAAGAAATGAAATAAACTTTTATCCCATGGAAATAAAAACATGCTTTCACAAATTAAATTGGAGGGCTGTTGATTAATCTAGTAATTCCTGGAAGTTGGACTAGTCCAAAGAGAGAAAAAAAATTGAGATGTGGAGGCAACAGTTTTGTGAGGCTTAAAACCCCTCTTGAAACCTCCCCCCTGAGAAGTTCCAAATATTTTGGTCCCTTCCACTTTGGGTTCTGGAATTTAGAATTGTCAAAAGGGGTTGCTCACCCCTATCCCCTAACACAGTGTTCCTCAACCTTGGGAACCTGAAGATGTGTGGACTTCAACTCCCAGAATTCCCCAGCCAGCTGGCTGGGGAATTCTGGGAGTTGAAGTCCACACATCTTCAAGTTCCCAAGGTTGAGGAACACTGTCCTAATATATTGAAATACTTTAGAATTTTTCAGAATAACCGGAGATTTATTTATGTTATTTGCTTATTGCAAGGGTTTGTTTGCTGCGCTTCAGTTTCAACAACAGAACATTCAAGGTAGATGAAATCACAAATTAAAACCTAATCTGAAACAACAATATAACAGTTTTGTTTTCCCAAAAAAAGCCAGAAGTAGGGCAACTTTCTATAAATCATTAGCACCTCTGTCTGACAAACGTCGAGAACCTCTAGAAATGAAACAAATCCACAAAGGGGCGTGTGATGTCTGGCACTTTGATTAATAACACCAAAGCCTAATTTAAGACTGACAATTAGGCCTTTTCAAACAATCAAAAAACAGTCAAGCTTTTTCCACTCCAATACCCCACTCCAAGTGGCCGCATTGTCCAGGTGGCACCCACCAGACAGAGAATGAACACCATGTAGTATCCTTGTCCACTCTGCACTGCTATTGGATCATCAGCCTGCATGTAGGAACGCATCAAGGGAGTAACAAAGTATGATTTGGTGGCAAACGTGTTGGGGAAAGAAGGAAGCTACATCGGGTGTTTTGGTAGAATTCTAGAGGTAAGTCTTCTGCTAAGTAAGGTAACCACCAAACATGGCTTCTTCCAGCTGACTTTGGAGGAGCTTACATACCTCACCGGGTGGTTGAAGAGAAGCTCAAGCCCATGGATAGGGATGGTCTTGAGCTTCAGAAGAAAGGCATGAAATGAAATGGAAATTTTAAAAAATACATAGGAACCATTCTTCAGATCACCACACAGATGGGCAGGTAATCTGCAGGAACAAACATTGCTGTAGACCTTGGTACCATTTGCTACTGCCTTATATACTATGCCCATATCACTAACATTGGGTTAAGAACATTGGTGAGCAAGCCATTGGTAGATGGAAGCTGCATGGGTTGATTCTTGGAGAAGGATGGCAGCGATGGAAAATGGGCTAGGCCATACCAAGACAATGGGGTCAAGCTCTCGGTAGCCCATTTTTCCAGAAAACAGAAGGTTTTCTTTAATAAGATTTATTGGAAGAGAATAGAATAAGATTACAGAAATCTGAGCCACTGTATTGCCTTTACTTTAGAACCCAATTTATGTCTTGTCTAATTCAGGTGGAGACTTTTTCACCTGAATTAGGTGAAAGACTTCAGTTTTACTCCTGGCCTCTGCTTAAACCGGTGAGGGGACTATTCTCTTAACTGCCAAGTGAGGAATGCCACAGGAGAAGAACCTCTCTCGGGTTCTCAACAATCTTGATTTGTTTAGATTATTGGGATGGTTTGGGGAATAATGGTGGGATCTTGACCTTGGCTGATCTTAAGAGAACTAAGCAGGGTTGGAGCTCACTGGATGGAAGATCACCAGGAAATCTCTGGGCTGTAGGTTAGACAAGGGAGAGGGGAAAACTCCCCAGAAGAAGACAATGGCAAACTTTTTTTGGACTGCAGCCAAGAAAACCATATGGACATATCCATGAAGTCACTAAGAGTTGAGCTCAGTTCAAAGGGGATGTTATTTTATTCCACTGTCCCCCTCAACCACCAACACTCCTTTCTCCTGATCTTTCCATGAGTTGGCCATTGAAGGTTTTTTCAGCTTCTCAATCTAACCTTTAACCACTGGATTTCCTGATAGTTTCCCATCCAAATACTAATCAGGCCTGACTCTCCTTAGCCTTTTCAAGATCTGCCAAGGTCAGCCAGAGGCACGAATCTATCTTGTTACTAGCATTCAAGGTGAACTCATGGGAGACCTTCCTATGTGCATAAAGCTTGGAGGCAGACCTAGGAATGGCTGGGCCCAGTGGCTTTTTTCTGAACGACCACTCCTTTCCAGTGAAAAAAAAGTGTTCCAGGCGCACAGGCCCACCACACAGCCAGTGCTCAGTGCATGGATTCCTAGCCAAGCTGAAACAGAAATGCTGAGGAACAGATAACCTTATTGCTGTATTTAGACAGATGAGGAACCTGGAAAGGGCCAAACGACTGGTAGACCATGCGGATGCAAGCCAAGGTAGCACTCCCATTCTCAAATACCTCACAGATAGCAGGCATCCCCATTGCTAATACCAGCAAACCTTGGAGAAGAGAAAGATTGAGGTCACCTTCTGTAGTATAAGGTTCAGGTAGACGCTCTCCTCCCAATCAATATCAGGATCTCCCAGGCCTGGAAGCTTCTTGGAATCTCTGCGATACACTTCAACTTCAACCTGCTGAGAGAAAGACCAACAGTGCAGGTAAGTATTACACTGCAATGGGAAAACTAGTATTTCAGGGTTCAGAAGCTTCATAAGGATGGACAATGATTGTTCACAGGCTCAGGACTCAAGTCTCAAGTTCAAGGCAAATATGGATGGTACCTGAATCTAACTGGTTCCTACATTTTCATCCCTTTTCTCATAAATCCAATTTGGAGTAGGGAGGTTTCCACTGCTACCTTCTGAACAAATAGCCCTTAAGAAAAGTTACTTTCCCTATGGTAGGCTTCAGTAACATGGTGTCTACCAACTTTCTCCCACGTATTATTTTGCTCTTATTGCCTCTTCTGTCAGGTTAGGTAAGGACCCTGATGTCACTTATGAAATAGCTAGACTTAGGGTGTTGCTTCTAATGTCCACCAAGAGCTTAGCACGGACTGGATAATGATGACGATTTAAGAGCACCTAGGCAGGCTTGGGTAATATTGAAAAGAGCTAAACAAGGTTAGGAAGGGTTGGTATTTTCCATTTAATCCTGACATTTTAGGGTCAGTGGGATGGAAGTGAGTGATTATGGTGGTATCTTTGAGTTTTTAATTATGACTTTGTTGGATCACAAAAACGCTACGCAAGGTTAGATCTGCAGAGCACGTTGAAGAAGTCAGAAAAGTGTCTTGGAAGAATGCAATAGCAAGGCACTTTGGTATTGTTGTCAAGAAACCTACATGTAGTCGGTGTAGTCTCCATGGGCCATGTAGATTTCAGGGATTTTTATCTTTTAATACTGACTTACCTAAGAGGACTTTTGTAAGAACTGCAATGTATGTACACAAAGTCCTCCAAACATTGTAAAGCAGATTATACCTTATCAATTAACAATTGTAACATATGAAAAACCCATTGTGTTTGTTGAGACCTTCTGAGATAGCCTGAAACCTTTTGATGTGGCTTCAGCAATCTCTCACTCAAGGATACTGTTAAATGTTTTTCCAAACATTTTTCCATTCCAAAATGGAAAACGGTCATTTTGAGATTGGCAATACAATGTCCTGGGGGGTTGAAATGCTCTGATATTACTTTGTCTTTGTTTTGAGCCCTGGGGTCAAATTTGTGTCCAGTAATTCTTTTGTGCAAAGTTTGTCCCACTTGTCCTATACAGAATCCAGAGGGGCACTCCTGGCAGATCCCAACTGAAACCCCACATTGGTCTAGCCACTCCATACATCTGATAAAGTGAGCTACAGTTCACAAAAGGTTATGCCTTCTAATAAAACGTGTTAGTTGGACAAGGTGATCCCAGGTTCCATCTGAAAACTGCTCTGAGAAATTTAGATTGTACGGATTTAAACATTCTGTAATTAGAGTTATGGCCCAATTGTGCACTGTCTAGAATAGTGCTTCTCAACCTTGGCAACTTTGAGATGCATGGACTTCAACTCCCAGAATTCCCCAGCCAGCATGAGCCAGTTTTTCAACCTTGTCAACTTTAAGACATGTGGACTTCATGGCTGGCTGGGGAATTCTGGGAGTTGAAGTCCACACATCTCAAAGTTGACAAGGTTGAGAAACTTTGGTCTAGAAGCTGGGCCAGTGACTTTGCCTGGAACCATTTGATGGAATCCAGGACCAATCCTACACTCCCCCCATCCCCTGCCACTATGGCAGAATTTCTGAATGGCTGTTACATCTCTCTGTCCTGCCAGAATTACATCCTCCAATTGTGTTTTCATACTTTGCTGGGTGGGGTAGGATTACTGACGAAGGGAAGTTTATATGCTTGTTCCTGGAAGATGTTCAGCTAGGAGATTCAGATGACTCCATCTTCCATCTGTAACCCTCATATGTTTTTCCACCCATTCTTCTTCCTTATTTAGCAAAGCTAATACACCAAGGAAGGAAAGAAGTAGCTGGTAACACAAGGAGCCCTCCACTTTTCACCCCAGAGGGTGGGGAAAACATATGAAAAGCTCTTACTATTAGTGATCCAGATTTTATTTTAGAGCTAACCACAAAGGAAAATGTAAATGTTCTCAGTGACGCAGCTTCAGCTGTCAAGATCGTGTCTAGAGCGTACAGCTGATGGTCATCTCTGGTCTATGTAGGCTCTACTTCACTGTGTTAGAGATGCAGGAGAACATGAAGATGATTTCAAACAATTCTTAGCATTTACAACGGAGCAGCACCCCAACCTCCTGAGTCCACACAAACTGGTATTATGTCCCAGCAACCAATGGGTAGTAACAAGCATTTTTAAGAAAACATTTCCTAGTGAATCCTTCTCCTCCTTAGAAAGGTTCCAAGTAGTCTGAGAGTCCTCCTGAAGTCCTCCTGAATTCATGGCTACCACTGGATGAGCAGGTGTGGAGGCCATGACCAGGGGGTGTCTATGCCCAACTTCACATGATGTGCCATTTGCCACCTTACTGAAAGAGAAGGCCTCATGATAGTAACTCATGTCCTTATCACCAACAGTACAGATTACTGCAATGAGCTGTGCATGGGCTATCTTTGAAGACTACTCAGAAGTAGCAGCTGATGTAGAATGTAGCAACCTACCTGCTGATGGATGAAAGCCATTACAGAAAATTCCACCTGCATTGCAGGAGATGATTTGTCTCCCACCTGGTTTCTAGCTACAATCCAAAGTGTTGTTTCTGATCTTTAAAGCTTGGATCCAAGGTCCCTGAAGGGCCACTTTCTTCGGGTAGTACTAAACTTGTCCTAGATGAGAATGCTGCAGGTTGTCTTGACATGGGAAATAAGACTGGTGTGGGCTCGCCTGATGGAATAGCTTCCACCTGGTGGTTAGGTCAGTGACAACCCAGGCATCATTTTGAAAGCCATCAAGATGGGGGCTTATGAAAGCTGGGGCAGCCTTAGATGGGTGGACATTATTTGATGGATTGCATTTATGCTTGTCGATGATTTGGCTTTTAGAGTTTCATACTTTTATGTGTGTAAGCCACCAGGAGTTATTGGATTCTGGTAGTACATGAATGGAAACAAGCAAATAAATTGTGTTGGGTTTCAGCAAGTCCTCACAGAGCTGGAAATAATTAACTGGAAAAGGAAAGATCTCTATTAACATGTCCTACTGTAATTTGGTTGATTTATAATTCCATTTGCAGTCCTGATACTAAAAAGCAACAGTTCTGTTTTTATTAGTTTGAATACAGGAAGAAATTGATAAAATGTTGATTGTGATTCAGGTAAAATCAGGAGGGAAACGAAGTATGGGGGGGAACAGACAATAATCATTATAAAACATTTATAGCATAGAAAGAGGGAAGAGCTCCTTAACATTTAAATGGAAAAAGAGTTAGATGGAGGTTAGACAAACTATGAGAGGGTTACCAATGAATCCATAACTCGAAGACTGATACATTCTCTCTTTTTTGGAAGAACAGTAATCTAGGGACAAAAATCTCCATTTGGGTTCTCACTACCATCATCAATTCAGCAAACCCCTATCCTCTAAAAGTTGAGAAGCTCACGCCTATAACACAAATCTTTCAGCAAAGTGAAAGGCTGATTCATGCCAACACAGAAAACTCAAGCGCAGCCTTGCTCCTGCCCAGAGTGAGTTGTTTCCCTTTCTATTTAAGAATCACAAGTACACGCCCAAGCCTTGTTCTGTAAATTCAGCTCTTTTTAGTCCTGTTTGAAGAAGAATCTCAAAAATGCTTGGTAGGACATTTTTACTGCTCGCATCTTTTACTTGGAAGCAGACAGGACTGTGCACAGCATTGATCATTCAATTTCTGGGCCACAGTTCCCAACTACCTCCCCCTTCCAATTATATCTACGTATTCTGCTCTTGAGTTGCCAAGAGAGAACTTCCAGGCCCACCTCACCATGATGTGAGCAGTCCTGACCTAATTTTTGCCTGGAATAAGGTATGTTTCTCTTAATGGATTTTAGCAAAGAAGTTGATGCAGTTGACTGTTTACGTTATAACTGTTCTTCATAAATAATCTTGAATGGTATGGTTGGAAGGTATACATAAACATCTGTGTATCTATACATATTTTTCAGCTTTTCATAGTAATAACAATAATAATAAAAGAGTAGAAAATATCTAGCATTAGTGCAGTAAGCCTAAGTATTCAAAATGTTTAATAATGTCTCAATCCTTGTAAAAGTCCTGAAGTATGTTTGTATTCTTATCCATCTTTTGCAGCCGAGACACCAAAACTGTTTGAGGCCTTAGTGAATTCATCAAGAATGGAAGATGTGAGTTGACAGAGTTTCCACTTGATGGTTCAGTCATAACAATGTAAGACAAGCCCTGTTGTTCCTTTAAAGATATCCTATTATTATGACAATGAGTATTTTACTAAGCTTCAGATGAGAAGCAGAGCTTTTGCTCAGTCTGATCAATTTTAGTGACAATCAAGTTTGGAGCAGGTAAGCCTCTGGATGATATCAAGCCAAACCAGGAGATTTGGAATGAAAGTTGTGTTGGGATCAGACCTCTTCCACGGCCTAGCTAACCTCATCAAATTATGGCAGGGATTGTGGAAGAAGAGAAGCTAAAACATATGTATGACAGAGCAGGATACTTTAGTCAATAGCGAGAAACATCTATCATGCAAAGGAACGCAGGTGCCCACAGAACAGTTGAGACCATGATTTGTCCAAACTGAACACACAGTTTAATCACCTGCAGAACATCTCTGAAGACCAAGGCAGGATTAAAGCAAAAAATGTAGGGAGCAGCTGTGCAGAGGACTAGCATGAAGGAAGATCTTGTTCCCATCCAAGGTGGAAATCAGGCCTTGAAGATGTCCCTATCCCCCCTCCATCGAAAGAAATAGTATCTTCTTGAATGGGACTGCAGCTTAGATGGGCCCATCATTAGCAAACAGCAGGCAGTGCAGAAGGAGATTCATGTGTATCTATGAAAGCCAAAGGAGGAGTCTGGTAGCACTTTTTCTGATTTACACATTTTATTAAAAGGCAGAAGCTTTTGTGAGCATGCAAAGAAGCATTAAAGGGTTTCTCTGTTAGGGTTTTGCAAATTAGCCTTGATTCAATTCAAATTGGAGATTGGCAATTTGAAGAGAGAGAGATTTGATTGTGCAATCTGAGGGCAAAACAATTCCGTTTGCTTTGGGATCTAATTTAAAAAGGAGACTCTTTTAGACTGAAGCAGTCTATCAATTTTATAAATAAATAAAAATAAGCAACGGTTGCTTGCCACAATATTCTTTTTTTTTCTTTTTCTTTTTCTTTTTTAAAAAACTTACTGTTGGGTAGCTGGTCAGATACAAGCACGATTAGAAATCTCGCTGTATTTTTCTTTTAAAAATGTAAAGTCTCTTTTATTGCCGCAATCAAGAAAGAGCTATTGAGTTTTAAAATGCAATATTGTTCATTCGCAGGGAGATTTTCTTTCAAACAAACAGAATTGGTACATCTTAAAGCTGCCAAGGTTGAGCAACACTGATCTAAGAGGTGACATGTGGAGGCCGTTGTAAATCACAGAACATTAATTCCATGCTTCACCAATGAAGCAAATACTTAACCAATTTAAACTTCTTAAACCCTAGTTTGGGGGGCAGGGGAGAATCTTTGATAAATTAATTTTGCTTTTCGAGACTAACCTGAAAAGAGAACACAAAATAAAATATTTAAAATAAATGGGGCTTGTTTCCTGTATTTGTATGAAAATATCCCAAAAGCTGCATTTCTAGCAATATTTTCAAGTAGATAGAATAAGGCTGAAGTGCAAGATGAATAGGAGGCGTTATTCTCTTTTTTGTTCTGGGAAAAACTGTAGGAAGTCAAAATGTACACACATTTAAATGCAGCTCCAATCTGATGCAACGTTATTAGGTGTATAATTACATTCATAACCACAGGTGATTTTTCTTATGAAGATGCCATTGCTTTTACTTTATTTAAACTATTTTCTTTACATTTTTGCTAGCCCCCCAATTGCTAGGAAAGCAAGTCACCTGAGATAAACTGAACCAGTCCTTCAGTCAGGGATGGCCTCAGAGAGGTTAACTAAAATGGATTCATTAAAATGAATTAAGTAAAAATTAAAATGAAGACGGGGACCCTACAATTGAGCGTGCCATCTTGACCTTTTTGGCCCCCCCGCAGCACCTAACCCCATTGTACTAGGGCTGCTGAAAATGGGAGAGACGATGCATCTTTTTAAAAAACTTCCAGTGATATAAAAGCAATTTTAAAGTCTTGAACAACGTTGATGTCCGGTAATAGCATTATGGAAAATAGATAATTTATTAAAACATTTTGTAATCAGTGATTATTTGGAAACAAAAATAGGGAATGGGTCAAATTTGGGTTTTCTTTTACAAAGCTGTTCAATTTGATGAAAAATTGTTGGACAGTTCAGTGCAAGTACAGCTTTTCAAAGGAGGTTTCAGGGCTTCTGGGGTTTGAAAGAGGAATCTTTGGGTTTGAAATACTGGTCAACCCTGGGCACTGCCAGCCCTCCATTTTTACGAATGGAACACACCTCCCTATGGCCAGCAACACTTAATTTCAGCAAATTATACCGCAGAAGCTCTTTGGGGAACTGAAAACAACTTCTTGGTCTGCATCGGTGACATAAGACAATGTTTCTCTCCTTGCCCAGCACACTTTGCTTCTGATTTACACGGAAGAAATATATTCTTTTTACCAGGTTAAAAAAATCTCCCTTCGGTTGAAATCAATATCCATGCCTTTGATTTTCCTTCTAATTTTCTCTCAGTTGAAAAGGGAACCCACCAGCCCAGTGCTTCTCAACCTTGGCAGCTTGAAGATGTGTGGACTTCAACTCCCAGAATTCCCCAGCCAGCATGGCTGGCTGGGGAATTCTGGGAGTTCAAGTCCACACATCTTCAAGTTGCCAAGGTTGAGAAGCACTGCACTAGCATTTATGAGTGAAGAACAAAAAAGACTTTTCTTGGAGTCTCAGTTTGTTAACCAACATACCTTCTTCCCTTCTGTATTATCTCCAGCAACGTAGGACAATCTCCTGCGAACATAGAAGAGCATGTCATCTTGCCTCGGAGCCCATTTCTCCATAAAGTAGGTGGAAAACATCCATGTCCAGAATACAATGCGGTCATCTTTGAAACACCCTAAAAGGAAGTGAAAGGAAGGATTAAGAACTGGAGATGCCCTGTTGCATTCGCCGGGGTTAATACAAAGATGTCACCTGCATTGATGATTTAAATAAAATTGTATTGAAATACATCTGGCAGGGTAAAAAGTCAAGAATAAAGCTTAAATTACTACAAGATACAAGAGTAAGAGGTGGGTTTGCCTTGCCTAACTGGGAATTATACTACCAGGCGACAAATCTGATGTGGGTAAAGGACTGGATAACTTTAAGAAATAATAGACTATTGACCTTAGAGGGACATGACCTGTTGTTGGGCTGGCATGCTTTCTTATGGTATAAGGGAACGAAAACACAGGGCTACTTTAGAAGGCACTATATTCGAGAGGCATTGTTTTTAAACTGGGAGAAGACAAGAAGACAATATTATTTAAAAGTTCCATGATGGATATCCACTATTGAAGCCTTTTCTTATTCAATAACATATAAAAAGGAACAAACAGTTAGATATACTGAGATATTGAATGAAAAAGGTGAACTTAAAACTATGCAAGCGTTGGAAGAACAAGGTATAAAAATGAACTGGTTCTCATATTTGCAAATACAATCTAGATTCGATAAAGATTTTAAAGCAGAAGGTATTTATGATGAGCTGACTGTTTTAGACAAAATTTTGATGGGTACTGATGAAAAGGTGATTTAAAAACTTTATGGACATTTACTAGAATTTAAGATGGAGGAAGAACAGGTTAAAGATACAATGATCGCATGGGGGAAAAATTTTGGATACGGAATTGATTTAGAGAAGTGGCAAAAATTATGGTCTCAAAACTATAAAATGACAATGTCAACTGCATATAAAGAAAACTTGTATAAGATGTTTTACAGGTGGCATTTACCTCCAGCAAGGATTGCGAGAATGTACAAGAACAAGTCTGATAAATGTTGGAAGTGTCATCAGAAGCCCGGTACATACTACCATATGTGGTGGACATGCCCAGAAGCTAAAAGATATTGGATTAAAATCCACACATGGTTGGAAAAAATGATAAAACAACATATAGACTTTAAACCAGAGACATTCCTATTAGGAATTATACCTGAAACATATAGTAAAGAATTGAAATATCTGCTTGTAAATGTTCTGACAGCGGCTAGAATTGTATTTGCTAAAAATTGGAAAAATGAAAAAGTACCTATGCAGGAGGAAGTCATTAAGAAAATTATGGAATGTGCAGAGATGAGTAAATTAACATCTGAAATTAGAGAGCAAGAAGATAAACAATTTTATATGATATGGGATTTGTTTTATCAATGGTTGGATGAAAAGATATAGTAATGTAATAGATCAGCAAATTATATAATAGAAACTTGACAAACTGATATAAGTTATTATATATATATATATATATATATATATATATATATATATATATAATTAATGGATAAAAATGATATAAATCCTATTATGAAAGCTGGTGTTATAGACTAGTAACAAATGAATAATAATTGATAATTGATAAATATATAAATATGTGTTGTATAGATGACATGAGATTCTATATAAATGATGAGTGAAGATTATGAAAGGATGGCACAAATGATTGGTAACTGGCTGACACACGGTTTAAAATGGAAGATGGTTTTTTTTATGCTTTTTATGTTATTGTTTGTTTGTGTTTGTTGTAAAAAATAAAAAATTTATTAAAAAAAAAAAAAAAAGATGTCACCTGCAAAAATTTGGCCAGTGGTGCAGGTGGTCTCCTACTTACCCAAGCCCTGTCTCACCTTGTACGTTCCCATATCATTTTAGGGCAAAGCCCATAGTTAGGAACCTCCAGATTTCTTGAACTCGCGTTCTCAAGACTTTCCGCACGAATGGCCACACATTTTTCACAATCATCAAATTCTCCTTATGCCAAAATTGGTACAAGATGAAACACTTTCAGGCAAAGTAACCTCTGTTCAGAGATAACTTTGCCTGATCAGGAACGCGTGTGTGGTGGGGAGTATTATTATAAGGCAAATGATTGTGAAGTTCCTTTGAAATTCGACCTCTATTTATTACAGTCTATGGCTTAAATTTGTCAGCCAGAAGTGGAGACTTACAGCATCGTGCCAAGGCAATTTGGCAGGATTCCCCCTACGTCAATAATTTCACTGCAACTCTGCACTGGTTTGCTTGAAAAACACACCGGCCTTGGAAAAGTCTTTTCCTAATTGCTTGGCAGGTCCCAAAAGCTGCACAGGAGAAGCAAAGAGTTCCAACATTTTTTTTTTACTGTAAAGAGTTTATGGGTGGGATGAATTCAGGTGATGACTTTTCAAATCAGGAAATCCAGCGATGGAGAAAGATTAGCAGATTCTCTTCCCTGCTTTCCTTGGGAAAGGTAACCCCCCACCAGATCAACGCTAAAGGAATGCTAAAAGTCAGCATAATAAAAATAAAATCGGATACTTGATACAGAACGCAGCACTCAAAGGCTTGACACCAAATCCAGCCTCCGCATCACCAAAACCACTTTGCTATTTTCTCAGAGCGTGTCAGGATGCGAAGGGTGCGTCTGCCAGCCAACACTGATAAAAACAACACAACTGACAGGCACTAGCACAGGTAAGGCCAGTGTATGAGGCCAGACTCAGACAACACGCTGACCCAACATTTAATCGGGGAAGCTCGAAAAGGGCTTTCCAAACCTAATCAGGGGTTGCTGTGACGTTGGAAAGAGAGGAAAAGCTACGTGTGATTTGGAGATTAAAATACTCAACCATCATGAGCAATTCTAGCAAGTCTCAGTTGTTTTTTTCAGCAGATGGCAAGGGGACATGATGTTGTTTTGTTCAAGGGTTCAAGGGTTCCTGGGAAGATGCTGCCCGCTCATGACGTGGCCTGGAAGCTAGACATTTGTGCAGAAAGAGGAGGGAAGAGAGAGGAAGCAAAACAGGAGGGAGGGGGTCTCATCAGCTGCGTTGGACCGAGGGGACGTAGCTGCTGAAGCTACTGGAAGCTTCTCACACCAACCAGAAATTGACAATATTGTTGCCTTTCCACTCTGCTCCTGCCTTCCCACAGTGGGGAGGGAGGCAGAGAAGAGGGCACCACGTCCTTCTCCTGGCTGATGCTCATTTATCATCCAATCTAGACCAGAAAGTATTTAAAACAACCCAGAACAATCTCAGGTGCAACTTAAAATGAAAATAGTTGGGAGATATGAAGATGGGGAGCCCGAGAACGCTCTACTATATGCTGCACTTTCTTATCATCACCACCACCGTCTTATCATTTCCTTTTCAGTTCCTTCCGTAGCCTTCCACATTACTGTTTTATTGAAATTGCTCAAAAATACATGTTTAAAACATAAAAAAGAAAGAAAGAAAGAAAGAAAGAAAGAAAGAAAGAAAGAAAGAAAGAAAGAAAGAAAGAAAGAAAGAAAGAAAGAAAATAGAGTCTCTGGATACCTAAACCAGGCTACAAAGGAGTTTAAAAAAGCACAAACCCACTCTTTTGATAAGCAAAGGCAAACTTTAACATGCTATTTCAAGTAATCTAAAGATATTTTTCAATTTGCTATTGATTCCTATGGTGTTCTTAAAAGCCAATGATGTAATGATGAGATTCACCCATGCAGCAAGCCTTAAATTTGCGACTCAAGTAGAATTAGGGAGAAAAATTGCCCCACATTTCAGTTACAAGCAATGTTCAAAGGCCACCAGGTGCAAGAGATGGCAACTAGCCCCCCATGGACATCCAACTTGCTTGCTAGATCATCTTCCAGCTCTTCCATCAAGATTTCTGGAACTCATTCCATCAAGATTTTTACCTCATTCATTCATTCATTCATTCATTCATTCATTCATTCACTCCAGACTTAACTTTTCATGTTAGAGATGGTGCATCACCATAATGATAATAGAAGTATTACTAGTAATAACTCCAGTGTGTCCTCCTCACAGCCAACAACATATACCCAGTTTAGTGAAGGCATCCTCCATTAAGCATAACAAATTTTTAAAAAACATGGAAATGAACAGTCAACTCCAGCTCAACTAGCTCTTTTTTAAGGTTGGATGCCACATGGATCCACTTCTGATGGCTTCCTTCTCTTTGAATCCACGCAAAGCCCAGAATCTCCCTAGTCCTAAATCCAATTCCTTAACCGCTCCATCACACTGGCACCGTATGGGGCATTTTTCTAATCCAAAGGCGAATCTCTGATTAGGTCTACAGACTAAGATGTTCTGTTTGTGCAAACTGGCATTACCAAACACTACTTTAGAAAGCCACCTTCCCAGGGAATTATTACCTTAATAATTATAACCTTAAAGGGATCAGGAGCTTCAGTGACCCTGAGAGTAATGCCCAAGGGAACATGAATTCCATCCTGGTCAAGATGAAAGGGCAAGGGGAATATGGGAGTGAGGGCATGGCAGAAGCCACTAGGAAAAGGAACTTCAAACCACACCCAGAAGAAGCTAACAGCAAGTTGACAGTTCTGCCTTGTTGCCCAAAACACTTTAGGATTAAAAAATAATCCAAATAATGCAAATGGATACCAGAAAGCTTCTAGCAAGTGTAAGCAAAACCTTCCAATCTTGAAACGGGCTGTTCTACATATTCCAGAAGAAGTCCAACATCAAAAGACCCATTCCAAAAATTCTAGCGCAGAGCATCTGCAGTGAGCATGTTTCAAAGCTGAAACCCTCCTGGTGTTCCTGAAACAGCCCATTCCAAGATCAAGTTGGCTGTGTTGGGATGTCCTCCAGTGAAACATTTACCACCTTCCAGTGTTCTACTCAATCCTTCAATTGTTGGTAAGTCACATGCTGTGTTTCCTCCAGTCCCACCCCAATGGCTTCCAGGAATTTGGCAGGACATGTTCAGGTGCAGGCCAGACGGCCGTCTGCTGAAAACACTTCAGTTTAGATCCCTGCACTGAGAAGAAGGTCGGATAGGATGGCTAGCTCTTGGATCCTATGAACTCTCAAGACTGCAGTCTCTCAGCATCCTTTGTGCAAGAGCTCATGAGATATATAGAGGCTTGGAAAGCTATGAAAAGCTGAACACCATTATCCACCTTCCATCAGGTGACACATTGGAAATAAAACTGTTTTCACAGCTTCACATCACAGGGAGCAAAATAATAAAAAAAAAAAGTCTGCATGGCAGAAAGTCAGCACTGATATGGAGCTGCTAAACCGGCTGCATTTGCAGAAAGACACCACAGAATTAAAGGGCATCCGTCATCTGGTGCATAAAAGTTGTAAGCGCAACCTTTTCATCTTACTGAACAAGGTTACCAACGGTCTGTCATCACCCAGTGATAAATTTCGTAGGATAACAGGAAATGGTATAAACAGTGCTGCTATTTGCAATCTGGGAGGTCGCCATGTCCTCAAACTGGTATTTTCTCTTTGGCTTCACAAGAAACTGATTGTTTTGACTATCAATCAGCATTACAGGGTCGTTTTAACCTTCTGGAAAGAGAAACTGAATTCTGAAATCTATATTTCCTCACCCACAATCTGGAATGCTTTATTTTATGGGTAATAGCACAAAGAGGGCTTCGGTCGTTGCAGAAGCAGCTGAAAGAATTCTCCAACCGTCTGGAAAACCCAAATCCATTTCTTATTGCTGAAACGAGGGAGGTGTTCCTGCATCCGGTGGGAGTAACCAGTGCCAGATACGGAGCAAAGCAAACTGTAAGTTGAGGTTCTGACAACACTGGTAGAACGGTTTTAACTAAGCAATATGTGAAAACACATATCCTCTTCTTGCCCATTTTTCTTTGTATCATCTGAGTGAGCAACTCCAACATTTAAAGTATTTTTACATCTACATAATCAGATCATTGAATGGGGAGACAGCATACTGCAAAATAAAACAACCCTTTATTTCCAAGAGTATCTGTGAGCCCTAGAGATATCCCCCCAAAATTACAGAGCTCAGTGATTTCTTTTACATGGTCAGAAAGAGGACTGGGGGGCAGAAGAGATGGCCTTGCTAACTTGCCTCTTTCAACCAGCTGAGCCCACCACAATAGCCATTTTGTGAAATTATCCACAGCTTGCATTCAGAATGCTAAATGTGCCCCCAAAGCTAAGGGACCCTTGATTTTATGGTCTATAAATGGCACCATTGAAATTTTATAATATTTCAACGGGAGGTTGAAATTTGTAACCCACCCATCCTTGTCAGCTCGTCCTATTTTGGTAATTGTCATCAGCAAGGCTTAAATATTAGTGGGGCTTCCAAACAGCTGAGCATCTCTAAAGGGAGACCTTTAAAGGCCAGTTATAAGCCACTGTAGTGGAGCAACCTGAGATCACATGATTGTCTGCAGTAGGCTGGAGAATAGCTTGTGTGAACTTCATACGTTCAGTTCCATCCATCCAGTCTGGGAATATTCATTGTAGGATCTCAAACCACAGTTTCTCAAACTGTGAATCACAACTCCCTAAAGCAGTGTTTCTCAACCTCAGCAACTTTACAACGTGTGGACTCCAACTCCCAGAATTCCCCAGCTAGTCACTGTCCTACAGGGCTGTGAGCAAATCTGAGAGGGGGCTGTACGTGTTCCTACTCTGCCTGGATATGGGCTGCCTTCACCAACCAGATCTCTCCCTGAATGGGCTTTGAACAACAGCTCCCGCAACATCCCCAACCTGCTGCTGAGCACTGTCCAAGGCTCTCTTGCCTAGTCTCACCTTCCCTGTCTTCCAAGGACAACACCTTCTTCTTGGAGGCACCACTCTGGACCCAGGAGGTAAGCTTGCACAGCTGTTCCAGGAGGTCCAAGCACTCCACTTCTACTTCTTGCAGGATGACACCTCGCGATGGAGAGCCAGCATGCTTAGGTTGTTGGAAGAGTGCACAAATCTGGCTTGACTATGCACAGCACATTGGTGTCAGAACATGAGCCTTCTCTGCCTGGACAAGCCAACAGATGACTTTTCTGGGCAGAGCAGGAGACCTACCTGACAGGAGGAGTCCTGCCAAAGCACAATCTGACTGTTTCGCCTGAGAGGGGGCTATCACAAAAAAATCATTGATTATTTTAGGAGTGCCACAAATTTGAGAACCTCTGCCTTAGAATAGCCACAGGTTGACCCATTGCATGCTAAGACATAGTTTGTTTTAACCATGGGCTTACTATCAAGCCACAATGGCCTGATTAATGCATGAGAAATCATAAACCATAGCTTACAGACCACAATAACCATGTTCACTCATTTCATTAAACCAAAACCGAACAGAGCTTAGAATAAAATGTCAATCCAGCCATCTTTCCAGCCTTATCTACCTTTCAGATTGCCTCCAGGGCTACCCAGGAGGAAAAAAAAAAAGGGGTGGGGGGCAGGGAACACGACAAGATACACATTTCTTGGAATCATCTTTAGTCACATATAACTCAGATTTTCCCTTGCTTCTGTTTGGAAAGAGATTTGTTAAAGGCTACTTAAAAAATAATACAATCCTCTGTTCAAGAAAATGAAATGTAGAATCATCAGACCCAAACAATCTTTTCTCTTCCAAATTAAAGGTTTCAGAGAAGAGAAATTACTTCGGAATACACAATTTATTTACCCAGATGCACTGTCCAGCTCACAAGAAGAGGAAAACCTGCCATAAATGAGCTGATGCTGGGATAGAAAGGATCAATAGTGATGATTACTTGGAGTTACTTTAGCATTTCACCTGAATCCCAATTTAACCTCGGAGGATGCTGCTGTGACATTTCATGAACCATGGCAAGCAATTATTCTGTATAGTCACATCAGCCTCAGGGCAGCAATAACCCAACTAACTGAACAATGGGATGAGCAAGCAGAGCTGCTGTCAAGCAGGTTAGGCATGACAGAGCTAAATAACGTTCCCTTTTATTCGTCCTTTTGATTCTTCACACATTAAAGAAGAGACAACTCTTGTGCTCTGAAAAACATTTCTCTCAACACACCCACAGATACCCACAAATGATTACAGATTTCTGAAAGCTCTTTTGTGTTCTCACTACACCTTTATGCAAGGCTAGCCGAAGATATATTGCTACTTGGAGCAAAATAAAACTAGAATGTCCATACTCTCCTTAAAGTCAATAGGCACATCCTGGTTCCTTCATAATCACTATTCACTGGTGAGTCAACATGCAACTATCTACAATCTATACAATCCTACTTTCATATGGACTACCAACAACTTAGATGGCATCAATACATTTTAGCTCTTCATCCAACTCCACCTTCACTTATCTGAATATATTCATCAGTTCCTATTTCACAAGATGAGACCGTCTTCATTCAGCTTGATTAAGTCCTTCTTTTCCACAGATACACAACGTATCTATTTTGATTTCATTGATTAATTTAGACTGTTTCCCAACTTCCACCTCCAACATCATCCCCAGATGGGCCCTGTAGATATTGACTTATGCTGTCCATTATGGCTTTGGTCAACTGAAGCTCTTATAGAACATTTTTTACTAAGACCGAGAAGATGTAGACCGGTTTACGAGCCTTAATCACCTCCACGTCACATGCAGCGTTCCCTATTAAGAGTAAAGACAGTATCAGTTGGTTTTTGGACATTTTGGCCAGTGTGACTCAAGCTCAAAGAAAGACCAGTTTCAACCCAAACACACTCACATTGTTCTATGCAAGCCAGGATCTCTAAGTTGGATATTCCTTTGCATATTGCAAGCATTCACTAACTAGAAAATTCATGCAGTGTACTGATATGTTCAAGATAAAGGATTTCTCCTAATTCAAGAACATTCATTTCAATGAAAAACAAAAGACTCAGTAAAGCAATTTTCAACTAACCCAAAGCAGGCAAGAGAAATAAAGCCAAGATCATATTCCATAATTAGCTCTTTTTTACCTCCAGCAAGAGTGGGCAACTTTTGATGGCTTAACAGATTTTTGATGGGGGCAGGGATCTGATTTTGGAGCGAGTTTGGAGATTTCCTTTTTTTAAGCTTCAACATGCCGACCCTAGACATTAATTCCACTTTTCATCTGTTGCCCAGTTCAAAATGGAAGGAAACTGTGTTGTCTATTGGCAGCAATCATGGTCAGAGGCAGAGACGTGCCATGATGTCAGCCCCACCAGGTTGACCAGACCAGGAAATCAACTTTACAGGAAAGCTAGAACTACTTTAATTAATTCAGCACTGTTAATTTTATGGGTAATAGTGCTGAACTGGCTTCATTTTATAAACTTCAAGAGGTAAGACCACTGGTCCATATTTTTTTTTAAAAAAAAGTTTGCCCAAAGATAGCCATTTAATTTAGTTTGCCCTACCCATTCCCTATAATTTCTTATTCAGCAACATCATACAGCCAATCAGATTGATTATGCCAGGCGGTACATGCAGGCCAGTTGCTACATGATCCCTGATAGGCTAGCCTTATTTACATCATTGATCCAAGGAAAGAGAAAAAGTTTAAAAAAAAAAAAAAAAGGAAATAACCTGAAAGGGGATAAAGTGGTGATGAATGAACCAGGAAAAAAAAGTGGCAGTGAGCAAGATTGAATATTCTATTTTTGGAAAAAATGTTACTTTAACCCTCCCTTGCAACCCGTTTTCAAGTTCAAGATCAGAGTTTCTCAACCTTGGCAACTTTAAGACGTGTGGACTTCAACTCCCAGAATTCCCCAGCCAGCATGGCTGGCTGGGGAATTCTGGGAGTTGAAGTCCACACGTCTTAAAGTTGCCAAGGTTGAGAAACTCTGCTCGAGATTAACTTAGGGGATGTTCCTTAGAGCTGTGCAATATTTTATTGAAATGATTATCACTAGTAAGAGTAACACTTTCAAACAACAAATCAAACCAAAGGTGTTAATGATTGCTAAACTGAATTTAAAATGTATGTGTATTTCTAAAACATTCATTCTTTCATTCAGCAATAGATGCTGAGAACATGGATAATGGTGAAGAATGAGACACAGCTGGGTCCATGGGGCAACATGCCAGTTTATTCCAAGGCCCTTTCATAAACTGAAATGCTCGATTTTCTTCACTGTGTAGTGAAGACACCCAACCCAATTTTTACTCATCTGTAGTGTCTGAGTCACTGGCAAACACACCACAGCACTCCAAGCTCATTACTCATGCGGTATAAAGTTCTCCAGAAAATGGAGCGATGCAATCTGATTTCTAAATCTAAATCTCTCTGAGAACGGCTCAGAAATGCATTTTTTTCACAGCTACGCTTCCGTTTAACTCATTCATGGAATACCTTGCTCAGAGATTTTGTCCATATTGCACCAACCGAAGTCATGCACAGATAGGCTGATCATGTACGTTCCCATGTGCCCTGTATCTTGAAGCACAAATAAGGCTGATGAAATTCCTCACCGAAGCAAGGCAAGAACCTGATAAAGTATGGAGGCCCGCCAAGCTCTCCGCTCCATCCGACTGATTTTTTTTTAATTAGAAAAAAAATACAAGTGAAGATGCCATACTGTAACGCAGAGCACCAATTCCTTGCATCACCTTCATTATAATTCTGATTTTGGGTCCCACATAGGCAAATGGACATGGTGTGTGGTACAGTGCCAAGTTTTGTTTGGAAATTTCCCCCTCCTGTCTAGGAAAAACGAAGTGCTCAAAGGAACAACAAGGGGAGAATCCCGTAGAACCCAGGAAAACAGTTCTACTACAAAACCAATGAGTAGGTGCCTCCCAATCTTAAGGCCATGAAAAGAAGCAGCTGAATTTCCACTGCCTTCAAAAGGCAGCAGGGAAAGCATGGTTTTGACCTAAGTATTCCAAAGCAGGCGGGTCTTTGGCATACACATGGCTTCTGTTGCACCTACGATAAAGCAACTAGGTGGTCTCCGCGAGATTCTGCCATGAGCAAGTCCCTGAACATGGGGCGAAGGGTCTGGAGAGTTGAGATGTATTGGCATGGATGGAGAGACATCTGACAGTGGCAGTGATGATGGCCTCATCAGTCTGCCTTCTAAGAAATGGGTGTTTTGCAATAACCGTAACGCAGATGGCCAAAAAGCCCCACCCTCATGGCGGTCACCCCTGCTGATGATTTCAACATTTCAAATCTGCCCCTTGCCCAAAAGTCTCGGTTGCACAAGTTCACCACTTATGCGATCAACAGGACAAGACTGGAAGGGGAAAGTGAGTGCCAACAACCTGTAATGTAATTGTTATACAATTTTATCAAATTTAGGTGGTTCATTACCAGTCAGGTGGAGGAAAGAAATCTATCTGGGCCAAGAGTGCTTGGTTTTAAAGCAAAACATGCAGGGGGCATAAAAGCAAAATTTGGTGGGATGGAAAAAAAAGTTGGGAATATGGTCATTTCTGGATACAAACTACTGTATACAGAATGGACAGGGAAGAGTAAATTCCAAGTAGCAAGAACATCTTGAGTTCTGATGAGAAGACATTGCATAAGTCCAGAGAAAGGCTACCAAGATGGTGAAAAGACTGGAAATCAAGTCCTATGAGGAACAGTCAAAAGACCTAGGTATGTGTCTGCCTTGCGAGGTAGTCCTGACAAGAAGCACACCCAGAAGTACCAGCTCTACTTTATTGTAATGTTACATCAACAGAACCTTGCAAGTCTGAAGGTACATCTCTCTTCCCTCACCTTTACAGCCCAAGAAACTAGGGAGGGTCCCTTCGGAGACGTTTGCCAGGCCCCCATTCCTTCTGCAGGCTCAGCTGCTGCTTATCTGACCATTGTCAATTCTGCGGCTCTTCCTTCTGTCTCCCAAGTCCATTCCCACAGACTATTACAGTATGCTTAGCTTGCGGTAGAGAAGGTTGAGAGGGGCTCTGATAGCTGTCTTCAGATACCTGAAGGGCAACCCCATTGTAGTGTTCAGACTTATTCTCACTTGCTCCAGAGGGGAAGACTAGAGCTAATAGGATGAAACTTAAAGGCTGTAGATACAGATGAGACCTGAGGAAGAACGTCTTGACAGGAAGAGCTGTCAATCAGTGGAATAGGTTACCACATGGAGGTGCTTCTTCCCCTTCACAGGAGGTTTTCCAACAGAGGCTGGAGAGTCCTCTATCAGGGATGGTGTGGGGAATCCTGCAGGGTCCAGGGGGTTGGACGGGATGACTTTTGAGTCCCTTCCAACTCTATGATTCTCTGACATGGAGAGACTTTCCTTCCATGAATTTCCCTGTCCTTTTAAAGCCATCAAAATAATCAGAACACCTTCTAAACAGAAATCCATAGATTAATTGTGTTTACCATCCATTTTGTTGTGGACTTCCTTGCAATCAGCTGGATGGCCAAGAGTTCTAGCATAACAAGAAAGACGGACAACCTGACCATCCATTTTCCCAATGCAGCGCAACATTACTAGTCCCTCGGGTTCTCTGAACAGTTCAACCCTGAGCTAGAGATATTCTCTTCTACTGATTCCAACAAATGTTTGGTGTTTAAACTCATATGATATTAAGATAGGTTTAATCTGAAGGGCTTCTGTTTTTTCCTTTCTTATTGCTTATGTTATTTGTAAAATACTTGGTTAGGACATTATTTTAGTGAACATGCAGAATAGAGTTTCATGAATTGATGTTGACGAATGTCTCCTTTCAAGGGAAACTGGAATTCATGTGATCAGGTAGAAACTCTTTCTTTCCTTAACCCCCGACTTGAAATAGAAACCATCTGAATCTAACTGCCACTGTTTGCTCACTCATATTACTCAAGGCCTTCCAGTCTACTTTGTAGAAAAATATTGTGGCTGTTAAGAACCTCGACTGCCAAACAGAAGGTCAAGAATCTAAGGACTAAAACAATAGATGTTGCTAGTCTTGAAAGCTTGACTACCTATGTCCTCCTACAAATGGATCTTGAGCTTCTCTGGAGGTTCTAGAAGAGGAGCACAGCTGTTGTATCCCGTTGACCAAAGAACAGCACACTCCATCTGGGACAGTTGTTGTCTTCTACTGAGCATGCAGCCTTGGAAAAATGTAGAGAGCAAAGATGACCTTGAGAGAGATATGCAAGATCCATTAATAGCACAACAAGGGATGAAAAATACCTTAAATTCTCAACAAACAGATAGCATTCGTAAGTGGCTCAGACAGACACCTCCCTAATTCACTGAAAGGAGGAGGAGACCCAGCACAATCAGACTTGCAAGATTCTGTTAATCTGGCCAATCTCAATAAAAGTAGTTTTAGCCATTCTGTGGAATCGATTCCTTGGCCTGGTCTACATGGTGGGGCTGACAGGAGGACCCATGTGAAACAGGGAGGGAGGAGGGAAGACGACACTCAGCTAGACAGCCAGATCAGACAAATCAACCCTGGCAATCAATGACATGACAGATGTTGCAGCCAGATTGCCCTCACCTCCCATTGCTAATCCAGGAGCATCACTGTATACTAGCAGTTGCAGACACATTGCAATGGATTTCACCTTTCCCCTTCAAATAAATGAATAAGCAGACAGGAAAATCCAATGAAGGTCATCTCTAGCCATGACAAGGGCTAAACAGATGTTTCTGTTAACCTTTCTCTTTCATTTGTACTCTCACTGCTTTCATCAGGATGACCAAAGCAGCGTCGCAGCGTCGTGCCACCTGCTCTACCCCTTCTTGACGAGGTGCAACATCGTGATGCCTGTAGAAAAGGGATGTGGCTCGCGATGTGACCCCACAACCCTGCTTGCACCACTCAGAAGCCCCTGCCCCCACTGTGTCTCCCCACCTGAAATTTAGATTACCAAATCTTTGAGAAATGTGCTTGTGTTTCCCTATAAAACACAATGTTTGTTGATGCCCGGCCCAAATCATCTTTCAGGGGCATTCACCATGGCATAAAATAGACAACATGTCTACTGTTTAAACCTTCTTAGTGTTGAAGTCAGATATAATATTACATACTGCTTTCCTGTATTTTCCTGGCTTTTTATTGCACTTAAGCATTGTTGCATAAAACTGATCTGCTTCTGTGCCTATAAGTGGCAGCCACAAGAATTGGTGCCGTTTCAAGAAGCGTCCACGTTTGCTCAGGTCTCTTTTCCTACACTTGGTGGGGAGAATGCCATTGTTCAGTTATTCAGTTTCTAAATAACCGACTCTGCCACGCAGGTGAGTGCAAAGCATTGCATAACATTTTACAGAAAGGATAGAAGCTGAATACCAAATGAATTCAGATGGTCACGCTCCCACGGTTCATCCGAAAGTAGGAATTTAAGATTTTAATCATGCTCTTTGCAAGTTGGAGGGAAAAGAATCTGCCATAATGGTTCAGAATATTCCCAGCCAACAGTCTGGGAATATAAATGCGTTTAAAAGCCCACTCAGGAGGCATAAAACTGCACTACGTAAAGAAAAGAATCTGTCTTGTTCAAGCAATTGGCCTGTCAGAATTATAGCAACTTTGCCAGGTTTTAGGAAACGTTCCAGAACAAGTAGAGCTTACAAACCAGGCCTTCCCACTACAAAGGACAAGTAACGGCATTAGTGAGTAATCCCTTCACTATTTTGCCTCCTTATTTTGAAACCATGTCCACAGGATGGGCATCTGTGGCCGGGATCCAAAAAGTTAAGATGGTGGGCATAAACCCACAACGCTTGCGACATCAGGGCAGGGTTCCCATTGCACAATTGTGGCTTCCAACTTGACCTTTTTTCCCCCTCCCAAAAATGCTCCTGTCCAAATAATAATAGTCCTTATGGATTGCGCCCCATCACCCAAGCAACACAGCACAGCCTAAAACCACCAATCCTGGTCATAATTAGTTTTATTGGTGGATCACTTTGGGGGTAATCCTGGATAATCCTAGGCCAGGGTCTTCTCCTGCAACTGGTAACTACCCAACTGCAAAACAAAGCAACAAAATCATAATAATGTGAGAAATGAAATTCTTGGTTATTTGTCTTGGCTGCTTAACCACATACCTTGGCATCAGATGTTGTCTTTCTCCTCAAGCGCGTTTTGACAAAGCTGGTCCTTGAGACTATTTTGTAATGCCAATAGAAGCATATTCAGCAAATATATTCTCTAATGCATGGTTTCTCAACCTCGGCAACTTTAAGATGTGTGGACTTCAACTCCCAGGGTTCTCCAGCCAGCATGCTGGTGTTGACGTCCACACATCTTAAAGTTGCTGAGGTTGAGAAATACTGCTTTAATGATTAAAACTGTATATAAAACAAAGTTAAAACCAATAAATGTACAACAAAGAATAATACTGTCAAAACTGAATGCCACCAGAACACAGAACTAACTAAAATCCAGGAAATTTCAACCAAACCAAGAATAGAATGGTATTTAAAATGCCCAGGAGGATAGGTTTATTGGTAAGGAATATTAAACAGGGCCTCAAACATGTTTCTCAAGACAGATCATTCAACAAAGGTAGGACCCACACCATAATGACTTTCTATCTTGTGGCCGTATCTGGATGTCAGACAGGGGGGTACAGGTGATTTCAAGCTATATAAGATTCCAATAGAAGAGATATAAGGTTCATCTAGTAAGAGAAACAATTTCCAAATCATGTACAACTTCACATATCAGGAACAGGCACTGGATTTTAAAGTTTCAGAAGTCAATGCAGTACAGGGAAAATACTAAAATATTCTACATAAATGATAGTTTGTAGATTGCCTCCATGCAATACTTAATCCATCTGAGAAGGTACCAGAACATGGGCCACTGAAGCTCATTGTCCCGCCTGATGACATTTGAGGTACCAACCTAAATTCCCCAATAAGCACTGAGATCATTTGAACCTCTAACAACAGGTGAGTTATTATCAACCAACCACACAGCTACACCAAACAGACACCCTACAAACTAAGAGTCTTGACAAAGCTTCTGTTTATTCAGGCTCACCCATCCCTCAGCTACAGCCAGGCACTGACCTGTCCGGAATGAAAATGGTGAAGGAATAATAATAATCATTTATTAAATTTATATGCCGCCCAACTCCCTGTGACTGTGTGCTTGTCCCTCTCATCTCAGAAGAACTTCAGATGAAGAAGAGGTGGAGTGACCACAAAGGCAGGATCCAGATGACTTGCAGGTAGAGGACGTGGACAAGACTGGACTGAGCAATTTTGCCAAGAAAGAATGAATGGATGAGGAGGAGGAATCGTTGCACTCCTCCTGCCTTCCTCCTCTGGGTCCCTGAGGATGCCAAAGGTTGAAAACACAAGAGACAAAATGGAGTGTCAGAGGAGAGGTCCTTCCAAGATGAAGACCTCCTACAGAGAATGGGCAACCAGTAACTTCTCGGCTCCTAGGAAGGTCTTCATGCAGCCTTTCAGCCAGCTCCTCATGGTTTTCAGAAGATGCCAGCAACGGCCATTCTTGGTGCAGTTATGAATAATATGAGAGGCAGCCAACTACAGCCAGATCTGCTCCTTCTGACCATGGCTTCAGGTTTTTTGTGTGCGTTCCTACAGCTTGGCAAACGGATATCCTGGCTTATCAGATTTGTTCCACCCCCTCTCTCTCTCAGCCGTAGGAAGAAGGCAGATCAATTTACTCTCTTCGTTCAAACACTAATTGTATTTGATAACAACAACTTTGCCTTTAACACAACTAAAATATAAAAGACAAAATTAATTTTGTTTTTAACAGCAATGAATGTTTGTTGTATATCTTAAAGTCAACTCTGTCCTTGTTCGCTGCAAACATCCATCACCCTGTTGCTTCCGCTTATTGCATTTGATAAGGAGGAATCTATCTTTGTTAGATGCCTTTGGCAAGAATGTTTCTGCCCTCACTATGAGATGTCTAACGTCCAGTGAGACTACATCTGCCTGTAATGCTTGAATTAATAGAAAGTTCAGACGTTTGTCCTTGAAACATGTCTGAAACTTCTCAGGAGCTTGGAGGTGGCTTTGATGTTATAACCATTCATAATACCCAGGCAGTCTTTTTAACTAAGTTTCTTGCTATCATTGTTATCTATATTTTTCTGATTTTTCTGGGGTTTTTTTCTCAATCATATTTAAGATGTAATTGAAGAATTTCAATTAAAAGCCTCGAGCGATTTGTAACATTTATGATCTGTGCCAGAGTTCATATTCTGCTAAAAGCCTTATGAAAGGTAACAGAGAAAAGCATCTACTGAATGTTGGACTCAAGACTTACCCCTTGGGTTTTCCATGGATCATCCAGAGCAAGAAGGGAGTGAAGGAATGGTTTCCTGAAGGAACTGTTTATGGTAATCCACTTTCATAATCCTGCCAAGAAAACTGCACAGCTGTATTCAGGAATCAGGCACTGAGTTGGATGTCAAGGCGATTTTACCAGCTTCATCAGGTGGCAACATCTAGCTTGTTGACCCCAGAAAACTAAGCAGAATCAGACTTGGATGGAAATCCTGCCAAGAAGACAGTCTGTTTGGGCCCATGTCTGTCAAGAGGGGCTGAGCACAAGATGAAAGCATTTTTATCTTTGGAGCATATACTCAGTGTCTGGTGGTGGACCCATCACTGACACGGCAGTTGTCAAGCAATGAGCTGCCCTGGATCTCAGTGACTCAGAATGAAAGGGGACAGTCCTTCTGAGGGCCCTCCAAAGCAGGTCTGAGACCATCCCTTCAGACAGAGGTAGAGGAAAGAGGGAATGGCCTTGGAGGACAGGAGAAGAGCTGCGACCAAGTCAAGGGTCAGACAAGAGAGGCCTGAGCTCAGGTCAAGGAAACAACTTGAGAAAATGTCTCAGACAAGCCCCTCCTTAGTTCACATGAAGATAAAGGGAGGGGGAAGGGAAGCACACTATCGCTGTTACAGAAAAAGTAGTCCTGACCTAGGTGGCACTGGTTTCCTGGTTTGATCTACCTTGAAGGGCTGACAATAGAGTCCTGAATTGGCATTGAGATGGTGGAGCAGTTAACCACAGTATTCAGGTATGGACAAAACGGCAAACTATAATTAATGGAAGACTTCCAGGGAGAGATCTCTTGTATAAGAGGAGGAAAGAGAAGGGGTTGAATCTCTGTTTATTAAGCAATATAAGCGAGTAGAGTCTCTTTTGCATCCAGTGACTTCATGGAGACATCCATGTTGCTTTCTTGACAGCATTGTGAATGAGGCCACTGCCCTCTTCTGAGTTGTTTTTCCAACTTTCCAGCCCAGCCTCAGCCCTAGGATTCCCTGGTAGTCTCCCATCCAAGGATTAACAAGGCCCAAACTTGCCACTTATCTAAAAAAAAAAAAAAATTGAGATGTCCCTCAAGTTGAGCTCAACGTTGGTTGGCTGCATGGATAAATTAGTGCTGTTTTCTCAGCAACAAGGAGGAAGTGGTTTCCCATTGCCTTCCCTGAGGATTTTGTTTTTTTAATTTCCCAGTTTACCACACAGCCTTGGGACTCCTTTGGTAGTCTTGCCCCACAAGCCCAAAGACTTTCAAACAAAAAGAAGTCTGAACTATGCCCACTGACAGAGTGGGAATACTTCAATCTAAAAAAGCATCTACACCAGTGTTTCTCAACCTTGGCAACTTTAAGACGTGTGGACTTCAACTCCCAGAATTCCCCAGCCAGCATGGCTGGCTGGGGGAATTCTGGGAGTTGAAGTCCACACATCTTAAAGTTGCCAAGGTTGAGAAACATTGATTGATACCATACTGCAACATATTCTTACAAAACCCTACACAAATATTTTTATAACACCTGGTATATTTCAGTCTCAAATGCTTCTATTAACTTTCAGAGTTGATAAACAGCCAAGAATTGTCATCCAACCAGCCATTTTTTTGCATTCCCCTTTAATCAATTCCTCTCAAACCCGTAAGACGGCCAAGTCAACGGGGCCTTGCTTTACAATAAGGTACCCCCGGAAGCCTCATCAGCGTTTTTTTTCCCATCACTAATAACCGAAGAGAATTCTTAAATAACGATCCGTTAAATCTTGGAGATGTTCCAAATGCAGGAGAAGAAGAAAATACTGAACGGCAGCCAAAGTATAGGTTGTCTTTCCTTAGGGCAGCAACATCTCACATTAACAAGGAAGAAATGTAATCAATTGTCAGAAAAGGACAAGATCCCCCCCCCAAAAAAGTCATGTGCAATGTTGTTATGCACACCATAAAAACAATAAATAATTAAGTAATATGATTAAATCATACATAACTAAAATAATTAAAAATATAATATAAATATAAATAAAAAATCATCAAAATAAGGCACAATCAAAATATTATTTAAATAATTAGATAATAAAAATAAGGGTTTTATGCACACCATGAAAGCTGTGCCTCCGTTCCAGAGCCAAGCATACATTTAGCGGGCAGAAGATTCAAAGGGCAATCAACCGACGGGCCCACACAGATCTTATTCTATGGGGTTCAGACTTTCTATTGGGAACTGAACTCATGCCCCCTTGCACTTTAGATGACTAAGATCTGGCTATGTACATCTGATGATTCTCAACAAGGTTACAACCGGTCATGTAGAGGTAGTCCTCAACTTACGACCACAATGGGGACCGGAACTTCCATTGCTAAGCAAAGCAGTTGTTACGTGAGTCACACCCAATTTTATGACCTTTTTTGCCATGGTTGTTAAGTGAATCACCGCTGTAATTAAGTGAATCATGCAGTCATTAAGCAAATCTGGCTTCCTCCATTGACTTTGCTTGTCAGAAGCCCCCTGGGAAGGTCACAAATGGCAATCATGTGACCCTGGGATGCTGCAACCGTCGTAAATACATGCAGGTTGCCCACTGCCCAAATTGTGATTACGTGACTGTGGGGACACTGCGACTGTTGTAAGTGCAAGTCTTAGGTCACTTTTTTCAACACCGTTGTCACTTCCAATGGTCGTTAAACGAATGGTTGTAAGTTGAGGACTATCTGTACTTTCTTCCTGTGGTTAATATAACTGAAAACACCATACAGGATATTCGCCATGTAAAGGTTCAACTCTGGAATCCTTCATTAAAAGAGCTGGGAAAATCCTGCCACAGACTTTGGAAGGCAGCTTGGGAAAAACAGCACTAACCTGAAAAGAAATTAAAGATTTGATGTTTTAAAACCTCGTTTAAAACTTGAACAAGCTAGACACATTTTATAAACAGCTCCATGTCTAAACGTCACTGCCATGCTTCGGCCATTCCAAGAAGCCAATTACAATTTTTTTTACAAAGAGGTGTCATTACACAGAATAAGGAAACTGAAATCTCCTTATTAGTACAATGGAGTTAAAGGCTGAGACATCCTACCTGGTCCTCTGTGGCTCCCTGTGCAAAACCAATAGTATTTAAATGCACAGGCACCCCTCTCTGGAAAGGAAGAGTAAATTAACTGCGATATTTGACACTCATTTAAAAAGAGTTCTATTCATTTGACATGCAACCATGTTGATGTCACTCCGCTTTTCAGCAGCAGACGCAATTCCCAAATACTAAGCTGCCAAATTAATTCTCAATTAATTAATGAGAAAGGGAAAAAATACTGTCGTAACAATAATACAAATGGAATGGCACGAATACACAAAAAATTGCCCACTGCAAGGGTCAAATTAACTAGAGATTTCTATGACTTCAATAGGTGATTGTCAGATGGGGAAAATTAAAGTATTTCTCCCTCCCTAAGCCCAAAGTGTGCGAAGGTGCACGCATAGCCTTGTTTTTGAAGCAAAGCTAATCTGTAAGTCCATGATGTGACGTTGTTTACAGGTGCTGGACTTAAGACTGCCAACAGCAGCAATAATATTTAGCATTTATCTACCTAAAAACAAAGTACCCAAACTCTTCATGTTGGGATTTCCCTTTGCGTGGACTTCAACTGCCCCACATTTTGCACGCATTGGAACGGAAGAGAGAAGTCTGTAGGAAAGAGAAACTCCCTACCATATTTAAGTCAATGCCTGCCCAACTCAATATCAGGTTAATGTTAGCAGACATCTTTGCAAATGCTTCCAAGCTAGACAATTTGTACTATCAAATTAAGCCCAGAATGCATTTTTCTGACTTCCACAGAGGAATCATCAGAGGAGTTTTATTTCTTTTACTATATGTGAAACAGCCAGTTTGGTCTAGTGGTGGAGGCACCAGGCTACAATGCAGGAGACGGTGAGTTCAAGTCCCACCTGAGGCACGAAGGCCGGCCAGGTGGCTTTGGGTCAGTCCTTCTCTCTCAGCCCAACCCACCTCACGGGATTGTTGTTGTGGGGAAAATAGGAGGAGGAAGGAGTATGAGGTATGTTCACCGCCTTGAGTTATTTATAGAGAGCCCATTTGGTCTAGCGGTGAAGGCACCAGTCTGGAAAGCAGGAGACGGTGAGTTCCTGTCCCACCTTAGGCATCAAAGCCAGTTGGGTGACTTTGGGCCAGTCCCTCTCTCTCAGCCCAACTTACCTCACAGGGCTGTTGTTGGGGGGAAAATAGGAGGAGGAAGGAGTTTTATGTATGTTCGCTGCCTTGAGTTATTTATAAAAATAAGAAAGGCAGGATAAAAAAAATGTAAAAAAAAAAATCACCAACCAAAATAGCATATTTTAAGTACAAAACATCTCTCCTGTTGATCTCTCGCCTCCTTAGGCAATTATATAACTCCAGTCTTGCCCTTTGATTTATTTCATTTATGGCACAAAGACAGATCTTTTAATCCATGCATCTCATAATCCTGCCAGAGACCCAACGTTGCAGCTTTCAACGTGCACCTCAGCTAATCCAGGGCAAAGCAACTGATATCAACTTGATAAGCGCCGAAGCAAGAATCCAAGCTGGATTCTAAAGCCCTAACCAACACTAAGAATAAAAACCCACGATAATTACAACAAGGTTGCTTATTCATTCAAAACCCAAGGTGGTTTCATGGTGGTAAACTGACTTCATTCTTTAATTGCATGCTCTTGCTGGCAACGAGAGAGAAGTGAGAGCATTGGAGCACCAAGGCTCAGCCTCCTGCTTGTGTATGATTAAGCTAGGATTCTGCTTAAACTGGCAATGGGTGACTGTCACCCAGCAGTTCTCAGGCAGTCTACAAAACAGCAGCTAGAGGGTTTTAAAAATCTACAGTGATTATTAGTTTGAAGCCAGTTCTACAAAGCACATGGCCTAAGCATAATTTTTGTTATTATATCCCACGATTGCACTCCCGATTACAGAGTCAAAAGCTAAAGCAGTACGTACAGGGCAGTTATATCCACAACACTCCACAGTCGTCTTCTAAGTCTATCGCGCCCAGGCCAAATGGATTCTGTAATGCAGTGATGAGTGCAATAGGAAGATACTGTATAATTATCTTCAGGAGGTCCCCATAAGGTTTGTTTAATATATGGGGTTCAATAACATCAAGAAATAGTAGGCAACAGCAAATTATGGCATTCTCCAAGCACAAAGGATTCAAATCTGCAAACTGAGTAACACTTTGAGGTCAAACTACACCAGATCGCCAACGAACAAGCATCCAGGTATGGCAAAAGTACATCTATAAAGAAGCCGCCGGATCACCCACTCACAGGTTGGAAGAAATCATGGAGATCAGCTAGTCCAGTGTGGGGATCCAGTCCTGCAGCTCTTTAGACAAAACAAATAAACATAGGCTCATGAAATTAATAATGTATTTGATGCACTTCACTTTGTTCCTACTCTAGATTCAGAAGAAAAAGCTAAAGATTCCCTTCTTCCTGATCACATCCATGCAGTTCTTTAGGAAAGAAGAAAGCTTGGCTGGCTTCAAAGAGAGGGTTGGACCAATTCATGAAAGTCATGGGGATCAATGGCTCTCAGCCTTGATGGCAGCATGTCTGCCTCTGATGGCCATCAGCTGGGAGACCAATGGGTGTCTTGGGCAGTTGGTTGGCCACTGGGAGAAACTGCTTAATTTTTCAAGAACAATTGATCCTCTTTTCCAGAAATTCCTTTGGTCACCGTGAAAGGCAGGTGAATATATTTGCCCATATCTAGGACCACCTCTGGCTGTGAAAATCAATTCAAGCTTCCAAATGAAAGCATTTGCTGAAAAACCAAGCAGAGGAAGTTCAGAAGTCAGCTATAGTTAAGTAAAGATAGCAAGCTAAATAAATTTGACTTAGAAGAACCTGAGGGCATTTCTTACAGACACGGGCACCTTCTCAAACAATCTAGTCAACAGCTTGAGATGGTCAGACTGTGCACTCTCAAATGATAGATGAACGGATCTTTCAAACTTTGCAGTGTGTGGAGTTTCCCCTTCTTTTTTTTTTTTGCAAAATGGAGCAACCGTACAAAGGCTCTGTGCAGAAGGCCAGAACCTTTCAAGACGTTCTACAATGCCCAGGAAGAACAGAACCCTCTCAGGACACAAGCGAAGTTTCCCTCCCTTTTGCAATCTCTGTTACACTGCAGTTTGGGCAGAGAAGTTGTAGATGCGTTGAAGTGCCAGCTACCCAGCACTGCATCCTTGTTATCAAGGGATGAGGACTGGATATCTAAGCAATCCTGGTCTATCTGGGCTTATCACAGAAGGTTAGAACATTTCTCATTCAGATTTCACTTCCCTAGAAGCATATTACATGCATTTTCATTTCTGCTCCCAGCTGAGATCAACATCAGTCAATCTTGGAATGCAGGGATAAGGACCAGTGAGATTCAGGTTCACACATTACTCTAAACCACTATTTGCTTTAACAATGGTCTGTTGAGTAAGCTGCAATTACTGGGTTCAGAGCTAACACTAAGCCATCAATCTAGTGGTTCACAACCTACAGGAGTTGTGTTAATATATCATGCTTCATATTCCTACTTAATGCATTAAAAACTAGCACCTATGACACTCTTATTATTCTTAAGACCAGAGATGGATTGGAAGCTATCTATTTTTCATGTCTTTCTTCTTTTACTTTATCTCACGTTTCCTTTTCCTTTTCTTTATAATTTGTATTTTCAATTTCCTTTTTCATTTCTAACTTTTAACTTTGTAATTTTAAAATTTCAATAAAATATTATTAAAATATCTATCTATCTATCTATCTATCTATCTATCTATCTATCTATCTATCATGCTTCATGTGAACGCAATGTAATAGGAGATGGAGTCTTGCACCTGAACTGGTGAGACAACATTAGAATTGGAAACAACCTGATCTCCACCCAGAGCTAACACTGAGCTAATGATTGCTTTTCCACTTAACCAATTTCGACATTTGAGTAGGAAAAGGGCATTTACTCAGGAATGAGCCAGGATTTCAATATAGGTCCCACCAAAGTCCTCAGGATAAGAGTCTTAGACTACACTACCTTTCTCTCTGCTGACCTCAAGCAGTAAGAACCCCAGGATATCCACCTGGTTCAGCATGCAACATACTGGCTGGGGAATTCTGGGAGTTGAAATCCACACATCTTTAAGTTCCTAAGGTTGAGAAACACTGCTGTAAAGCATGAGTGAGTTGTGGTTATTGTCTCAAAACCCACACCAGGCTTTGCTCTGCATGTAGCTGGCTACGTTTCAGAAGTAAGCATGGCCCCCTGGGAAAGTGGTTCCAGGAGTTTTAAGGGGGGACATAGGTTTCTTAAGCATCTATAAGGCTTAAGACACCCATGTCACCCCTTAAAACTACCTAAACCCTAAAAAAAGCCAAGAAATCCAAAATATCTGGTCCTATTCACCAGAGGAGAGTTTCAGGGTCCACCAAAGAGATCTGATAAACCATGTTGCGCCTTCTGTGCACCACTGTCCCAAATACTTCCTCCTTCCATATCCCATAATCCAGGCATGCACTCAGATTGATCCTGATGGCCCTCATGTGCCCCCTCCTTCCTCCCTCTGAAATCTAGCATATCAGTGACGCTGCTCAAACAGTCAAGTGTTTTCCATTGCTCCTTATTTTCCAGCGAAGATTGGTTCTTCACCTAGCATTTAGGCTGGAGAAATAATTAGTTGTAGTCTTGCTCCAGTTACATTTTACATTCCAGGGTTGGGTTTGTTTGCTTTTTTTAATCAAGGCTCAGTTATTACCCTGGGAGTCTGAAAGGCAAATGCAAGTATGATATTAAGGAGGAATAAAGAAGGGAAATCTAAAA
Source organism: Python bivittatus (assembly GCF_059951505.1). Taxonomy (NCBI): domain Eukaryota; kingdom Metazoa; phylum Chordata; class Lepidosauria; order Squamata; family Pythonidae; genus Python; species Python bivittatus. The sequence continues at coordinate 3,170,641 of NW_028277029.1, read as the reverse complement.
GTCCCTTTGATTAAAGGTGGGTTCTCATGGTGAGATTAAATGTGCATCACATTTTATTTTAATCCAGCAGCAGAGATTCCGTGCAAGGGCAATTCTTAGCACTTAAGCTAGACTTCCCCAAGGTAGCACATTCCAGATGTGCTAGGTGACAGCCCCCATTAATTCCCAGCCAGGTTTACCTTAAAGCAAAGACCAAACAATTAAAAAAAAAAATAGAAGCAAGGTTCCCATGGACTCTGCATTATCTGAGCAAATGCCAAAGGGGGAAAGCTTGATGCTCAGGACTGAAATTAAGCATTTCATGCTACAAAGCCAGCACCTTCACCTGCAACCAAAATCAGCAGTGACGTCTTTCCTAAACAATCATGTTATCCAGTTAAAAGTCTGGGGTGAGACACAGCACGCTCTAATGACACGCTTCTGCCACTGGGCTGTCATGCAGAATTTTGTTCCTGCAAGGAGAGACCATGATTGCTCTGTTTCTTTCAAGAGAAAAAGCAAAAGCAGACAGCTAGTCCCTGAAAACAAAGGCGGTAAAGCAATCTTCCCTTTTGCTCTTTTTCCTAGGTGGTCTTCTGCCAATTAACGGGTGCAAACTTTTGATCCCTCCTCCCCTTTTAGGTGGGATGCAAAATACCTCTGTGGAGTTTGGAAGTGCACGCAGTGCTCATCCAGTAAAGCAGTGTTTCTCAACCTGAGCAACTTTAAGATGTGAGGACTTCAACTTCCAGAATTGCTGGGGAGTTGAAGTCTACACATCTTAAAGTTGCTCAGGTTGAGAAGCACTGCAATAAAGGAAGCAGCTACAAGTAGTCCTCACTTAATGACCACTTAATGACTGTTCAGAGTTATGACAGCCTTGGGAAAAGCGCTATACGACCCCCCGCGGTCATGTGAACACAATTTGCGCCATTTTTACAATAGTTGTTAAGAGAATCATGTGGTTGTTAAGCAAATCACATGGTCATTAATCAAATTCCAGCAAAAAATGTTCATTGGGGAAGCTGGATTCGTTTAGCAACCACATAATTCGCTTAACGACTGTCATGAAATCAGCTCTGATTTGCTTAACGACCAAATTGCTTAGCGACCTAAATTCCAGTCCCTATTGTGGTTGGATAGCGACGACTACCTGTACTGCCTCCAGGATCACAAATAAGTCTGGCATGGAACTTAACAGACATAACAAAGAAACAGTGTTAATCATCTGCTTTTTATTCAGTTGTGATTCATTAAAGCTGATTAAGGAGCACGCTGTCAAAACATCCCTAGGGATGTTGTTGAAGAAGGTACAAGTAAACTTTTGTTGGGTACATTACAGACATATAATTATAGAGAGAAAAATCCTCTTTGATGTTTCTTTTTTTTATCTCTTCTTACACAATTTAGGACTATGCAAAGATTTCAAAAGAGCTGCTTCATAAGGTTTGGTGGTGCAGATAAAGCAGCTTTCTTCAAAGTGTGAAAGGAGCCACAGCCTTTCGGGGGGGGGGTGTTCCACAGTGCTTTGAAAGGTGTCCCACTTTGCTTCACGGGCACGCTTAACCCCTGGGCAACAGGGGATGCCTTTCAAAGCAGCCACATGAATTTTGGAAAAGACTCAACTTCTTTAATGCTCCAAAGAGAGAGGGGCTTTATATATATTAATGCGGTTTATAGAACTCTTCTTTTTTTTATAGTAATTTTATTAAAAATTACCATTAAAAAAATAAAAATTAATGCAAATTAAGAAAAATAAAATAAAAAATAGAAAGTGCAGAAAAATATACAACGAAAGATAGAAAGGAAAGAAAAAATAAGAATATAGTAAAGAAAAAAAAAGGAATATATAAAGAAATGACTTCCCCCTTCATCACAACAAGTATAAACAATTTTAGGAACTTATCACTTCCTCTTAAAATACAACAAATGATCTCTTCTTCCCACATCCCATCTCTTATCTATAAACAAATCCTTAAAAACCTCGCCATTTCAGTCCTGATCAGCAAAAGTCCATTAAGGGCTGCCAGAGATAACAACATAGCTATTTTAACCTCGATCAAATAAACCCACTTTATATTCCTTCCTTTTACTTTTGACAACCTTCATCTTTAGTCCCTTCAATTAATGTCCTAGAACTTGATTTCTTTTCATTTTTTCTTTGTCCCTTCTCAGAAAATTCTTCAAAGCTTTAACAAGTCTCTTTTGTAAATCCAATATAGGAAAGTTGTCCAGGTCACTGTTTTGGTTTGTTATTTGTATATCTCTTTTACTTATTAAGACATCAGCCAGTTTCATTTGTATATCCAGTATATCATCTTTTTCCATAATTCTTGTAGCCTGTCATTTTTAAATCCACTTTCAAATCAGGCTCAGTCTTGTTCCTCTTCCATAACAACTTTTAAACACAGTCTGTCTGTAATGGCAGACATTCTTAAAATTAACTTCTGGGTCCATTGTTCACAAATATCCTTCAATACATCCAATATTGAAGTATTTTGCTCCATTCTGTATTAGTAAGTCCAACTTAACTGTTCTTCTCCTTTAATTGTAGTTCCCTCTAGTGTCCAATTTTAGTTCCCTCTAGTCTCCTTTAGGTCCCTCTAGTTCCCTCTAGTGTCCAATTTTTAAAGTCTTTTATGTTTGTTTGTTTTTAATTCAAAACAAAAACATTTTCCCGCAGGAAGGATTCTTATAATTAATTTCAAAATCTTATTTCAAATCCACCTGGACCCTTAGTCCATTTGTAATTTTCCAAAATCAATGTCCTAATCAGCCTTTCGTTGTTTATTCCAAAAAAAGTATTTTTAAAGTCCTTAAACTTATATTTAAAATTTCTTTTGCAATAGATTGAAGGACACTCATCCAGTGTTGTAAAAAAAAAAAAACTTTTCATTCTGAAGGTTCCTAAGAGCTGTTAGTAAGCAATTTCCAACAGCAATTAGTAAAGGAAGTACGCAAATTTAGTGTCCTTTCAAAGGCATCGATCGTAGTTTGAGCAAGATGGCTATTCCCTCATCTCCCGGAGCTCTAAACCTGCCAGAGGCTACTGTCTTGCAGTCTCCTCACAACAACCAGCCCTATAGGGCACTTGTGGGCCGTCCCAAGTCCTCTCCTTGTCCAGAGAGGAATCCCAAAAAGCTGGTCCATTCATTGACTCTTGCTTCCTCTGCAGTCATTGGCTCTGCTCTTGGTGGAGCCGTCTTCAGTCACCATTGGCTGATCTTCTCTAGATGTTTTGGACTAGTTCCCACCAGCTCTGTCCAAGATAGCAAATGGTGAGGAGACTCACAGGATTCTTCCTGAACATCAGCCTTTTCTTCTGAATTCAGAGCACAGGGAAGTACCACTCAAGTTACTCTTACTGGCCTGCAACTCATCCCACCATTTAAGGTCCGTTCCAAAATATCTACCCCTCCCCCTTCTTCACAAAACTAAGAAAGAGTAAACTACTAGCATTACTCCAAGTTTCTGTGGAGCTTCTGTTGCCCTTCTACTGCCTAATGATGTTGTCGCAGCAATTCTACATTTGGATACCTGCAGCAGGATCCCAGAAACCACGTGTGGGAAAGCCAAGAGCACCTTCCAGTGAGAGCATGAGAGATGGTCCCCTCCATTCCATAAGGCACTTAAAACCTGGCTGTCCTCTCAGATGATCCCAGACCTTGTGGATTATTGGTTGTTTAATTTTAGTCTTGCTTGGTTTTAATTTCTTGTATGCCAGCCAAAGTCATTGCTATGAGATGGGCAGCCATATAAATTGTTAAAGTAAAATAAAAACAAATCCACCTCCTCAAAACAAGGCAGAGATACCTTCTAGTTTCTGGAGCACCATCCAGAAATTGAAATTTTATTTCCCTAGCCATGGACAGAATGCCTTTGGCCCATGGACGTATCCCATTGCTCCTCACCAATAGCCAAGGAAGGGCTCAACCCGATCCCCTTCCAAGACAGATCTGTAAAGTTGCCCACCCTGTCTTAGAATTTGATCTACGATCACTTTTTAAGAAAACCGCTCTGCAAGTTATTCATTCCACTCCTACCTTTCTTCTTGTCCCTTCCATCTATCAATACAGAACATCTATTCGTTTAAATAAAATTGTGGTCTGCCTGTCTAAAACTCTTGGTACTTCTGGATCTTGCCACTGATCAAAGATCTGTAGGATATCAAAAAATAACATGGAGATCCAGGGAAACACAGCAGAAGCACCACGTGGTGGAAGCTGTGCCGTTCCCTCCATTTCAGTGCACTCCTTTTGCATTGGTGGGGGCTGTATGTGGCATCATGACATCACACACGTGATGCAAATTATCAGTTGTGCAATGACCTCATCCTGGCTTGTTCTGGTCCCCTCTTGCTATATGGAAAAGGAGTTTCCAAGAAGTTACCGCAGTCAAAGTGAGGACCCTGTACTGAAGGATGGGACAATTTTATGGAAAAAAAGATTGAAGAATGTAAGAACCAGACCCCATTCCTGCCTAAACACACTCCCAGTTGACTCAGACTCATGTAGGGCTTTGAAAACATCCTTAGTCAAATGCTGCAAACGAAGTGGAGCAGAGTGTCAGTGCTTCCCATTTCTAAAATTAGACATAGCAAGGTCAGGATAATTTTGATTTATCTTCCCCTGGCTGGGAAATCCTTCTCCTGGTCTCAAAGAAATGAAGGCAGGTTTTGGAGCACCTCCACACCATGTTCTTCTCATATATTCTAGGCCTGAGCTCTATCAACAAGAATAAGTTCTATGGCCGGAGAACATCTCAAAAGGCCTTTCACAAACACCAGCTCACTGCAAAACTCCTTACAGTTCCTTTATCATGGTTAGCGTTCTGGAACAGCATCCACAACAGAAGATAACTCAAACATAAACTAGGCGTGGAGAAGGTAAAACATTTTTTGAGTTGAACCGAGCCCTGCTGGCTTCATCAATACGTCCATGAGGTTTCCTTGGTAAAATTGTGTGTTTTGTCATTGCGTTCTTCTGGAAGGCTCTTCCCACTTCCCATCAAAGAAGCATTCCTTGGTAGTCCTAGTGGACTAATCAAGTCTTATACTGCTTAGGCCTGAGATCAGCTAAGGTTCTACTGAAGAAGCTGTGAAGTAACATCTAATGGAGTTGTGCAAAGCCATGTTGCACAACACTGAATTAATATAATACGGGATGATTATGCAAGGCATAACCCAGAAGACAAAGGAAAAAAAAGAGTATCTATGATCCAGGCCTTTTTTTGATGTTGCACACACCAGAACAACACAATGAGAAAAGATATTCAGCAAGGTTTCCCAACTCCAATACCCTTTTTGAGCACCAGATTTTTCGAATCAAAGTTTCTGTTTCTTTATCTTGTAAGCCCCGATCTCTGACTCCGTGCACACCCCGCAGCCATTGAGAAATGTGGCAATTCCGTACATGAATAAACACCGCTCAAACCCATTTGAGTAGACTTCTCCTCACCAGCAGCTGAACAAATCAGAGTTTACTGTGCTGAAAACTCAGGCGTCTTCTCCCAGTTATGGCTTCCTCGCGCCCATCTCTCCAATTTGCTGGGGAGATGCAACAGGAGACACACAATCCAAGGCGGTACCACACAAAGAACACGGTACAGATGCAACCCCGGAAGTCTGTTCAGCTGCTTCTGCTAGGAAATAGTCCATTTGCTTCAAGCCAGAACTCTTCTGCTGCCACAGATTCTCATTGCACTAAGCATGATTTTAAATCACCCAGAGACCTTCAGCTGCTGGGTGGTTTTTCAAAATAATAATTAATAAATAAATAAATAAAGCAAGCAAGCAAAGTTAAGACAGCAAAGTACAAACCCGACTATTCCTGGTTACAAGCCTACCAGAGACGACACAGATAAACTGGCTTTGAACCCCGAAGGAAACCAAACACCGATCTAACTTTTTGAGCAGCTCCTCTTCCTTTTTTCTGTTTCTGTTTCTGCTTCGTTTTCTTTTTTCTTTTCTAATATGCATAAACAACAGCCAATAACAATACAGCGGAGACCGGAGCTGCGCGCAAACCAGAAAATGTTCCAAATCTCATGGATTAGAAAAGGCTGCACGGCAGAAATTTGAAAAAGTTTCTTCATGCCCCCTTCCGAATATTCTCTCCTTCCGCATTTCTTTTTTACATATTGTTTTATTTTATTATAAGATGCAAGTCATACATTATATTATTTGGGTACAGTGGTATTTATACAGTATTAAGCAGAGTTTATTGACACTGGGTCGATAACAAACCTTTACAGATAAGGAAAAAGTTTACGTCAATGTTAATTATGGTTTCTGGGATCTTAATGAACATAAGGTTGCTTAAACTGTCTATTTAAAGCTGAATGGAGATAGATTATTGCAAACTGCATTAAATTATGTTGTTATATAATAGCAGCATGTCTTAATATGTCTCCATTAATTCTAATTTTCCTATTCCTGAAATACCGAGGCCCTTCACTTCAGGCAGCAAAATGCATTTGGCTCATTCTGCTAATACAGGGGGGAAAAACCCAGTATTTTCAAAGAAAATTAAAGCTAAAACCAAACTGTAAACAACATGAATTCTATGGAAGAACTGCTTTTTAAAAGGCTTTGATTTTAAAAAAAGTAATTTTAAAATATTACTACACCAGAGCAACATATACCTTTTACATTAAGTAAAATGAGTCTTCTAATATCTATAGAACTAATGTTGGCTATACTGAGTTTTTGCAGTTACATATTCAGTGGCAGGTCCACTGTGGAAAAGCTGTAAGTCTTACAGGATATAAGCTTCTCCTGTTACTAGCAGTAATTATTCAAGACCTTTTAAAGGATTATGTAAATTGGGAGCATAATAATTTTTGCCAAGAATTAGCTAGAATAATAGGAGCAAAGAACCAAAATCATTCAAGGCTACTAGAACGGGCTAATTAAAGTTGAAGACATTGCAGGTATTAATGAACAGAAACAGCATGTGGTCCGATATAATTTGATCACTGTTTGGAATGGGGGATAAAACATTCCATTTTTATTCTTTCCAACCCAATGGAATGTTGGAAATCAATTATGAAAAGGGGTTCAGGATGCTACCCACCAGCAAGATAATTCTCTGAAAACAGAATGGGGCCAAATTTGCTAGGATGGGAGGAACCGGTGAAAGAAAGTAGTTTGAAAATAGGCCAAGTTCAGACCAGGATCACAGAGAAAAAGAAATCCAGAAAAATCCTGCCCCCCCCCCGCCACGCCTGTGTATTTCTATGGGAGGGGCAGTGATTTGAAATGCTACTATCTTAGTGTTTCTCAATCTCAGCGACTTTGATTGGTGGACTTCAACTCCCAGAATTCCCTGGTCTGCATGTTGGCTGGAGAATTCTGGGAATTGAAGTCCACTCGTCTTAAAGTTGTTGAGATTGAGAAACACTGGACTGTTCATTCTAAGCCATCTTCCCTCCTAGTCGTGTGACCAACAGCCCACCCTGTGCTTCCCAATGCACCCATACATACACACATATAAGGAACAGATACACACCAGTAGCACATATGCCCCCCCACCCCGATTAGACTTTGGAGAGAAAGTGCACATACAGACCTATGCACATAAGGCATGGTACTTCATTATACCGAAGCAAATATAGATTTTACAGGTTGGATATTTCAGCAAGGCAATGACCTGAAAGATGCCTCCTAATGAACCATGATGTATTTGCAGAATATACCAATAAAGGTTTTAGAATGGGTTTCACAGTCCCCAGGTGTGAATATGATTGAAAATCTGTGGGAGATCTCAAACATGCAGTGCATACAAAGAGACCTAAGATTATCTCTGAGCTAGGAGAATTCTGCAAGGAAGAGTGGGAAAAAAAATTCTAAAGACTCTTAACTACGGCTACAGGAAACCTTTGGATACTGTCATTTGTATCAAAGGACGTGATATATAATATCAACTGAAAGGGTGTCCAGATGTCTTCACTTGCCATATTTATTCTTTTCTTACTTTGGATTTGGAAACAACTGCACATAAAGTATGCATTCACATTTGCCCAAAAATGCCATGTTTAACTTGGTACCATCCAGAGTTTGTGCCAGTTTCTGTTCAGTTAGGGATTCAGTGAAATATTCAATTTGGCTAGGGGTGCGTAAATTTTTGCAGGCAACCCTATAGGTGAGTACACTGATTGCTTTCCTTTAAAAAAAAAAATGAGGAGGCATATGAATTTAAGGGAGAGAGAGGGTAACTCTCAGCTGTGCAAAAGACAGTTTTCTTACCCGGGACATATCTTATGTAACTTTCCCAGAACTACAGTGGATTCCATGTCAGGTTGCATTTTGTGAACAGTCTCCCTGCTGTAATATCTGCACAATCCTTGTGTGTGCGAATATACTGCAAGCAAATTTTCTCTCTTTTTTTCCTCCTGGCCTTGCTCCTGTGTTTTTGACAGAAATGCCAGGCTAGAAACTGGCAGGGTGCGAATTCTAGTCCTGCCTGAGGCAGGGAAGCCAGCTGGGTGACTTTGGGCCAGTCCCTCTCTCTCAGTCCAAGTTACAGTAGTGCATTCAGGAGACGACCTGGGTGCAAGTAACTGTGAGTAGAGCCTCATGATCCAGGAACGGGCGCAACTGGTGCACAACACAAAATTGCGCAAAAAATAAAGGTGGGATGAAAATCTAATAAATATATACAGACTTAGCATTTTGCCAGCCATACCAGTCAGGTAACCCACTCACACTGATTGTGGGCACTGCACCCCTGTGACTCCATGCCATTGTCACCAAGGGACAACGGAGCTGATCTTCTGCCTGGCTCAGACTGAAAAACGGCTGTTTTGTCATTGGCAACGCTCAAGCACCGTGGGTCACTTTCACACGGGCAGAAACTTCTCTCAAACTTCTCCTCCTTCTGCAGCTGCTGTAGAGCCTGATCATCCTTCCTGTTGGGAAGAATGTTGTGCATCTTTTGCTATGCAACCACCAAAACACAGCCATCGCTGAAAAGTTAACAGTAAACTTTACTGATTTTCTTCTACTATAAAGAATATCCTATGACTTTACCTGTCTGCTTGACAAACAGATACAGATCAATCAGTTTGTCACCAATTGAAGCAACCAGATTAGCAAATCCATCAGCAGTAGAGCAAAACCTTGCAGCTGTTTACAGTTTAATAGTAATTGATTTAATTCTTTTAATTTATAACCTGCAGAATGAGTTGCACAGTTCCTGTTCTTAATAGTTTAAACCAGTGTTTCTCAAACTTGTCAGCTTTAAGATGTGTGGACTTCAACTCCCAGAATTCTGGCTGGGGAATTCTGGGCGTTGAAGTCCACTCATCTTAAAGTTGCCAAGGTTGAGAAACACTGATTTAAAGTACTCTAAGACCATTTCTGAATTGTAAAACAGAGACTCGGCCTTGTATTTTCCCTATAGTAACTACACAGACAATGAGCGAAAAACCTGATCTGACTTCTTTTCACCATACCTTTACAGCTGTCCTTACTATGAAAGACACGGCTTCCTTTTTCTTTTCTTACCGAATGGCACTGCATTTTATTTATTTATAAGTTAAATTTATAAGGCCACCCAACTCACAACAACTCTGTTATAACCATCACGTTTGAAATATTAAGATGCTGTTGTAAATTGAATGCCACCAAACTGCACTGTTTATTTTAAACTGTGAGTTCCCTTAAGAGTACAGTATTAAAGAGAGTTAATTAAAGAAAAGTGCATAGTTTTTATGCTAGGCAGATTCCAATATTCTTGCCCTGGAGAACCTGCATCCCTAAACTAGAGAAATAAAGATGTAGCCTGAATTATTCTGACAGAGAACTGTATCGCGTACAAAGCCACCGACTTCCCTGACTGATTTCTTTGGCAGCTGAGTTCGCAATGTAGTCCAAACCTAATGAACTGGGCTGCAGATTTTTTCTCCAGCTTGCTAAAGGAGCCACAGTTAGAAACAAGCACAGGGAATCTTTTTAATAGCAGTACATAAAACACAAAGGCTGTTCCCATAATGCACTTAGGGGATCTTGACAAATGCTATGAAGTCACCGATTCAGAGCAGGGAGGGTGGAAAGGAAACAAAGGGAGATCAAGCCACTGAATGAGCTTGCAACTTCCAGGGGTACAGCCAAGACCGTTAGCAAGGAGATCGTGTTGAGATTTGTCCAGGGAGGAGGGAACTGTCATCAGGCAAAGCAGCGCGACGCACGGCAGACAGATGAGAAGACCAAGCGTGACCTCAACGCCTGCTACGGTTCGGCCACAGAGGGTTTCCAGCCTGTCCTAGCAGGCAATTGCCAGCCACAGGCCATTTGATGGGCGGCCACTCATCTGATTCAGACCAAAGGCTGCTGCAAACTGAGCCGTTTTTCCCTCTAGACAGTGGTGTCCCGTCTCCAGGGGATATTTTCTACCCCGGTGGTTGCGCTGATTCTACAACCTATCCAGACTACAAAAACTTGGCATGGTAGAAAGGATTCTGGGAAACCAGCTGACACTCTTAATATGGGGGCTATTGGGACCATCAGTCGCTTCCTAATGACCTTCCGGTCTCCGGAGCAGCTTCCCACTTTGGTGGTGGTGGGGATCTGGCAAGCCAGCTTACAGAGAAGCTCATTCATCACTTCTGATCTTTTTGCTGGGAAATCTCCCAGTAAACCACGAGAAATCTCAGGGCTTCCCAGAATGGGGATAAACATTAATATACTTATCAGCTGTCAAGCCAATAAATGCTGTTGCCCTGCAATTTGGCTGCAGAACTAAGCTGCAGAGAAGACATCTGTAAGATGCTTTGACCAACTTCTCTAGAGGATGTTGGAAATGAGATTCTGCTAGATCCTTGAAGGTTATAAATCCCCAGAATGTACAACAGGTGTTGGTCCAACATCAAAACACAACAACGGACTCCAACTTGGGGAACAAAGGCCTTTTTCTGCCTAGGAGGGGATAAAATTGTTTGCATTGCATTCCGGAAACCGGAGCATACATCAAGCTTTATTCTCTCTGCATAAAGATCCAGCTTTGTCCATTTTCCCCTCAGAGAAATAACGTCACTGCTGCTTTATCAGATTCCCTCACAGATGGCAAAGCGCTGGATTCCTCTATGACGGGGGATATAAGCTAGGGACAATCCCCACGTCCAAACCACCCGTTCTTTGCCTGTTCTGGTCACAGGAAATATGCCGTGATATTACGGCCTGTGTTCGAAACAAGACAGGAAGAGAATGAAGCCAAGAAGTCTGAACAGAGAGAAATGCGGGTGATTTCAATCGGGGTCAGTGGAATAGAGAAGATTTTTTTCCCCTAAATAATAAAACCTTGGCGGAGGCCTTTAGCTTAAGCAAGATCCTGCAGCACTTCCCAACCCAGAGATCACGAAGATGTCCATTTCCTCATCCCTCCTTCCCTCCCAGCCCAGCCAACTAGCCGAGACACACCTTTGCTACCCCTCCGTGAGACAAGGCAGGCTGGCCCAGAAACACTTCTCAAGAGCCCCCTCCTCGCCCTTTTCCTCTTCAGAAAATAAACCCTAGAAGATGAGACAAACTTTGCTTTTTGTCAAAGAACATGAGTCACTCGCATACAGCTCTCTGTGTCTTAGGAAGAGCAGCCAACAGGAAGCAGAGACAATTCCCACATCTGGGGATTACTAGGCCCGGTCTCTGCACAACTGTACAGAGAACAGCTGTATTCTCCCCCCCCCCACTGAAGAGTCTTGAAGCAAGAGTATTTAAAGGGGGCTGCACCTACAGATTGCCCATCGTCATGAAGGGATCCCTTCCTTTCTCCTAAGCGCTTTAGCAGAACGGGGCTTCTAGCAGCAGCTCACCCCTCACTCGCCCTCCTTCAGCAACTAGTGGCGGGCGGGGGGGGGGTCGTTTTGCACCGCCGCTCTCCACGCGGACGGGCGCTTTGGAGAGAACAGCCAGACCCGGCCGGGAGCGGATCGCCGTCGAGAGAGGCCTGTTCCTTTAACGGCTGTGGGGAGGGAGAATTTTCCAGGAACCGGAGAGGCTCTTTTAAGGAAGGAGCCCCTTTTTGCACCGAACCACCGAGGAGCAGCCCGGGCAAGGCGGGCTCCCACCTGCGGGGTCTCCCGCGCCTCCGGGCTCGGTCCAAAGCGGGGGGCGGGCAGAGGACCGAGCCCTTGAGCAGGTGCAGAGCGCTTCCGAGGAGGGGGCAGCGCGGAGAAGGGGGCGGGCGCCGCGGAGCGCCCGCGTTTCTGCCGGCCGGTCAGCCAGCCAGGCTGCGGCTCCTTCCGACTTTCCCTGCCAGGCTGCCTGCGCCCCCGGAGGCCACTTTCGGGGCCGGGAAAGGGCTTCCCCCGCCCCGCCCCGCCCCGCCCCGCCCCGCCGCCCCCACTCACCGAGCCCGCTGATCTCGTGGCGGAGGCTAACGCGGGTCCTCTCCTCCACTATGGCCCGCAGCATCTGCTGAAGGGAGCGGTCCAGCTCGCCGCCGCCGCCGCCGCCGCCGTCCTGCTGCCCGGGAGCCGCGAAGGAGGCCATGCCAGCAGCGCCCGCCCAGCGCCGGGCATCTCAGGCGCCCGGGCCGGACCGCCCCTCCCCTGCCCCAGCCTGGGCACCGGCCAGCCTGCTCTGGGCAGCAGAGCTACTGCGGGGGCATGGCCGCTGCCGGGCGGCCCCGATGCAACGCCCGCCGCCGCCGCCCCCTCCCGGGCAGGCTTCCCCGCTGGCCGCCCGGCGCCGCTTCCGCCGCCGCCGCCTCCGCCGCAGCAGCTGATCCGCAGCTGGCGGCGCTCGCCTTTAGAACGCTTCCTGCCACCCGCTCGCCTCGGCGCGTCGCAGCCAATGGGGGCCGCGAAGAGGGGAGGGCGTGGCCGGGGCCGGGCGGGGCCTGACGTCACCCACTCCCGGGCCGCGGAGCGCCGCGCGCTGCAGACCAGCTGTAGAAGCCGCGGGAAGAGCCCGGCCGGCGGCCGAGCAAGCAAGCGAGCGAGCGAGCGACGCCTTCCTGCAGCCGGCCGCGGTGTCCAGCTCCGTGCCCGGGCCGCCGCCTCCCCAGCGCCAGCGCCAGCGCCGGAGCGCCCCGCTGATCTCGGGCGAGGTAAGCAGGGGAATCGGGGCCGGCGGGAATCGGGGCCGGCGGACCCTCTTTGTCCACAATTGCAATTCCTAAAGACCCTGATTACGACCCGTTTTGTGGCTTCCAGCAGACATGCCCCTCACCAGGTTCCGTTGCAAGGTTTGATTCTGGTCCAAAGGCCCGAGCAGCAAAGTACGGCTTCATCCAGAGGCTTGAAGGGAAGACCCTTTGGCAGGGAATCCCGTTTAGAAACTCAGAGCTATTGATGGATTCGCGAAGCCCTTGTTTTCCGCGCGGTCACGGGATTGCGTCATGCAGAGCCCACGATGGGGCTCTTGCATCACCACGTTGCAAGATGTCCACGGGGATGGCTCTGTAGATGGATCTCAGACATGATAAATAAAGAAGACATCACCCCCATGGGCCACCCTTTGCTCGCACATCCTCCTCAGATGCCCGGCTGGAGGCAGGCTCCCTCCAGGGTCCCAGACCAGCTCAGAGATTCTTGCACCTTCAAAATCTGTGGGCTTACACAACAAATTTTGGCACCACCAGGAAGACTTCATGATCTCCTAGTGCTTCTCCACCTTAGCAACTTTAAGAAGGGTGGACTTCAACCCCCAGAATCCCTCCACCCTTCTTAAAGTTGCTAAGGTGGAGAAACACTGTACTAGTAGGTTGTAGGATGACCATCCAAACAGCTGAAGTTTGTGACTTTGGAACAGGCAAGAGAACAAGGAAGCCACAATCAAGGGTTACCTTCCTTTCAAGATCCATCTTGGGGACCTGAGAAACATTATTGTGAGGTTCCATCTCAGCTCCTCCAACAAACCAATTAAGTGCTGATATTCCTAGGAAGGAGTTAGTCTTTTGCAGCTGGAGTTTGGGTTGGGAGACCCTAAAAAGAACGTTCTGATTTTTGGAGACAGAGGGCAAATTGAAATCATAAATATAATTCTGTTCCTCCACCAGAGTCTCCTTACGGGCCTTCACAATGCGTGCCCCTGGGAATGTGTCACAAGAGGCTGAGATGGGCTGATGCTTCCCCAGATGTGGGAAGGTCCAAAATGTGTTTATATTAAAGGGGAAAAGGAAACAGTACAGAATACATAGACATTTCTTTGTATTACTTAGTTCTGCTCTCCAAGTTTACTTCTGTCAGCTTCAGCGCCTGGCAGATCTGCCACGGATTTCTTATTCCTTGCTTAGACTTAGATCAGGGCTGAAAATAAAAATGATGATATCTTCTGCTATTTTATTATATCTTCAGGGTCCTTTTGAAGGGACAGAATTTGTGAAAATGCAGAGGAGCTTTAGAAACTGAGGGTTTATCCCCACTGTGTCATGCTACCAAATTTAGCCTGCTTTTCCTGGTGAAACACCCCAAATGACTTTATCACTTTGCTGATATAAAGAAAAATGCAGTATTTCTTTTCTGCTTTTCTTTGTCTCTGAATGTAAGGTATAATTGTTATTGAAGACAGCTTCTGATAATATGCAGTGTACAAATTCTTTTTCAGACTGACTTTGAATGGCGGATTTCATGGAGGCAAGATCTGCCATTCTTTCTTGTTAGGACTTTCAGCGGCTTGGAAGTTTTGAGCATTTGGCTTGCTTGCCTCCGTTACTTACTTCTCTGGTGAATTTTAATAATCAGATTGAATATTGAGTGAGTTGTTTTAGCTGAACAGCCTTACATTCGGTAAACATTTTTTCTCCCTGAAAACAGACTGGACTTTGAAGAGTATTGATGCTTTTGAACTTTGGTATGGGAGAAGACTCCTGAGAAGACCGTGGACGGCCAAGAAAACAAATCAGTAGATCATTGAACAAATCAACCTGGAATTCTTACTCAAGGCACAAAGGACCAGGCTCAAATTATCCTCCTTTGGACACATGATGTAAAGACCCAGCTCTCTGGAGAAGGCTCCAGTGTTGGGAAAGGTGGAAGGAAAGAGAAGAAGAGGATGACCGGCAGCAAGGGGGATGGACTCAGTTACAGTGGCAATGGGGGCTCCGTTGGGAGACTTGAAAGAACAGGTTAGGGGCAGATCATCATGGAGAAGATCTACCTACTGTATGTGGTTGACAACAAGCTGATGGCATGTAATCAATATCAGGGAATTTTTGACAGGGAATTTTGACTGGGAAAATTTCATCTTTGGTGATCAAAATCAGCCTGTCCTTTCTAGAAGAAAGTACAGTTGGCTAAATCTCTCAATAAGGTAGTGTTTCTGCAACAGGTTTTTGACCCCCAGCTGGAAAAATCTGTTCTTGCTTCAGATGCGATTGAAGTGGGTGCTTCTAAGGTTGCCCTCCCAATGATGGTGAAATTGCAGCCCATGTGTGATATTATGGAATCCAAACATTACAAAATCCATAAGGAAATACTTGATATCCATAAAAATATTTCTTCAGTAGGTAAGGAAATAATTCACTTGAAGACTAACATGGAATCTCTTTGCGATGAAGTAAAAGTAAACACCATACAGGCCCCCAGTGCCCACTTCCAACAAAAGCTGGAGGATTTGGAGACAATTATTGCACCTTCTCATGAGCCAAGATTAAAAACATCTGAACTTAAAGTTCAAGTGCAAGCAAAGAATATCGATGGGTGTAAAAGAGATCTAATAAAAATTCAAGGAGATTTAACCCGTAGGCATTTGAAACTCATCAGCCTACCTGAAGATACTGAAGGTGCAGATCCGTTGCAGATTTTGTGGAACAATGTTTATGAGATTCTCTTTTGCTTTCTTCTGATCTTGATTTGGAGATTCAAGATATCGTTTACGCACCAGAGTTAATATTCCTAAAAGGGCAACTCCCATCGCTATTAAGTTGGATAGAGTGGCTATCCAGGACTTGATATTAAGAAAAGCACGGGAGATTTCAGTGGCGAAATGCAAGGAGCACAGCCTTCAAACTTTCCCAGATATACCAGCATCTCTGGTTTCTTTAAGAAAGCAGTTTAATCCAGCATGTTCCTTGGCTAAAGAGAAATCCATAAAGTTTTTCTTTTATTCCCTGCAATTTTTTGCCTCTCAATTCCTGGCCGGATCAAGCGATTTACAACCCCCAATGAAGCTTTGGATTTTCTTGCTGCAAATAACTGGTCCTCGCCATTTTTATTTTTTATTTGTGTCCGTGTGTCTTATTTTCCAGAGAGATTGTTCTTTCCTGTTCTCTTCACACAGCAACTATAATATAATTTTCCTTTCTTTTCCAATTGCTGGACAGATGATGGGTGCAACACCTAATAGCTTTTTCTGATTTCCCGCCCGTTCCTGTTCTCTTTGCATATAACTATATATTTTTTCCTTTTACTGATAGATGGGCAGATGTTGGATATTATATCTTATATCTTCTCTGACACAGTTTTTCCCCCTTCTTTTCTTGACTTAGCAACTGTGATGTAATTTTCCTCTTTTTCCCAATTGGTGAACAGATGCTAAATGTTGTGCCTAACCTTTTCCTCTGACATTTTTTTCCCTCTTACAATCTGTTTAATTTTAATTTATGTAGTTTCCTTATCAGTCTTTAGCTTCTTATTCTTCTTGTTTGGTGGATTTTGTCTTTGTTCTTCGTTTTTTTAGAAAGGTGCAGAGTTACCTTTGAAATTATTTTTGGGTGGTCCGGATAAGATGGCTCTTTAATGAATTTTTAAATGCTTCTGCTTTATAGTTGAGGTAGAATGAATCATTTTGGGGGGTTGCTTTTACTTTTTGCTCTGATTTTAGTAATAATTTTGTCACTTGCTTGCCTTAGGAAATCAGGGAAGGAGAGAAGGGGCTGGGTGGTGAATGGACTTTATTCTGTGTTTTTGTGTCTCTGTTTATTTACAAGGTTATCGTTTGTGTGGTGGTAGCCAGAACCTGGCTCACCTAAATCAACCAAACCCCTTCGAAGGCACAACTTACACTGATTAAGCATGCAAACAGCGAGCGTGAGCAGAACCTCAGCTTATATCCTTCTGGCTTACTACTACTTTACAAAGACAAGGCAGAGGAAAAGGCAAACAGAGTGTAAATTACAGCATGGCGTTGGAATGTTCTTGATAAGCCCGTCCAGGTGACCTTATCCTTTCCTTCTAGGTCAGCATGGTAGCTACGCCGTCTCTGAGATACGGGCAGTGAGTATCAACAACGTGGCCACTGATTCCTGCCCAGTTCTTCCCCTGGTCGCCACTTGGTTCAGCTTGCTGTGAATGTTTTCTTACAAGGGCACTTTACGTGGTTCACATGTATGGGGCATCTTGTAGGGTTGGTAGAGAATGCAACTCACCGGTGTAGGGGGAGGTCTCTTGGACCACCACAGTGTTTTTTATATTTAGTCATTTTGTTGTCCACCTAAACACATCAGTGTTTCTCAACCTTGGCCATTTTAAGATGTGTGGACTTCAACTCCCAGAATTCCCCAGCCAGCAGAAATTTGTCTAACAATTAAATAGGGATAATATTGATGTCATTCATATTGGAAACTCGTCTTTTACATGGTAAAAGATCTCTTGCTTGAAATTAGTTGGAAGGTTTATCATAAATTAGTGGTATTAGGAGTAAGGGGGTGGGCTTTATTTTATTTTATTCAGTAAATCTACAAATATAATTTTGGTTCAATCTCTCCACTCTGGGGATGGGGGGGTGAAAGCAAGGAATTTCTGTAGGCAATCTCTCCTTTGCCTGACCCTTTCCTGCTGCCGGTGCAAAAGCGTTGCTTTCAATGTGTAGAAAAGCAAATGTTTTACTCTCTTGAAATCTCTTCTTCTCCAATCTCACTGCTCTGCAGGGCAGGTGGAAGAGTCAGGCAAAGGAGAGAGTGCCTACAGAAATCACTTGCTTTTTTTCTCGCCCCACTCCGCCCCACAGAGTGGAGAGATTGGAGAGAGAGAGATTTCAGGAGAGTAAGCTGTTTGCGTAGCGCACCCGTGGCTCCCAGCCCCAGGCTGCCAGTGTGGTCACATTGCTTTCACTGTGTAGAAGAGCAAACAGCTTACTCTCTTGCAATCTCTTTCTCTCCAATCTCTGCTCTGCAAGGGGGAAAGATAGGGGGAAAAAACACAGGTCAGGCACAGGACGTGTACTGACTGTAATGGTGATCACATGACTGAGGATGCCGTGAAGGTCGTAGATGGGCCATAAAATCATTTTTTCAGCACTGTTGTAACTTCGAACGGTTGCTGAACAAGTAGTCAATAAGTGAGGACTACCTGTAGTAAGACATTTTATTGGAAAGTATGGGCAAGCATGAAACAGTAACTTTAAGTCAATTACTTTGTAATGGATATTTTAACCAACCAATTTCTAACACCTTCAGATAGAATTTTTTGCCTGATATACAACAGCAGCAATATAATTAACTCAGGCATGTTTCGATAGCTCAGTATGGACCAGATGCTTTAGCTACCTCAGACAAATCTAAGGGGCTCTCATTTTTACAGAGTCTGCTTTTAAAATCAGTTTGATTCTGATTAGATCAGAAACTTGAGCATATGTACGATTTATGGAATGAAGAGTTTGAACAATCAATAATAGAACATGAATTACTGCAAGTTTTAAAAAACATTAAGCTTGTTTCTTTGGACTTGAGGTTGAAATTAACTGATCAAAAGATTGTATTTCCAGTTCATTGGCTGCCCCAAAGAATGCATCAGAAAAGATGGACTCTAGACTTCCGGGGAAGCAATGGCGGACTGAATACGGCTCTACTTTTGCAGAGCCACAACCGCAGCGGAAAGAGGAGCCGGTGGATGGACTGGCTCCTCGGAACCCGTCTCCGGATCAAGGAGGGGAGAAGGATCTCCCACAAGTTTGCTCCACACACAGTCTCCCTGTGAAGAAGTCGTAAAATAGCGATCTCCAGTGGGTCTGAGAGTTCTGGGAGCCAGGGGAAACCATCCTGCCTAAGTTGCAGTTCAGCGCCTTTCAAAGATACACTGGGCTTGCCTGCTTCCTCTCTTAATTACTTTAGGAAGCTGCTTTTTACTGATTTCTTAGATGTTAAGAACCTTCCGAAGAGCAAGTTTTGTTACACTGGGAGAATCTTCTTCTACTCTGGATGAAAGAAGCTCCATGTAAGTGTAAAGATTAAAAAAAAAAAAAATACTTTTTGGAAAACAGCAAAAGAGGGACTAGAATGTGGATTTTGGGAAGTTAAGGGGCTAGATGGACTTGAAAGAATATTTCCTGTGGGGTGTTTTAAAAGAATATATGAAGATTTTGAAATTAATTGTAAGAAATCCTCCCGTGGGAAAGTGTTGTTGACTGGAAAATAAACAGATGATAAGAGGGGACCTGAAGGTTGACTAGAGGGAAACCAGAGTGAACTAAAGATTACAATTAAAGGAGAAGAGACCCATTAAGGCAATGGTGCAATACTATTTCACTATAGAAGAAATTAAGGCTGTTTGGGAACAATGTACTCAGAAATGACTTATAAGATTATCTGATACTATAACAGAAGAACAACAGATTTTATTGGATAAAATAGAGACTGAAGTTGATTTAAATGTGGATTTGGAATTTTAAAAAATGCTGGATTATAAAAGTGATATGGAAAAAGTTGCTATGAATCTGAAAATGGATTTTAAAAAGCCAGGGCATGATATGGAAAAAGATGTCAAAATGGATCTACAAATGAAACCAGTTGATGTCATAATAATTAAAGGAGACATACAAATAATAAATCAGAAAAGTGACTTGGATAGCCTTCTTATCTTGGATTTACAAAAGGAATTTTTAAACCAATGAAGATGTTTTTGAGAGGAGACAAAGAGAAACTACTGAAGCTGTTCCTGAAAGAAGACAAAGAGAAAATGATTAACAGGATTAAAGATCAAGCTCTTTAAAAGTAAACAAAAGGTTTACAAAGTGAACTTATTTGACCAGGGTTAAAATTTATGTTGTGGTTTCTGTTAGCTATTAATGGGATTTTTTCTTTACCAGGAGTGAATGACGAGGTTTTAAGGATATGTTTACAAGTGGGCAGAGATTTCTTTTGCTTTATTCCTCAAGGAAAGTGATAAATTGGAATACAAAATGGATTTATTTGATTAAGGTTAAAATACATATGTTACTATTTCTGGTAGCTCTTAATAGACTTTTGTTGATTAGGATTGAATGATGAGTTTTTACAATTTGATTACTGATAAGGGATGAGATATGGGAAGAAGATTTTTTTTATTAATGAAATACTAGAGGAGACGTTAATTTACTGAAATTGTTTATACTTGTGTGGAGGGAAGGGGGAGTCACTTTTCATGTGTCTTTCTCTTTTCTCTTTTTCTTCCTCTTTTTTCTATCTCTTTACACTTCTCTTTTTTATTTTTTATATTTTCCTTACTTTGTAATAATCTTTTATCTCTGTATTTGTAAACTCTAATAAAATTATATTTTAAAAAAAGAAAAGACGGTCTCTAGATTTTCTTCATCGGTACATAAGAGATTTGAGGGTATGTTAACCAAACAGTTTGGTTGTGTTCTTTATTTATTTATTTTTGGACTAATAATATAACACATATAAGTAGATTCATGGGTATATGTTGTCATGTTAAAGATGTGAATACTGTGTTGAATTATATCCCCAAATTGTGGAATATAATTGTTTGTGAGGAACTTTGGTTACATCAGGTATAGAGAATATCTAAGAGACTGGAATATTGAGATATTGGAAAAGTAGTACCACTCCAGATGTCAAGGACTGGACTCAACAAATTTATCAATTTTTGGAAAAGCTATTTTTTTTCTACTCATCAAAGAATGACACAATATGTTTCCCTTTCGCATAGATTACCACATACCTTACCTAGACATAGACAACTGTTTATATGTGATTTGATATTTTGTTATTGAATATGTATACTTAGACGATTTATTTCATTTTAACATGTTAATTATTCTTTTTCTTTTCATGTAGGCAATGTAATTTAACAATTAATGAGATTTTATGATGGATGAGTGCATATTACCAGTTTCTAATATGATTTTTGTGATGCTTTTGTTGTAAGTTTTCTGTGTATTTTTTTGTTGCAATTAAACAATTCAGTACTCTTCCTTGTTAGTTTGGCTGATTCAAATAAAGACATTTCCCTCGGATCAAATGCTTAACGAGCTACCCCAAATGGAAATGAAATCTAGAGAGTTCTGGGAGAGGGAAAAAAATACACCATAATTGAGGGAGTGGTTTATCTTCATCCTGTGACTTAGAGTTGTGCAAAATATTTAAAAGTTGAATCCTGTTGACTTTGGAAATCCTGTTGTGAGTAGACACCCAGCCTTAAAATGTGCCATTTGGAGCACCTTTCCAAGCCTGGAATATTTCAAGGCCAGACCGCCTGCAGGATACCACGCTTGGAAAATTATGCTGGAAAGTTTCGATCTTGAAACATTTTGCACCCCTTCATTACAACCTCATGCAATTATTAGGGAGATTTTCCTAATTTTCTCTGCATGGTATATTTTTATGATTCAGATATATATACTTACAAAAGGGTTGCAGATACAGAAGAAAAAGGTGGAATCAAAAAATATTTCAAGCATATATTAGATGCGGTTTTGGCTTTCTGCTCACCGAAGGAGGAGATGCAAAGTCTAAATGCAGAAGATGATTTTAATGGCATTTGTAGATGAAGTCTTTCTGGAATAATCCAAAAATCAGTTTTACCTGCGATGTGACATGCCTTTCATGTGATGTGCCTAGAACTGATTATGCTGTTAGTGAAAGGCAGTAAGAAATCTATTAGGATGAAGACAGCCGCCTCTCTTATTGTCCAGAATTAGCACTGCCTCTCACTAGCGACTGAGCACAACACTCTTCAGCAGAGCCCAGCAACTCTGCAAGCCAACAGTAAGTATTTTGCTGCCCAAGACAGGTGTGCAGCTGTACATAACCCCCAAGCCTGGTCAGTTTATTCTGGTATTTAAACCAAAATATCTCCCCCATCTCATTTTTCCCTTGTTAGGTAGGTAGGTCAGTTCATTTGGGGTTGTTTTTTCCTAATGTTTTCGTTTGGTTTCTTGTGTGTGTGTATTTAGGTGTTCTGTGATTTTTTTCTTGTAATTGGTAAATACAGTTTGGGGGAAAAAACATTTACAAACACCCTGTATTCTTGTTCACTTTTCCCAGAACTGATATTGATATTGGACTCCAACTCCCAGGATGGCCAAAGAACTGAAGTTCAACACCTCTGAGAGGCCCGCCTGGAGAAGTTGAGAATGCAAGAAGTCCTCAGCCATCTTTGCTTCAGTCAATTAAAAATGCCTGAACTGGCTGTGTCTCTTATGCTCCTGTCCCTGAAGGGGGATTGTCCATTTAGCAAACCATTAAGAGGCTTCCAGAAAGATTAATGCTCTTCCAGTTGGTCCCCAGCCACTCATTCACAGTCGTCAACCCGCTGGTGCAACTCCCAACAATGGAAGATTTCAGCATGGTCTCACTCCAGTGGGGTGAACATTTTTCCCCTTCCACCTATGTGGGAGAGCAGCTCTTAGCCTTATGCTCCGAGCATCTTGCTCATTATGTAAGGCTTTTCTTCTATAAAGGACAGATCAGTTCTTTACAGTAAAAGTTAGGTACTTTTAAAAACCTCCTAAAAGCTGTTGAAAGACTCTTCCTGCAATGAAGTTCGTGCTCGGCGGCTCCTGCCACCCAGGAGATATATTGCTGGAATAATGAAAGATGAAAGGCCTGAGATGTTCCATTACAGAGATTTCAATTAGATAAGACAGATATGAAATTGGTTAATGCTCAAAAGCAGCTTCAGGAACATATTCTCAAAAATTTAAAGCCGGAACAAGTAATTGTTTGAAGCGTGTGCCTTTGAAAGGCACGTTGACAACAGTCCCTGAGTGGTCAGCGTTATTAAGCCAATTAGGAAAGACATTATTCCAATGTTCAGCATTGGCAATTATATTTCTATTTTGTGCGGGGAAACACTCCAAGCGGCTCTGGCTATCTTTAGAGATGCGCAGGCACTGCCACATGTCCATGGGGCCAGGAACCGTGACTCAACTGACCTCTTGGGAGTTTTGTGAAATTAAAGTGGGACAGCACCTATATATCCATTTTCTTAACTCCTTTGGAGGAAAATAGGACATAAAATGTATCTAAAATGTGTCATCTATAATCTCATTTACAAGTGACAAATGCCATCTGTGCAACTGGTTGACTTGAGCTGGGACATTCCACCCTTCAGGTTTGAATGCAAGATTTGTGATCAGCAATACTGTCGTCTCCCCTAGACCATTCTCTGGCCATCGCTCCAGATCTGACCATGTTCTGCACATCGTCCCTCAAAACGTGGCTTTCTCAACAGGCTTGGGGATCTCAGGGAAATGGAGAACGCCTGAAACGACGTTGTTTGTAACACCAAAGACGCTCACTTTTAGTCTTTGTAAAGAATGTTGGTGTTTTTATAGTGGAATGTTTTAATGGTTGTTTTTTATGGTGGTTCTTTATTGTACACCACCCAAAGTCACGTTTGTGAGATGGGCAGCTGTATAATGTGAGGAATAAATAAAGTTTAGAGCGGGTTCGTTTTTGCATTACTGTCCATTTATCTACAGCTACTAGAACCAAAAATCAAGATGACCACGAGGGGGCAGCAAAAGACCAGAGATTTGTGTGCCTCTTTGCTGCCCTCCAGTGATCATCTGATTTTTGAAGTCCAAGTCTGGTAGTCCTACAATTTTCTGAGTTCTCCATCCCTGGTTACTTGCGACAGAATGAACTGAGATGGAAGGTCTCATCCCGAATCAGCTCTCCAAAGTGTCCAGAAATTAGAGTGGGGTATTTGCTCCAATATTAAAGACCTATGGCTTTCTCAATAGGTTGGGTTTGTATAAAACATTTACTCATGGTTTACTTAACCATAGTTAGGTCAATGAAGGCCCATTTCCTTGGTTTGGAATATACGGTGACTCATAGCTAACTACATGGGGCTTTCATCCCAGAGCATTCTAAGCTAAGATATAATTGGACAGTGTCTATGTCCGTCCATCCGTCTGTCTGTCTGTCTGTCTGTCCGTCCGTCCGTCCGTCCATCCATCCATCCATCCATCTCAGTGTCCCCATCAACCAGTCACCCAAGGCCTTCTCTGGGGGAGGGGACTTGGGGCTGTAAAAAAAATCAAGGTGGTGGCCACAATTGACACCCCTGCAGTTGTTTCCATTTTTTTGCCAGCCGTGCTGCTTCTGAGATGTCCCATTAAGTGTGCCCCCCTTGTCCACTCCACCATACACACTTCTACATGTGATCAATGTTTAACTAAGGAAGAGCTGCAGAAGATAAACACCTCCTTTGTTCTGTGTTACTTTCTGCTCCTGCTTGTGACGGTCGGAAAAACAAAACACAGAGTACAAAGTGCAGATGGGCAAGGGCCAAACTGGAATGCGCTGAGTGTTGTAACCTTCTCCGTTCCTCAGGGGAAGGAAAAGCAAATGAAACCATTTTTGCTAGAGGAGAAAAGTGAATTGAATGGCCTTAAGGAAAAATGTTACGGATGATGGCATTCAGGCTTAAAGCAAGAGTACAAATTTAGGGCAGGTTCTTTGGGATCTGCAGGGAGGGCCAAGGTGGAAATGTGCAAATCCAGACTTTCTATACCAGTGTTTCTCAAACTTGGCAACTTTAAGAGGTGTGGACTTCAACTCCCGGAATTCCCCAGCCAGCAGGGCTGGGGAATTCCGGGAGTTGAAGTCCACACCTCTTAAAGTTGCCAAGTTTGAGAAACATTGCTCTAAGTAAAAAATGGAAGAAGCTGTGGAAAAATACAGGAACGTTATGAATGGAAGAGTTCCTGCTTGCCTCCATCACTCTGATGCAAATTCTGCTCAGCGCATCTTGTTAAGTCCGACCTTTTCTGAAAATAGACAACAGCCCCACTTCACTGGCCAGACCTGATGATCAAATGCTTACCGTTCTGATGCAGCTACCCTGATCTGGGTAGGATCATGAACCTCTTGCAGGATGTCCTTGCAGTTAGCCAACGATAACCAGGGTGGAATAGCCGGGTACTATTGTACGTTATGGGAACTGATCTATCCAATGGTTTCTGCAACAGCAAAATGCTTCTGGGATGAGCAACGGAAGTCAACTTCTCAAGGCTTCCCAGAGTCGCTTTTTAATGAGATGGGGGGGGTGACGAATTTGACAAATAAATAAATAAATAAATAAATAAATAAATAATAAACGCTACTTTCCAACTAACGAAGGGAAGCTGAAGTGGGCCGTACAAAGTGGCAGTGTTTGACGCACCCGATTGTGCATTTCCTCCCAGATTAGTGGACGCTTCCGATGCAGACAAAACGCCTACCATCCTGACTCTACTTGATCCAAGCTGGTGCCGATGCAGCGTGTCTGGTGGACCCAAACATCTCAGAAGCTTGTAATCCACCTCCTTCTCAGGAACCGGCCTACAGGTATGGGTGCTTTTGATATAAGGTGGGAATGAGTAGGGCTCTCTCCAGGTGGGATCAAAAAAGTCAGTATGGTGGCTGCTAGAAGGTGATGGAAGCCCTGTCCCTTTCAATGGTACGTGCATCACACAGAATGAGGGAGAGGCTTTGTTCGTGCAGTTGTGGCTGCCATCTTGACTTTTTTGACCTTCCTTCGTGGTTATCCTTAGGAATTATGACCTGGGAAATCAAGGCCGTTTACTGATCGGCTTGTAAGCAGCTGAACTCAGGGCTGTTTGTGGGTGGGATGCAACAGCAGCCCAACATGTTGACTAGAATTGTGTGGCGCAACCCTTCAGAACCATTAGAAGCTGTAGGTTATTGTGGCTTTAAATCTTCTGCACTTAGGGAAGCAAATTGCCAATCAATCAATCAATCAATCAATCAATCAATCAATAAAAGCAGCCCAACAGCTAAACCAAAAACACTCTACAGCTGGCCTGTTGCAGAAACGCTAATCTTTTACTTGGAAGTGGGCATCTTGCCCAAGCCATGATGATGTCATGGGCACCATCATACAAACAGCATGAACTTTGTCATTTATATCAATTGTTTCTACGTATTTCCATTTGAACAGTGCAGGAGGAAGACCTTGTGAGGCTAAAGTGTACCATGAGGGCGAGAAACCTACTCTTCTCCTACTCTTCTCCTAGTAGGTCTCCTACTCTTTGTTCCTAGATCGAGCAAACCATAGAAAGGAACCAGTCTGAATATTGCATGTTTTCTTGACATAACCCTCTGTGGGGGGGATTCTCTGTGGGAAGGTCAAAAAAGTCAAGATAGCCACGACGGTGCGATCAAAGCACCACCTGTTTTTTATGCACACGGCATGCACACCCCTGGCCCTCTGGTGGACTCTCCATGTTTGCTGGGTCCAAATGCTAGAGGACAAACCTGTATGCTCAATGGGTGGCCTTCAAATTAAATAAACAAAATAAAAATAACCATGAGTAAAATCATGGGGGTGTAATGATAGTGTCCTTTTTGCTTTTTTGCCTTAAAAAGACTCCTGATTGTCACTGCCTCACAGCATGGGGTTCCCTTGCTCATAGACAGGGTGTGGTCAAAAAAGTCAAGGTGGTGGCTGCAACAGTACAATCGCTCCACCTGTTTTTTGTGTGCATTGTGCATACCTACTCTTCATGCACCTGGAACACCATGTATATGTCTGTGGCACCATATCTTACTAGGCCTAGAATGCATCAATTGTACATGAAAAATACCTGGCACATATTCCATGTGCCCCAGAAATAAAGGGTGTTCCAAGCACAAACATGCACACTGCCAAGGTGTCCTCAATTTGCTGGTGAACATGTATTTATGGGGAGGGCAAAATTCAAGCAGAAAAGGTGGTTGACAGCTTTGCAGGTCCTCAGGCCTCAACCCACTGAAAGTCATCCAAGACAGTGATCAAACTAGACCGTTGAGTCTTGGTAGGTGCTTCTATTAAGAATGAGCGGCCAACATTCTGGATCCAAGGCATCACAGATGTGAGCAGTTTCCTTTTCCAAATACCTGTCAATGTGAATGTGGGTCCACGTGCAAGAATTTGCCTGTCTGGCCAGATTGCAGGAGGCCATGAACGATTTAGAATAGTCCTACCAGGCAACATCAGAAGATACAGGAACAGTGGACAGAAATAACCTACTTGCTCTTCTAGTCCTCTGTCACTAAGGAGCTGTAAGCCGTATTGGGTCCAGTTTGTCCATGATGAGTCCTTCTCATCCTTCTCCGAGAAATGACTTCCCTTCTGGCTTCATTGCTTTCAGCAGAGATGAAAGTCCAAGCTCTGCTTCTCCACCTGAGCAGAGCTTGGACTTACAACAGGCTCAGTTGACCTTCATAGAGTGGACTTTAAGAGGAGCTCCAGGCCATCCAACAGGAAAATCCCTCTGAAAGGGAGCATCTGTGTGAAAGGTGTCAACATTTGAAAAGTGGTGGGCATGGCTTCCAACACAATGCCATATCCACCATTTTTCAGATTTTGATGGCACCTACGGACACCACTGCCTCTGAGACTCTGGAACCTGTTAGCTTTTGGGGGGAAGCACGTATCCAGCCACAGTTAACCGTATTAACTACTATTAATATAAGCTACTATTTGTTTTAGCATGAAAAGCAACCACAGGTTTAAATCTTTTCCTTTGGGATTGGAGGGATTTAGAAATGCTCAGCTTTTAAATATTAGGAATTTAACAGTGTCTTTAGGCTGTAATTCCATTTCTATTCTAACTTGGATTTAATCCTCTACAGAAGAATTCTGTGCAGTAGAGGATAGCACTGAAAAATATATAACACAATAGAAAATACTAGGATAAGCCTGAATGTTCTACAGATGGTACTACCTCTTACATTTTTGAGATCCTTTCAGGGAAAGAGGGAGGGGTATAAATGCCAGTTGAATTCCACAAGTGTCCTCAGGTCATTTCTCAGATATGGACTCCTTTCAATGAGATGAGCATGCTCAAGATTTGTGGCAACAATAGGCTCTATTTAAATGTGATGCAGTTAAATATTATAGGTTGTAAAGGCATGTAGCAGAACCTGTTTACACAGCGTGTCAACCAAATGAATAGCAGGTCAGTGGTGGAGTGATAGGCTGGGTAGGTTTAGACAGGAGTTGAAATACTTTCTGTTCAGGTTCTAGGTGAGAAGGCGCTTGGATGACCTCACACTCACTTTATCAATCCGGCAATTTTTTTTCTTTATGTTTACTTGTTGTGTACCTTTTTCGTTTTCTTTGGTGATTGTTCATTTAAAACATTTTACATAACATTTAAAAGTTCATAACTGGAATTTATCCAGTAAAATATGAAGAGAGACCTCTTTTTTTAAAAAAAACTAGGCAATGTAAGTAGAATAATGTTTAAAACCAGGCCAATATGGTTTGAGAAAGAGATCATGGGTCCTTTGTTCCGTTGTTTGAATATTAAGTTTTTGACCCAAGAGAGGACCTTTAGAATTGATCATTGGAAGGGAAAGGTGTCCATTGAGAAAAATGTGTGGTTTTTCATTCAACGTTTACAGTTTCTTCATTTATGGCTCTCCCCCTGCCAAGAGGCTAAAACTGTCATATGGTTATCCCCCGGTGTCCTCTCTGGAGCCACAGCTCATACTAGAAGAGAGCAGAGAGTGGGACAGACAGTCAAAGAGCCCTCAGTCCAGATTATGTGTGAAACCAGTCCACAAGACCAACACTTGAATCTGAGAGTTGGACAAGAGGATGAAAGTTAGGCCGGTGAATGTTACAGGTAGAGTCTGATGGAATCTGGAATTGACTTCTTGTTCAGGTTTCAGAGTTGATTTCTGGGCAAGACACTGTTTTACTGGTTCAGCCAGTAAGATGTTGACCACCATAGTGCCAAGAGGGCTTCATGATTTCATCTGCTTCACATTCCTGAAGCTGCTGATTGACCACCTCATTTCAACAAATCGTTACTTTCTCCAGTATCCTGTCTAACACTTGGCATTAAGCAGAGGAGAAATACTTTGACCTTTATGCTATTTGCTTACCGTACAGTGTGTCTGTGTGAATGAAATACCAAAAGGCCCAGCTAGCTGTGACCTAGCCTCATAGACTTTAATTTTACCCCTGAGAAGGTCACAAGTATTAGGTATTGTGGTTTGATCCATCAAAGATCTCACCTTTCTAAGCACGCACCAGAAAATGAGGGCACTTGCAGGAAATGCTTTTTGTTTGAGAATAAACAGGGTTCCACAGGTGTGGTCAAAAAAGTCAGTATGGTTGCTGTGATGTGTGATCAAAACTCTGCCTGGTTTTTATGTGCTTGGAGCACATTCAGATGGTGCAAAGCAAGTCTTTCCCTTGTCTTTCCCTTGGTGCAATTGTTTGGCCACACCCAATGAAGAGCACCGTTAAGTATTTTTTCTCCCCTTTGCTTGAGGAATTCTGCAACATGAAAGAGTCAGCATAAAACATAGAGGAAATATAAATAAGTAAAAATACAATAATATATTAAGATGCAGATAGAAGACCAGAAAAGCCCATTCTCTCCTTGTACCTGATGAGCTTGGCTGGAAAGATTAAAAGAAAGCTTGAGTTTAGAGTTATCTGAAAATGAAGAAAAGCTGAATGTCCAGGTGGGAGGACAGGGTACATGCTAGGAAATAGATGGAAAGAATTCCTCTGCAAGCACGTAAGGACAAAGGCCTTGTATTTCTTCAACATCTAGGCTACTTTCGAAAATGCTCATCCATTGGGTGAGGTCCATCAGTGTTGACTTCTACAACTTGATTCCAACTGGTTTGGCTCCTTCAAGGAACTTTGCAGCTTTAGTAAAGCCATCGCAACAGCATCTTCTCATCTTTGGCTGATCTGGGGGGTGGGGGGCAGAGTGAACATCTTGACCAGGAAGTCAGAAAAGAAATCAAGAAGGCAGTGGCAGGTGGGTTCTGTATTATGGAAAGGAATACTTACTAAAAAAGAGGAGGCCCTGCCTCAGATTTGGATTTTTTCCCCAGATTTCTACATATTGGATCTACAATTACGTTTCCTTTAAATAACTGGGCCTGAAATGTATTGAACCTTTTCAGCTTTCATCTGAACTTGCTTTTATTATGCTTACTCTTCCAGTTGGAAGCAAGGACATCTTCAAGGAGGTTAAAAATATTCACAACGGTGACTGCAACCTCATGGTGAAGGCCCTGGGTCTTTTTTATATGTGCCACTGCCATTTCGACTTTTTTTAACACCACCACCCGGACACCCTGCTTATGAGGAAGAGGTCATGGGCAGAAGGAGGTTGAATAATGGGAGATGTAGCATGCTGGGTCAAGTAGCGTTCTTGAGTGGGTCCTTTAGGATTAAAAATTCACTTGTCAGTCAACCTGAATCTCATGATCGGGAGGGAGAAATGGACAATTAACATCTCTGGCAAAACAGTGCACGGCCATTGCAAAATCTACAGGTGTAAGATGGATAAACATATCTTGCAAATAGTGATTGTAAGTGGGGAGCACGGTGTGGAATATCTTTAACCTATAAAATCCTGCTCAAAGGTATGGGACACTGAGACTCACCCTGAAGTCAAGCGCCAGGCTCAGTGCAACTCCCTTTGCATGGTAGTCCACATCACTCTTGCAAACTGGAGGGTGAGAAATAGAACTAAAATTTACCTCTTTTCTTCTTATTTAAGTTTATCTGTAGTCTTGGAAGCTCCCAAACTGGCTGGGGAACAGGAGTATCCTCAGGGTATGGTAGAAAAAAAGTCAAGGAGGTGACCACAGAGGTGCAATCACACATAAAAAAACAGGTAGAGTTTGAATTGCACCACCGTGGGCACCATCTTGACTTTTCTTTACCGCACCCTGCAGACACACCTGCTGGGAATCTACTTTTGCTGTGCAACACACTCTAAACAGGCAGGAGAGAGGAAGAGAATCACGTAGCTCTCATTGTGTTCAGTTAGCAATGTTTACCCATTAAATTTTAGGTTGTTTCCCTGGTCTGTTGTAGCGGACTGGGAATACCAGGGCTGGAAGCTGGACTGCGAAGTTGGGGGGAAAAACAACATTTTCATGTTTCATATCCCTGAAGTCATCCGAAATTCAGCCTGACTCAATGGAAACTTTTGTACTTCCAGCAAGGCTGATAAATTAGCTAAAATTTGGACAAGATATTCTTGGAGGAAGGAATATAATTTGTTTGTGCTTAAGCATTAAAGCGCTGAAATAAGCTGTATTGATAGAGTGGGATTTTCTTCTAAGTACCTCTTAGAAGTTCAAGTCTTAGAAGCGTCTTAGTCCGTCTTAGAAGCTGAAGTTTCTTCTTTAAGGTCATGATATTATAGTTACTACCTCAGTAGAAATAACACCAGTGGGTTCAGGAGTACATGATTACTTCTCAGCATACATATAGAGTTGTACTGCAAAGGGTATATAAACAATATGTACGATTATTAGAATGTGTGCATTTGCACTGGTCTTCTCAAGTAAGGAACAATGTAAGGAACCTGAAAATAACTCTGTCTAGTTTCTGCCCAGATTCCATAAGGCAAAATCTTCCTTTCAGATCAGCTTCGTGCTTTGCATATTTGGAAGGACCCCTTGCACAACGCACCCCCTGCCTTACTAGGTCCGTGGCCTGATTCTCTGGTTTACCTTGTTTCCCAGGCTCGTTTTATGTTTGCCAGACATTAAGGACCTCCTTTTCTTTCTTTTTTTTTTCAAAGCAGAAAACCTACCATTCCGGTCACTGCCTTTCAGTTGTCAAATTAGGTGGATTTGGGTGCTGTTTCTAGGAAGACAGAAGAAAATCGAATCCTTGGATTCCAGCCATGCAGCTTTATGGTGTGAAGCTAGGTTTGCTTCTGTTTTTCGTTGGCAGCTTGAGGTCAGGATGGGCCATTCCCTTAGAAGGTCTTGAGAAAATCAGTAAGTATGACCTTCTTCAGTCAAAGTGAGATTGCAACTGCATGAACTAATATGGACATCCCCAAGTGGTGCCATTCAGATGTGTTAGTTCAGAGCTACCATGACGCCTAGCTAGGAGGACCACAGGAATTACAGGATTAATATTATCTGGAGGCACCAAAGGGAAAGGTCCCACAAATGCATCAGGTTGGCCAGGGCCAATTTGCCAGAATGCCGATATTATTCATTGAATTCCATATGAGTGAAGAGAGTTTTACAGGCAAACAAATATCCTTATTATGTCATACCCATTCATTGTCTACTCAGACAATTTTTGGTGAAGTTATAAACTATAACCTTTTTCATCCCAGACAGATTCAATTCTAGAACATTATTTTTATTTTATTTTATATACATTTTATTTTGGGGTTTTCTCTTTCATTGCCACGGATTAGGATTGATAAGTCCTTCCCTGCAATGTCTCCTGTGGTTTAGGAGGAGAAAAGGAGAAATTTAGATGCTACAGCAGCTTTTCCTTTTCCTTTTTTTTTTTTTTAAGCATTGACATGCTGAAGTTTTCTTCCCTTAGCATCTGGATATATTAAAATATATATTAGTATATATTAAGAAATCATGAGTTGAACATTCTGGATGGAATTGGATGGAGCTGTGTGGAGCAGAAGAAATGAGAGTCTTAATATTGCAGACTATTTAAGTAAATACTTTTTGGAAACCTCATTTCTGAATAAACTGGACCAGGCTGTCATATTTTATGAAAAATGAGCCATCCTGTGGCTCACGGAGTAAAGAAATGCACTAATAGTCCTGCTGTTTTCGTTGTTTTTTTTCCAGCCATGGATTTCTTCCGTAACAACAGCATGCTTCTGACCACCTTCACGGGCACCACTTTTATTGTTAATATTCCAAAATGTGTCTCTTCCTCCAAGTTTTCTCCAGCCACAGTCAGAATAGCAATCGCTCAACTTCCGGATGCATCCTCTTTACCAGGTACTGTATATGAAATATGCGTGTCTTTGTTCTGTTTAACAACTTAGACTACAACATGTAGAGCGGGCAAGGAAGAGTAAAATTCAACCTGAGAAACTGCATTCAAGCTTTTCTCATCCACTAAAATTTCACAGATGTTTCTCAGAGCAGGATCTTCCAAACTTGCTTTCAAATTCTGATTTCCAAACCACTTGAGCAAACATCTTAAAAAACACACAGTAACCCTTCCTGAGCTCATCTGCCTGTAGTTTACAAGTCTCTAAACTTCAATATGCATGCTTTCTAATGACTGGAGATGCTTACTTCATTTTTAATAATAAATGCCTTCATTTTTAAGGTAGGGCTCCTGAATTGTAGAGGGAATGCATTGTTCCTCTACCCCTTGGATAAATAGGCCTCGGGAATGGTGGTGGGAACTACATCAAGAAGAAAAGAGGAGAGATGAGAGGTCTAGTAGGTGTAGAATGGGAGAACTCATTGTGGGGACTGGGAAAGCAAAGTCCTGTAGAAGATCTGGAAATAACTACATTCTGTAGCTTTCTAGACAAACAGGCATAAACATGGAAAGCCATCTAGATGGGTGGCCAATGGAAGTATCAGCCCTTTGAGATAGGCCAGGTCAGGGCTTTGCAGAGTTTCTAGGAATATCACTTTATTGCTGTAGGGCAGTGTTTCTCAACCTTGGCAGCTTAAAGATGTGTGGACTTCAACTCCCAGAATTCCCCAGCCAGCAAGCTGGCTGGGGAATTCTGGGAGTTGAAGTCCACACATCTTCAAGCTGCCAAGGTTGAGAAACACTGCTATAGGGTATAATAACAGAAACTTGAAAGCCTGCCAGAGTTTCTTTCTGCTGCCATCTTGACTTTTTTGACATCCCTCCCATGGATACCTCTTATTGGGCCTATGTAGTCCTTGGATGGGGAAAATCTCAGGGCTGGAATCTAGACGTCCAAAAACGTCTGCAAAAGAAAGTCATGCCAAACGTCTTCCATGCTGCTGCCAATGACGCAGGTGGCTCCACAAAATAGCAAAGCCTGAGCTTGTGTTGAAGGAGATTTTAACTTTATTCTGCAAGAAAGAGGGAAGATAACTGCTCGTAGCAGGTATGTGACTCGGGCTGGAAATATTTTCCGTCTGTGTGAGGCAGTTGGCACTCCACAGACGAGAAAAGCTGGCTCACCGAGAATGCAAGATGCCATATTTGTTCAGAAATGGTAATGGATCTGGGCAATTGCAGAAATTCTGCTATCTTGTATGAAGTAGAGAGTATTAGCTTCCGCTTTGGACAAGGTCATTCAAGGAAGCGAGAACATGACATTTGCAATGTTTTATGTTTTCTGCCCCCACTTGCCCGCGATGGCTGTTCCTTCGTGGAACTAAACTATAATGTGGCTTACGGTTTGGTGAACTGTGCTTTGTAAACCCAGGCTTCCAGTTTAGTGACACAGGAGCCCGACCAATTTTGAGACCTATAACTGGTGTTTTAGTTTAACTTTGCACCCGAGCAGCAGGTGAGATCTTAACCAGCAGGGCTTTTGAAGAACAAGTTCAATATGAGTCTACAAAGATCATCTACCACTCCTTTCCTTCAGAGCATTCTATATTGCTTGGCATTGACCAAAATACTTCCAAACAAGTTAAAACAATATTGTTCCTTTGGCTGGGTTTCAAACATAGAATAAGCCCAGAAAAATGCCTTTTTTGTTCCCCTGAGATCTAGTTCCTCTGATGCGTAGGGATGCACAGCAAATCCCGTTGAGCTAAGGGCTCCCTTGCTCTGTGCCTGGAGATCAACCTTGGCTGAATCTCCTTAGTCCTGGGTGAATGGCCAGGGTGATCAGTTTCACTGAGACGTTGGAAAAAAGCCAACTAAGAAGAGGCAATATTAAACCCTTCTACACAGTTGCTAGAAAACCACATAATTGTGCCAAAAAGGGTTGACTCAATTCAAAGATGTCTTTACCTTGATCTGCTTAATACATAAAACAGTTGGGATAATGGTCAATCTAGGAGATCATTGTACAGCTCCCCAACATCTCCTTGGCTTTGGGGGACAAGAAATGTAGATCTCCTTCAGTCCAAACTAAGTTTGTGGCAGAACTAGTTTATCTGTACTGTCCTTTCCCACCTTCTTTCACCTCAGCATTGAGGGTACATTTTCATGCAACATCAAGCAGAAGGATAGCCAGAATCCTTTCCCCTGTCACGCTCCTAAAAACAGGCAGAGCTTTGATCACCCCGCTGTGGCCACCATCTTGACATTTTTGGCTTGGGGGGAAGGATTTTTTTAAAATAGTAATTTTATTAAAAATTACAATGGCAAAGATGAAAACAAATACAAATTAAAAAAGAATAAAAGGAAAAAGGATGATTTAGATGCTTTATGAAATTGGAGTTTCCCATTTGTTTGTTTATTTATCATTCAAATAATATAAAATAAAATTGGTCATGGAACGTGTCAGGTACTAAATGAAGCACTGTTGGGAACATTGGCACTCATAAGCATTATATTATATTCTCTGTGTCTCTCTTTTTTCTTTTGTAATAATTTTATTAAAGTTCGCAAGTACAAAGATAAAAGACTAATACAAAGAAAAATATAAAACGTGAAGAAAAGAGAAAGAAAACTGCAAAGAAAGAGAAAACAGAAAAGGAAAAAAGATCAGAAAAAAAGATATATAAAAGAATGACTCCCCCCTCCCTCTGGATCAGTATAAACAATTTCAGTAACTTAACACCTTCTCTAGTATAATAATAATAATAATAATAATAATAATAATAATAATAATAATAATAATAATAAATCTCTCCTTCCCATATCTCATCTCTTATCAATGAACAAATTGTGAAAACTCATCATTTAGTTCTATTCATCAAAAGTCCATTAAGAGCTACCAGAAATAGTAACATATATATTTTAACCTTAATCAAATAAATCCATTTTGTATTCTAATATATCACTTTCTGTGAGGAATAAAGCAAAAGAAATCTCTCCCCATTTATAAACAAATCTTTAAAGCTGCATCATTCAGTCCTGGTCAAAAAGAAATTCCATTGATAGCTACCAGAAACCACAACATCTATATTTTAACTCTGGTCAAAAAAAATTCACTTTGTATTCCTTCTGTTTACTTTTAAAAAGCTTGATCTTTAATCTCTTCAGATAATGTCCCACAAGTTGATTTCTTATCCTTTTCTCTTTGTCTCCTCTCAGGAGTAGCTTCAATATTTTAACACATGTCTTTTGTAAATGCAGGATAAGAAGGCTATCCAAGTCACTCTTCTGATTTATTATTTGTATGTCTCCTTTAATTAGTAAAACTTCAACCAGTTTCATTTGCAAATCCATTGTGGTATCTTTTTCCATATCACTCTTATAGTCTGTCATTTTTAAATCTGTCTTCAAATCCATGTCATCTTTTTTCATATCGCTCTTGTAGTCTAGCATTTTTAAAAAATTCATTTTCAAATCCACATTCACATCAGCCTTAGTCTCTATTTTGTCCACTAAAATCTGTTCCTCTCCTGTAGCCTCTGTTAAATCCATTTTTATAGTGGCAGACAATCGTGAAAGTAATTTCTGAGCCTTAATTTCTTCTATAATATTGCTCCATGGTATTAATGGGCCTCTTCTCCTTTAATTGTAATCTTTAATTCTCTCTGGTTCCCTTTAGTCAACCTTCAAAGTCCCCTCTTATCATATGTTTATTTTCCAATCAGCAAAACTTTCCCACAGGAGGATTTCTTACAGTTAATTTCAAAATCTTCATACATATTTTTATAAAATCTTAAACAACTCACAGGAAATATTCTTTCAAGTCTATCCGGCCCCTTAACTTTCAAAAACCAACATTCTAGACCCTCTTTTGCTGTTTTCCAAAAATTAATTCTTTTTCCTTTTAGTCCTTAAACACACATGAAACTTTTTTCATCCAGGATAGAAGGAAGCTTTCCCAGCATAATGAAACTCGCCCTTCAGAAGGTCAAAGAGATCAATAACAAGCAATTTCCTAAGGTAGTTAACAAACTCAGTGTCCCTTTGAAGGTGCCGAACTGTGGTTTAAGCAGGTTGATTTCCCCCCTATTCCCAGAGCTCTCAGACCCACCAGAGATCACTATTCTACAATCTCTTCACGGGGAGCCTCTGTATGAAGCAAACCTGTGGGTGATCCTAGTCCTCTCCTTGATCCCGAGAGGGGTTCCAAGGAGCGGATCCATTCACCAGCTCCTCTTTCCACCCCGACCATCAGCTGCGCCCTCCCAGAACTGTCTTCAGTCCGCCGAAAGTCAGGGAGGAAGGATTTTTCTAGATCGCCCATATCTGGGCTACAAAAAACGAACCACTCTCTAGCCACAGGTTACACTATCTTCAATACTAGATGGCTATCTAGTGGTTGTCCAGATATTTGCAGCCCATATCTCATTAGCCTAATTTTTTTGTCGTAGCTCATCCAAATGTAGAACTGTCTACC
Organism: Python bivittatus; assembly: GCF_059951505.1. Classification (NCBI taxonomy): domain Eukaryota; kingdom Metazoa; phylum Chordata; class Lepidosauria; order Squamata; family Pythonidae; genus Python; species Python bivittatus. Next base: position 3,133,338 of record NW_028277029.1, on the reverse strand, counting down.
TGGCAGGTAGGGTCTAGGAAAAGCTGAATTCTTTCCTGTTTCTGCCCAGTTGAAAAGTTTGTGATTCTTCTTCTGGTGATAAAACGGACCAACCTTTTTCATATTTCTGTTGCTCTTTTTAATCTCTCTTTTCTTTTCTTTTCTTTTTTAAGGTATAACAGATACTGACCAGATTGAAAACCTCCGCAGGACCCCTCAGGCCCTGGTATATTTTGCAGATGAATTCAAGGACATCTCCTGCAGAGTGGCCAGAGACCTTCTGGTCCTCGACCTGGATGATAGCCAATATGAGCTGATCACGGTGGTAGGCTACCAGGTGGGAGGAGAATTTTGCCGTCAAACCAAAGGTCCCTTCTGCAACCAAGCTCTTAAGCCATCTACTTTTTATAGGTAATTGTGGACACACAAATATATAAATACTTTCCTTCACCCCCCCCCCCCAAGACTTCAACTTTCCTCTCTATTTTCCATGGACAAGTGAGGTGTGCTAGATGCTGTGTGCCCCTCAAGATGGTGCTTTCATGCTAGGCTTTTAAGGTGAAGTTTCCGTACTTGTTTTCACAGTTGTCTATGGAAGGGGTGGTCCCAATAAGTCAAGATGGCAGCCACAATTGTGTTATCAAAGCCCCACCTCTACACCACACAAGTTAAAAGGGGGCAGGCCTTGATCATGTGGTCATGGCTACCCTTTTTCAACACCCTGCCTCTGGTTCAGTGCACTGCATGTGTTGTGCATGCAAAAAAAGGGGTGGAGCTTTAATCTTGACTTTTTTGATCCATCCCCCATGGAAACCTCTGTTTGTTTGGTTTTAATGTTTTATCAGGTGTCCTCATTGCATTGTCATCCAGCCATTGTTACATGAGGTTCTTCCTTCTTGTTTTCAAGGGTGTTTCCAAGAGAGACATTTATTCTGTTCTCTCTTTGCTAAGAAACAGCATTTTCTAAAGGTCCAGGAAGTATCATCTTCCATTTATAACCTCTCCATCTTTGGAAGCCCCATCTTCCAACACTCCTACTTCCAAGTTCCTAAACATTTTCTCCCTTTATTTCAAGGGTGAACTTCTTTTTTTTGGATGACAAGTCTGTGATAAGAGCCCATACGGATTGGTCAACAGCCATACAGACCAGGAATGGTAAGTTTCAAGTTGCTTGATTAAACTCAGGCAGGTTAGTAGGGAATCCCTTCTTGGCTGGTTAGTGAATATTCTTGAGTCTTTTTTCACAGCAACGCATCTTAAGAAAACAGCTCTGATTTATTCTGGGACTACTGTAACTACATTTAATAGTACTGTAGAAAAAGAAGAGAAACTCCCTAGTAAACAAAATATTTTCTGGCCAAGAACTCCCTGGCTGGATCAGTCCATTCCTTTAACCCAGAACCAGGCAAATCCCATTATGGTCAGGTTCACCCATAAGACTAAAGCTGGTGCCAGCAACATCATCTTTATTTCCAACCACATAATTTTTTTTTGGAAAATAAACAAAATAAACATGTGGGGAAGGGTGCTCCCTTGTTCAAGGACACGGTGGCAAGGTTGGTGAGCCAAGGGAGAGGGTTTAGAATTTGGGCCAGTGGGCATCCTGGAAAATCAGCACTTGGCAGTTGTCCCCATGGGGGCCACTTCATGAGAACACCCACGGCTCTCAAAATCCCATAAACACCCATTCATCCCAAAGGCTAGCTATCTCCATGGTAGGCCATGACTTTAACCATCATTTGAGGAACAAAATGGTCTGATCCATCCATACTGCTGAGCCATAAACCATGGTTTACAGGCCACATGGCTGAATTCACAAATTGGGACTGCCTGAATATTCAGATGCAGCAGCTGAGAGGTCCCACCTTTTTGGACCAAACCATGTCAGCCAGAAAGTGATGAAGGGTTGAAATCAAGCACGACAGAAATGTGTAGATAGCCAGAAGTGTGTATCAGATCTCATGAGTCACTTTTTCGCTGAGGACCCATATCAAGTCATCCTTTTAACAGCTTTGTAAGACCAGGGAATGCCAGTATTTCCAGTGTGCAGATGGACTGAGGCCAAGAAGGTGAATTCTCTGAGTCCATGTGGAGGGCAAAGGCTTTTAATGGATCCCTATCCCCACATTGTAGCTTAACTGATTCTAAACATCAGTTTTACAAGGGCTCTTCTGCTTCCCAACTCTTTGCAGTAGGAAAAAAAAGTCAATAGGACCTCTAAAATCTGGATCGCTTCACATGCATGAAAATATTTGTTTACTGATGTGAACTCATTCCTTGATCCCGCCTAGAGAACTCAGCCAGGCTGTTGGTTTCCATAGAGGCAAGTTGTGAGCATTTCAGGGCTATGATGTTAGTTCTTACACCTGAGTGTAATTTACAGACACCACGGGGATCTAAAGCAGAGTTTGTTTTGACACTTCTTGGGATGTTTTGACTCTTAACTCCATCTTCCTTTGCATTCCAGTGACCAACTACGAATCAGCTGATGTGATGTTCGAAGGGCGGGCAGGAGGAATGATAGTAATTACTATTCTGGTCTCCGTTGGTGGGGCTGTCCTTCTCGTCGCATTAATCGTAGCAGTTGCTCTTTCCAGTAAGAAATAGGAAGTCTGACCATTCCTTTCTTCTGGATTAAAAATGATTCCAGATATGGTTGAAAAGCAGAATTTGCTAGGGAAATCAAAGGGGATTCTACAGGAGCAAGCCCTCAGTTGGAACAAACTGGTGAAGAACAAGCTGGTGAAGAATGAAAGCAGCGTCAAGTAAAACAGAACTTCTACAATTTCTCCCATACGATTCTTCAGATTCTACGCGCATTACTTCAAATGCATTATATTTTGGACGCATATTGAATCACTTCTCTGCAAAGATAACCCTGGATTCAGCAAAATATTTTTAAATATCTATTATCAGTATTGCCCTTGTTTCAAATGTACGAGGGTGGCCAAGCTGGGTTGGCTGCCATATAATGTATGAAAGAATCCTGCTTATGGCTGGGCCCAACCAAATGCATAATTCCAGTTGCCTGAAGAGTTCAAAGAAAAGCAAGACCACACTTAATTATGGGTGTCCACAGGGGAGGCACTTCATTGCAAAAATGACATGAATTACATAATTTTTATGAATGTTTTGTGCAATTACTTCCTCATGGCTTCTACCAGACATTGCTAAAAGTAACACCTCTTCTTATTAGACCAATTCCTAATGGGCAATGTCTATAAACTTTCCAGAGTCCCTTTTTCAATATTCCTATTCAAAGACTACCTCTGTGAAGCCCAGAGGCTGATTGAGTTGCCAGAATTTCAACAAAGATGCTGAGTAGAAGCCACAACGATGTCTCATGGAACATGACATGATCCTGCACGTGACATTGTGTAATTTGCAAACGAAATCATTTGAGTTCATTTGTGCCATGATATCAAAATGTCCATGATGTCATTTACCTCCCCAATTTCATATCTTTGATATTTAGAAACGTTTGGTTGGGGGTAGAAGGATCTCTAGATGCTCCACATTAATGTCTGTCCTCAGGAACAAATTTCCAGATGTTCTCACGTAGAAGGCGAAATGCTCAAACTTCATGTTGTATAAAATTATTAGGAAAGGAGGATGAATATAATCATAATGCCTCAATTAAAGAACTGAAAAACCGTTTGAGTCTTTGTGTTTATGACTTCTTGGCCTACTACAAGTATATTTTTAATTGTTTTTCTTTTAGCTGATGCTGTTTAGTAATTTATTTGACAAAAATTGTGACAGGAAAAGAGTGGATGTACTCATGGAGATGGAGAGACTGGGACCAGAGCGGCCTTCAGTCTCCACTTTTAGACACTCTCAGCTCTCCTTGTGTAATTTCAACATAAGGGGAATGGGAATGCTAGAAGGTGGGTTTTACTTCCATATTGTTCTTCTACATTTTATACAATAATTCCTAATTCTGTCCCCTCCCCAAGGGTTGGTTGTGTTGAGTAAAATCATGTGATAGTACCCTAGAATTCGCTCTTTTTCTTCTTTTCTCCTGAGACAGGGTCTTTTTCTAAACATCATCTTTGCCTCTAATACTGTCATAACGTGCTTTTAGCTAACGCTAGCTGAAAAAAAAACAACGAATCAGGATTGGAACCAGTTGGAACTTAGATGGGAGACCACCAGAAAATCCTCAAGCTGTACACTGGACTGCAAAGTCAAGAAAACTCCCCAGAAAAAATCCAAGAAAACAACGTTGGTGTTCTCCATGGTCTCCAGGAACCAAGCCAAGGAGGACCATTATTCCTGATGCAACTTGTTCCAGAGTGACGAGAGGTATATTATATTAAAGAAAAGTTCTGTGATTTGGGCCAAAGAAGACATATTTCTTAAGCAAATAATAACTGCTGCAAAGAGGAAACATCAGATCAGGATGGCAGGTGTGAAGGGATTTGTGGGGTTCTTGCACACATTGCTTAGTGTCTGATGTTCAGCATACACAACTTAGAGTTGATTGTGATTGACGTGCCCCCTAAGCCTGGGTAATCCATCCTTCAATCTTCTCACCCTGCCTTTTTCCACCATCAAAATCCATTCCCTCAAGGGCTTCAGATATGTTTCAGCCACGGGGCAACCAGGATATCAGCTTAATCGGAAAACTGTCACAGGAAACGGATTAAGCCGGTTGTCCCTCAGAATGATAGTGCTGTAATGCTGAGTGCAGGAGGCTGGTTAGTGGTTGCAAAAACCCAGGGGTCTGGTTGCACCTTGTCCATCTAATAAAGTTTATTAAAAGGCAGAAGCTTTCCCCAGTTGCAGCTTCCTTCATCGGGTGCAGAGAGGGACACCAGAAGGATGATTTTTTTTGGCACCAGAGACTAACATGACTCACCGCCTACAATGATTAGTGGCTGGAAATGCAATACTAATAATCAGGGGTATCTGGACGCATGCAAATTCAGAGCGGGGTTCAACTACACGGCTTTAGCTCCCATCTTGATTCCCCCCATGGACCCCCCGCTAATAACAACTCTGGACATTTTGCTGGATTCTGGCTGTGCCTTCATTCCCCTCCCGTTGGCGCATCATGCCACCTACAGGGTGAAATCCCAACAGAGAAAAGCAGTAAAAGGATGGAAAGAAAAGAGGTGAGAACAAAGAACCATTTCCACTTTTTGTGACAACGGCTGTACTTCTGCTGGAAGTACAGACCCTGGCCTGATTCTAACCCTCTTTTCCAACCTTCTGCATGTAGAAGACCAAAAGGAGGACTGAGGTGGGCTCCTCCCACCATACCACAATCAACCTTCGCTGGGACTTGTCCCTTTGCTTTTCTATCAAAAGTCTTACTTAATCCTAGAAGAGAATCACAGAACTTAAGGGTTGGAAGCAAAGTAGTCCCCAAAGTTAATATGGATTGATAGGTTGGGTTGAAAGACTTCCAGGAAAGGAAGGAGAGCAGCAAGCTGGGGTTATGTGGGCCATAAGGAAGAATAATTGCTTTGGTGTGACTTCACCTTGCGTGCCAGTCGAGTCCTTTTCTGGACCAGGAAGCCATGCTGAGGGTCACTCATACCTTAGTCACCACCAGAGTGGATTACCACAGTGCACTCTGCCCGGGGCTGCCCTTGAAGGACATCTGGAAGCTGCAGCTGGGACAGAATGCAGTGGCATGGCCAGTTATGAATGCTCCTCGGTGTGCGCCATGTTACACCTTTGGTTCCCCAGCTGCTGCAGGTGTTGCTGCGTTTCATATTACATTTTATTTTGTTTTTAGAGGTTGCAAGCTGCCCAGGGTCTGTATTTATTTATTTCTTGGATTCGTGAAGGCCCTCCAACTCCAAGAAGACTCTGTGAGATGGGCAGCCGTATGAATTGAAGAAAATAAATTAAATAATTTTACTCCCGTAAGAGCAGAGCATCAGGAGCGATGAAGTGAGAAGTGGAAATTCTGAGCATGGAGAAAAAGAGGAATTTTATGCATTCAATCTCTCACTTTATTTCTGCCAAATGCAAAATCCACACTCATGTATAAATATATTAGGTATGTTATAAAATATACCACATAAATATTAATGTCTTTTAAGATAAACATTAAAGGTCAATATACATAGGCATTCTAGTATTTTCTTCCCACAGCCCAGTGGATGGTGGTGATGACCCCTACAATTCATGCACTCCACTTTGAAGACGCTGCTTTATTTACACCCCACCCCACTGAAACTTTTATGCCCAATGCTTTAGATTCAGATTGAAAGTTCCACCATTTTTAAATGAATATTTTTGTATTCAGCAATTTTGGCAATCCAAATTCTCTTTGCAGTTGCTAAAAAACTAAATAGCATCTCTATAATTTCAGTTGATTGCAATTATTAATTCCTTTTCCAACATGAGTTCTTAAAAAAAAAGCCCAACATTTTCCCTGTCCTGTTAAATTTATCTCAAAGAGTTGATTTACTGGGATCAAATTTAATGTTCATCTCAATGTCTTCCAAATGAGTCTTACCAGAAAAAATGTCAATTAAAATTAGAGCCAAGCACTTTTCAGGACTTCAAAAGAGTCAAATAACTGCTGCCTAGTTCTCCACATAATGTCAGAATTAATACAAACAAGAGATGTAGACCCAGTGATATAATTAAAAATTTGGGAGTTTAAACCCCCCTCCTCATATGAAAGTCTCTGATTAGCCTAACCAAACCTTGGAGTCTGCCCATCCCATAAAAATTCATGACTTATCAATCTTTGTAAAATATCTGAGCAAAATTAACATAAGAATTCTTTTTAAAATATTAATTAATCTAGGAGCAATTGTCATTTTGATTACTATACGTTCATTCATTCCTATAAACTCATTGGTAGTTTTAAGGATCTATTTATAAGGATATTAAACTCTGCTATGTAATTTAAAATAGTTAAATCTATTGTTGATGGTATCTTCCTGGAGATACCTCTTCGACTCATCTGTGTATTTGCTGTCCTAATTTTCATTTAATCATTCCGTGTTTATAGGAATCTGCAGGTCGGCCATGATGTCATCACACAAATGTGTCAGACATCCTGATGCAATCACCAAATGTCTTTTGCATGATAATGTCATTGGGTGTGCAGTCCTTTTGATATCACAGTGCCTTGGAATGAATCCCTATGTTGGATGCATAGACATGTTTACTATGGTCACTATTTATTAATTTATTTATTTAAATTATGGCTGCCCGTCTCACCACAGTGACTCCATGCAGCATACAAAGATTAAAAACCCAGCAATTAAAACAACAACCCATGACACCCAACGTAAATGATACCTTCTAATCATAAAAACACATCAACGACATAGCTTGCTTAACCTTTCATTTAAAGGAACAAATGGATTGAGTTAGTTATATGCCCTTAAGTTGGGTTTGGCTTCTGGTGACCATCTTAGTCTTCTTCTTCCAAATGCTGCCTGTTATTGTCCTCCTTCTTCTCCTTGTCTTCTCCTCTTCTTCCTGTTACTTGCACACAGTCTACCAGATACTTCTGACTATCAGATGCTTCCCAAGGATCTAGTGTATCTAAAGACACTTTCAGAATAAACCCATTTTAATGCAATTGTTTGCAGTTGATGAGCTGAAATTCTGTCCGTTCCTACTATGTGCTTCTCCAGATCTTTGGGGATGGCACCAAGCCCACTGACTACTCTTGGCACCACTACCACTTTCTTTTTCCACATTTTCTCTATTTGAAAGTCTTTGTATTTTCCTATTTTTTCTTGTTCTTTCTCACTGACCCTTCTACTTCTAGCTACTGCAGTGTCAATTGTCATACTTCTTTCTTGGTAACCACAGCCATGTCTGGCTTATTTTGGGTGAAATATTTATCAGTTTGTATTTGGAAGTCCTATAAGATCTTAAGCTTTTCATTCTCGGCCACCTTTTCAATGTTGTGGTTCCACCCATTCTTTGTTGCTGGTGAGTTGTAATTCATTTTCAGCTGCGTTTTCCACAAGCTCATTGTCTTTGAAACAAATTTCTTGACATTATCACTTGCTTTTGGAAAGACCTCCTAGGGGCCCATTACACTTCCGGGGACTCCCTGGCCGTGCTAGTTTCGTGGTACCCGTGAAGATTCTGGCTTTCTTCCAGGATCATTTCCAGATTTCTCAGTACGGCCTACAACCCGGAGCCTCCCACCCGTGGAGGGGAGACCACCAGGAGACCCCTGGAAGTCACACCGCTCTCGGAGGAAGGGCGCAGGGACGAGGCGCGCAGCTGCCGGGCTAAGCTGGAGCGGGAGGCTTCGTCTGCCCAGGGGCGCCCGGGGAGCCGCAGCCCTCCCGGCCGGGCAAGGCGCCGCCGCTGCCCCCGCGCGGCCGAGGGGTGGCCGCTCCGCGCCCCGCTCGCCTTCGCGCATCCCTTCCCGGAGGTCGCGCGGCGCTGCCTTTCAGCACCTCGCGCGCCTGGCCGGCTCCGCCGGGCGCCCCGGCGCTCCTCCAGCCAGGCGGGGCGGAGCCGCCGGAGGGCCGGGCGCGGACGCGCTCCGCCCGGCCTCCCTCCCTCCCCCCCACCCCCCACGGCGGCCGGAGCCGGGCAGGCCGGCGACCTTCGGCGGCGAGGTAGGCGAGGCGAGGAGCGGGGGGGGGGGGCGCTGCTTCGCGGGCTGGGCGCGGGAGGCGGCGACGCCGCTGCGCGCTTGGAGAGCCCCCGCGGGCGGGCGCCCTTTGGCCGACGCCCTGCCCGGCCGTGCCCAGGCGGTGCCCGGGCGGTGGCTGGAGAGGAAGAGGGATGCGGGCGGCAGGGCGGGCGGCGGCTCGAGGCAGGGCGCGGGCGGGGGTTCTCGGGAGGGAGGACCGGCCCCCCGCCGGCCCCCGGGAACGCCGAGCCGCCCGGCCCTGCTTCCGCGGCGCTTCCGCTCCTTCGTGCCCTTGTCCCGCCCCCGTCCGAAGAGACGGACCCTGGTCTGAATCAGCCTCTGCAGCCCCGAAGACGCAGTTCCGACCGGCTGCGTCCCCCCGGATCGGCCCAGGTCCCCCCCCGTTTAAGAACCCCCAGGAGGGGCAGAAGGGAGGGGCAGGAGTGCTCCGGGGGGCTTTGGGGCGCTTCTGCCCAGCGGCCTGCGCCACCTTCCAGCCGGCGGAGCCCCGGCACCGCGGGGACCCTTCCTGTCTCTCCAGGCCCCGCACCCCACCAGCAAGCGGGGGGAGGGGTCAAGAAGGTGGCTGCCACCCTGGGCCGAGGCAACCTCCCCAGGACCCTTCCTGCCCCAGATCAGATGTCTGGTTCCATTTCACTGGAGGCAAAGCCCCCCACCCTCGGGCGTTGCAGCATGGTCCCCCCCCCTCCAACCACGTGGAGCAGGAAAAGGAGGGACCTCCCTTTTTTGGGTAATCAGGTGAAACTGACAAGGATTCCGGGACTTTCCCCTTCTGGTTGAGTGGCAGGAAATAGGCCATCTTGACTCTTTTGACCATACCCCTGGGACACCCCTGCTGAGCTGTGAACCATGGTTCACAGACTGCATCATGCTCAACCCAAGCCGAACCAATGAACTCCAGTGTGTAAACCCAGCTTCGGTTTCGACTCCAGAATTATTCTCATTATCCTCCTTTTCCTTTGCTTTGACATCTTAGTTCTTGGAACTGCGGCTTCCGGAGCCTTGCCAGAAACCCAGCGCCATGCCGTCGTAAGTGGCTAATTCCATTCCTGGAAGGCCCCTTTCCTTACAAGGTGGGTAAGAGTTAAAGCTTGCCACAATTTTAAGCCTGGCCATCGGTAACACGGAGGAGAGAGGGCTGAGTTTAGCGGTTAGACGTGGAGCAAAAAACTGGTTTGTATCTGAAAGAAACCCTGAAATCTGTCCCATAATTTGTTATCAGTTTGTGAGGCCAGCGTGCTAGGGAGAGAGTGACGAAATGCAGAAGGCAGCAGCAGTAAGGCGGGTACAAAGAGCCTCTAAAAGGAACGATTTTAAGACTTTTAGCCAGAAATAATTCCAACTAATTTCAGTGCTGTTTCACTTTTTACAGAACTTCCCATTCATTTTCATTTCCTTTATGTCAGTGTTGTCCAAACTTGACCACTTTAAGATGAGTGGACTTCAACTCCCAGAATTCCCCAGCCAGCCATGCTGGCTGGGGAATTCTGGGAGTTGAAGTCCACTCATCTTAAAGTGGCCAAGTTTGGACAACACTGCTTTATGTAATTTAAACTTAGGACTCCACTCCTCGGTCATTTTTACATCAGTGAGAGATGTAAGTCTTGTCCACAAGCCTACAAACTAAACGTTCAAATGAGCATTTTTTTAGAAAGTTTTGCAATCCTTCCTATAGCAAATGATCCAAGCTGCAGAATGAGGTCCAGGCAGACAGACTAGGAGGCCAAGCTGTGCTAGTTGGGCTGCAAATCCTACGATGACCACAGGATGTCAGCAACGTTTTCCTTACCTTTTGGCTGCCCTCTCGCGGCTCCCCTGACTTTTGCAGCCCGGTAGGAAAAGTGGACATTAGAGCAACGTTGTGCAAGGCTTGGTTATAATTAAACAACCCTATAAGTACTATTGCTATATGACTGGTATATATGAGATTTTTAATCAGTTAATCAAGTCAGTTGGTGTAGCTGTTCCTTAAAAACGCCTGAATCCGTGCATTCTTGCTTCACAGGAAGGGGAGAAAGAAAATGGAGCCTCCAGAAAAGACAACATATAAAAGTGAGCAAAAATCAAGGTAAATGAATGAACAAACACTTAAACTTGATAATATGTGAATATTGCGTGGCACAAAAGGATATCGTTATGCCCACATGTAGAAATAGGGTGGTGCCTACGTCTACAGTTATCTCTTTTTTAAAATTTTGCTTCTGGAGTGTCCTTTTTCCAGAGAATTCGAGGCAGTGTCCATTCTTTACCTCTTCTTTTTATCTCTTTGATTACCTTAAAATCTCTTTGCTTATTAAAGTAAGGGCAACTTTAGAGCCCTTTAAAACTACTGTCCTGTAATCTTTGTTTTTCTCCTTTCAACTCAGAGTAGAATTAAAATGGGAGATACACACAGTATTTGTTTATCCAACAAAGTTTGTCCCCATCCTACTTCTGCCTGCCTGCCTGCCTGCCTCCCCTCCCCTCCCCTCCCCTCCCCTCCCCTCCCCTCCCCTCCCCTCTGTGAGACTAGGCTGAAGCTGCCATAACCTAAAGATGAAGCGGCAGGTAAGCAGAGAGGACAAAAGCCAGGAATCTTGTCTATGAGATCCCTTCAGGGAGGAAGATAAGAAGGAAGCAAGTCCTTAAGGAACAAACAAAGGACCTGAACCAGAAAGAGGAAGTTGGGCCTGAACACATGGAAGCCCTCACCCCAATCCCATCCACTTGTAAATCAACCCAGCAAGGGCTTTTGGGGATAAAAGGGGTCCCAAAGCTCACCCACTCTGGGTCGTCTGAGTCGTCTTGGTCATCTGAGTCATCCAAGTCATCCAGACTTGGCTGCTTCCGTCCCTCTAGCTAGTGCCTGGCAGCCTAGTTGGGAAGGACGTGGGTAAGTGTGGATAAGTGTGTGTGTGTATGAGGAAGAGCAAATGTACCTTGTAACCAGTAAAGTTTTGCTGTTACTTTAAATTCACGGGGTCTCCGTGTATTCCAAAGAACCTCTTGGGCCTCAGTGTTCGGTTGGAAGTGATTTGTGTTATTTCCCGGCTGTTGACCAGGGCGGTGTGTCTCTCTGCTCCAGCCACACCTATCTGGAAACCCAGGTAGAAAGCAAGGGGGGCTGACAAGATCCGTGGGCCTCAGCAGGCTGTGAGTGTGTGAGTGAGTGACCATGAGCCGAACCTGGGAGCAGCGTGTGTAACACCTCCCCTCCCTTCCCTTCCCTTCCCTTCCCTTCCCTTCCCTTCCCTAAACTTGTATCCTGCCCAACTCCCAACAGCTCTGGGTGGCTTTATTAACCCCAAAGGTCATTTCCATCGTTAATTGAAAGACTCCTACCTCCAGAATCTTATAATTATTTTGCAGTGTGAGTTCTTGTTCCTGTAAGGCAGTGTTGTCCAAACTTGGCCACTTTAAGATGAGTGGACTTCAACTCCCAGAATTCCCCAGCCAACCCTAACCCTAACCCTAACCCATGCTGGCTGGGGAATTCTGGGAGTTGAAGTCCACTCATCTCAAAGCGGCCAAGTTTGGACAATGCTGTAAGGGGACTAGATATTTTTTAATGTATGAAGCAATTAAGTGACCCTCTAGAGACACAGCAGTTGCGATCCAAAACAGAGTTTCACTGGACTTCTGCCCTTCAGGAAATTTTTGAAAAGCCTTCTACGGAAGCAGCCCCAGGAACTCCTGCTGGTGATCGGAACCGGGGTGAGCGCTGCTGCTGCGCCCGGAATCCCAGCCCTGTGTTCGTGGCGGAGCTGCATTGAAGCGGTCATTGAAGCAGCGGACCAGCTGGAAGTGTTGCACCCCAGAGACGTGGCTGATTTCCGCCAAAAAGTGTCCAAAGACCGAGATTTGCTTGTGGTTGCGCACGATTTAATCCGAAAGATGTCACCGGTGAGCGGTTCTCATGCAAGGATCTGAAATGGATGTTGTTCCTGCTTTGAAAGTGAAGATGGAGGTGGACTTGTACCCGTGGTCAGGCTTTCCCATTTATTTATTTATTTATTTAATTTATTGGATGTCTCCCCTGCCCATCTCCCCCACAGTAGGGGACTCTGGGCGACTTACAAAAAACATTAAAATTATAAATATATCTAAAACATATAAAACATCCAAAATTTAAAACAATACTAAAAAAGGAAGATCCAAGAAGATGGAAAATCAGGCTGCGGAGAGCTGGCCACTCTGGGGCTTTATAGCATAAATTATAATGCTATAATTTAGCATTATATGGTGACCCTTTGCATCCTTTTTGCCCTTAGATGGCTTAACCGACTGTCAGCCCTTGGAGGTAGTCCAGACAGGAAACCCAAACCATGAGTATGAACACTACCTTTATTGTATGTTTGCAGTAACAGAATCTTGCAAGTCTGAAAGTGCTTCCCCCCTCCTCTGCTTTTACTTTCCAGAGAACTAGGGAGGGTCCCTTCAGAGATCCTTTGTCTATCTCCATCCCTCCTTTGGACCCAGATTGCTCTTATCCGACTGTGGTCTTGGCTGTGGCTCTTCTTCCTGTTCCTCAAGGTTATTCTCACATCCCATCACACCTACTGATCTTAGAAGAAGCCATGGCTCAACCAAAAATAGAGACCTACCTAGAAAGATAGTGGTTTCACCTTCGGATGAGTAAGGCTTTCTTCTGTCCTGAGCTTAGCCAGCCAGCAAGAGTAGTTTTGCAAAGGGGTTGCTATCTTCTGCCCCCAGAAAAATGTTCACTGTCATAAGATGCAGACTTTTGATGCTGCTTCCCTCTTCCCGCTTGCCTACCTGTAATTATTGTGGGATAGATTTAGGGGGTGATCCATATCCAGTTGTTCTAGAACGGCAGCAAAGAGAGGAAATTGAGCTCTGGACAAGTTGTGGATTACAATTTGCATAGGGTTGCAGTTTTTCTTATTGAAACAAAAACACTGACACAATGTCCATTTCCATTTTATGGCTCTAGACCAGTCTTTGTCAACCTTGGCAACTTTAAGATATGTGGACTTCAACTCCCAGAATTCCCCAGCCAGCCATGCTGGCTGGGGAATTCTGGAAGTCGAAGTCCACATATCTTAAAGTTGCTAAGGTTGACAAACACTGCTCTAGATGGCTTACAGACATCTGCAATTATTCTATCAATCAACAGGAGATTAAAATGCAGTCTAAGAAACCATTACACATCACTAGCAGAAGAACCCTCTAAAACACCCAGGTAAAAATAAATATTTTCAGTTCCCTCCTGAAGTAGAATAAAGAGGGATCAAGTCTCTGTCTTAATGGCATATTTTCCATAGTCTTGGCCCTTCAATGGAAAAATCAGAGTTGCCTGTTGAAAATTACAGGGATGAGATGGACTGAAGAAGAGTGAGGAGCCCTGGAAGTAGTTTAGGCCCAACGTGGAAATGCTTTGCAGTTCCAGACATCATCCAAGACTTCTAACATAGATTTGTTCCACCTCCCTGAAGCTGTTCTGTATCCTTCCACAGCGCACGGGAGATGCCAAACCCAATTTTTTCCAGGACTGTTTAATGGAGGTGTTTGACAACTTGGACCACCACATTCAGCACCCTGCTGTTCTCCTGTCCATCCTCCAACTAATGGAACGGGGCACAATGGTGCTTACTACCAATTATGACAACTTACTTGAAATCTTTGGCCAACAGCAGCATAAAGCTATGGAATCCATTGACCTGAAAGATAAAGACCAGGTATGAAGTGACTAGTAAATACAGGTGGGAGTTGCCTGCTAGGAAACGTGAAAGGTGGGGCCCATCTCTCCGATTTCTTTGAAATGGATAATGAACAGCAGGAGAAATGTCTTAGAAGGTCAAGATGGCAGCCACAATAGTGGGATCAAACTTTTGCCTGTTTTAATGGGCATCACCCAATCATGGCTGCCATTTTTACTTTTTCTATGGTACCCTGTGGGCACCCTGTGTGTTTTGGTGGAACTGATATGGAAAAAAGTAGACTATGTGCTGTGCCATTCGCTTCTTTCCCCTGCATTCTTGAAGGAGATAAATTCTTCATTATACAATGTTATTTAGATATATGGTGTCCTTTCAGTTTTAAGCTGTGTCGTTTGCTGAATAACTGTATAGTAATTGTTTTTTTAAATGCCCCTTTAATGTCATTGGTTACAAGTCTCTTTAAAAATCTTAATTTTTAAGCAGCTAGAGAAGGTGGTTTCTTTGAAGACACAAGTCTTGGAGATGGTTCCGTTAGGTAACATCAACAAGATGCTAAAGAAAAATATTATTTAGACAGTATATAGCCTAAAGGTCGTAATCTACTGTCTGGGCATCCACAGTGAGGAGCTGGGAGGTCATCATGAGGTCTATAACATCATCACACAAATTGCATAAGTTGTGACCTTTGTGTGATGATGTCATGAAATATGTGACATCATCATGGTTTCTACCAGATGCTTCTATATGAAGCAAGCAAGGAGGGACATAATAGCACTGCCATCAAAATGAATAAATCACTAGTCTCTTTCTGCAGGCTGTGTGTGAGAACCTGCAACCCTTAATACCCAACAACTTACTGAACAACTGGTCTCTCCTCAGGTTCTCCAGTGGGCAAAAGGACACCTCAGATATGGCGTCCTTCACATTCACGGTCTGTACACTGATCCCTGTGGAATGGTGCTGGATCCCTCAGGATATCAGGAAGTGACTCAAGACCCTGAAGTGATGGTATGTGGAACCAAAGGCTGGACAAGCTTTTTTGTTGGGCCACGCAGCCTTAAGATCAGCGGTGCCTCAAAAGTACACTGAGAAGAATTGGATACAGCTGATGAATTGCACTTGCGTGTCCTCTCCTGGAACAGTGATCCCCTTAAGGCTCAACTAAGTTGTGCCACGTTAACTGAGTTAAACTTTGTGCTTGCTACGGCTGTTGTGTGGCATATTCATACAACATGAGAAGCATTTGGGGCTGACATGGGAGGACTAATGAATCCTTGTTTTCACGACTTCCTGTAAGATAAGTCAGGGTGGGAAAGATTGATTCCTCCAACGGCTGTCCCTGAGCTTCTTGACTCAAGAGATCTTCGCTAAGGTCTCCGCAGCGCAAGATTATTTCTTGCACTTTACCAACTCACTTCAAATGAGGTCAGGATCCAAGCAGTTCTTGATGCTAGCAGATATCTCAGAGCATGCGTATACTCAGCAGCATCCAGAGGGGGGTGGCGTGAAAAAAAGTCAATGTGGTGGTGCAGTCACAGCCCCTGTAAGTACAAACGGACAGAAGTTTGATCACCACCTTGACTCTTTTGACCTCTCTCTCTGAGGATGCTGCTGAACATACTGAGAGTAAATGTTGGACTGTGCTGCAAAATTTCAGAGGCATAAAAGTGCAAAAGGATGTGTTAACCACAACCTTGTAATAACTCCACAAAATGCTACTAGCTCACGCTTACCACTATTTTTGGCATAATCCCAGCTTGAAAAAGAGAAGGACAGAGAAAGAACCTAGCAATTTTGAATTATGGGTAGCAATATTTTTGTTTAATACGTATTTAGGTGTCATAGATTTAGGTGTCAACTCTGCCTCGCACTGCCAGGGATTGGAAGGCCCCCATTTTCTTTAATAACTGCTTGTTATTTTAACAGGAGGCACTACAAAACCTATACCGGCGAAAATCTTTTTTGTTTGTGGGCTGCGGGGAGACCCTGCGTGATCAAATCTTTCAAGCTCTTTTTCTATACACGGTTAAAAACAAAGTGGAACTAGAACATTACATGTTGGTGCTCAAGGAGAACGAAGACCAGTTTTTTAAATTGCAGGCAGATATGCTTGTGCATGGCATAAAAGTCGTATCTTATGGGGATCGCTTTGAACATTTCCCAGTGTACCTGCAGGATCTCACCGCCCAGATCTGCAAACAAAGGAGCCCAGGTGTAGTACGAAAAGATCTTCTGGTTACTGGTTCTACATGTCTGTAGTCCTTTAGAAAATGTTTTAATGTTTAATTTAAATGTTAGTTGAAAAATTGGAGATTGCATAAATACAAATTCCTCAAGTGCCTTTAAAATAAGGATGCCATGTACCTGTGTAGCTGCTCCATTTTACGTCTTTGATCATCGTCATCTTAGAAGGGAGTTTTTCAACTAATGCCCATAACATAGATGCCCAGTTCTGAAGTGAAGACCCGATGGGTACAACGCACGTAATAGGCAAATCTTTGATTACACTGTTGCTGCCACCATCCTGATTTTTTGGGCCATACCTTGTGGACACCCCTGCTTTGATTGAGACATGAAACACATCAAACCAGCTAATCTGTGGTTAGAACGCACAGAAAGTCTTACATATCTCCATTGCTCCATAATTTTGTCTTGCGGTCAAGCTATGTTATTACAGTACATTATTTACAAAGTGTGTAGGTAAACATTGCCATTTTGTTTAAATGGAGGAAGTGGACAGAATTCCAATTTGGGTTGAAAATAAGAGCTGCCCTTAAGCCTTTTAATGCCTAAGTCCACCTTTCTCTTACTTGCCAGTTATGTTTGGATGAATGGATGGATGGATGGATGGATGGATGGATGGATGGATGGATGGATGGATGGACAGACAGACAAACCATTGGCACCACAGAGGAGAAATATTATGATTTAATAATTCTCCTAATTGCATTCTGTTGTCCCAAGAGTGTCTCTTCTATGCTTTCCTTTGCTATGGGATATGTTACTATGATACAACGGAACTGATGTTTTTAACAAAACTGAAAACACAAGATGCATATATGGTTTACTGTTAAATTTAAAAGCTCACATACAGGCATGTTTTATTTTAAGCAGTTGTATCCAGGTTAATTCATTGCTTAATTTTCTTCTTTTTTTTCCCAGATGCAGACAGGGTGGACAGCACAACACTTTGGGGTAAAGTATAGTCTTCCACATATTGCTTTAAATTTCAAATGGTGATGCTCTCTTGGTATTAGCTGGGCAATCGCCGCTGCCTCATCAGAACCATTGGGCAGTTTGAATGCAAAAATCTTGGGTTGGATCCAGACTGAGTCTCGTTTTAGTCCCGTTGAAATCAGCGGGGCTTGAGAACGACTAAACCGGAGGTTGTGCAGGGATCCAGATTCAAAGAGCCAACTGGGTCTCATGGCACACATGGCTGATTCTGCCCCCCCAATCAGGATCCCCATAAGGAAGCCCCCACTCCATATCTTGGGCGCTGCAGCTGTTGCATAGCCTCAGGAAGAGACTTTAAGGTGCTTCCAGCTGGTGCTTTAGACGTGCCCACATCCCCTCCTTGCAATCTGCCCTTAACATCCAAATTTGACTATGTGACATCATTTACTGTGGGTACAACTTACTTTGTTCTGTAACAGAACTGAAATTTGGCTCAGAATGGATGCTTATTGATGTGCAACAACTAGCAATGTGGGGGGCAGGGAGGCCCTGTCACACTGCGTTTCAGTGGCTGTTTATGTTTTTAATTGTTTTTACTTAGTAGTAGGTTTTGTAAGCTGCCCAGAACCTGCTGGAATGGGTGGCTATAATAAATGTAATTACATACATACATACATACATAAAATATGGAACATGGAGCTGTTTGCTCAGACTGTTCTATTTTCCCCTGTGATGGGCTGATCTGGGCCTTTTGGAGTTGGTTCGCAAGTCTCCAGAGAAACATTGCCTTTTACAGAAAGTACGAACCCCCTTTGGCACCTTAACCCCCCCCCAATTCAAAACAAACAAGCAGATAAACAGCTTCTTAAAGAAAGGATATCCTGAGCTGAGATAGAGAGGAAGTGAGGAAAAGCAATTCAGAATTGTACCCCAGGAGTTGGATTTGGAGAATGTAAGGAATTCAGGTGGTGAGCAGGAACCTGGCGTGTTCCTGGGCTAAAGAAAACCGTTATGGTTAAATTAGGTGCCATCCAAAGACCAGCTGAGTATCAGTTGACTTGCAAAGGCAGGGGAAGACCTAGAATTTAAACCCGGGAGCACAGACCTACAAAAGGACTTTGACTTCTGAATATCAAATCATCTTTCATCTACAGCTTCATTCTGGTCTATAGCAAAGCAATTAATCTTGCTGATTTGTGTCTGTGAGCTTTCTCCTGGATAAGCCAAGTACTAAATAAGAGAGCCAAGATTTAAAGTTGAAGCTGGTGTGAATCCTAATGATCCTGCTGCTGATTAAGGGTGCACAGTCATTTGGTGAACGTGCTGTTCAGTAGTACGTTGGGGGAAGGCACGTTCCAAAAATTTTTCACCGGCAGTGTCAGCAGCAGGGTGTCAAAATATGTGAGATGATGGGTGTGAGACCCACCATCTTGCAGATTTTGATTCTCCCCATGGACCCCACTGGTTTTCACCCTGAGTAAAAGCAGAAATATTTAACTCCAATTAAAATTAAGTCTTGTCAACATTATACTGGCTTTCTTCTTTGGCTACATAAAAACACATCTTCTTGCAGGGCCATCATGTGCGGATTGCACAAAGAGAAGATTAGGGGAGAGTCGGAACGACCGGGCCAAGAAGGCAAGGCACCTGAAGGACGGTAATTACCATTACCAATTCTTTTTATCTTGAAGAAGACATATAATAGTCGGGAAGAACGCCTGCGCCATCTGTCTTGTCAATCTATCTTGTCAACTTGGAGTTGGAGAAATGAGGCAATAACATGAAGTGTCTGATTCCTCTGAATGGTAGATCTTACTTAAAATAAATTAGGACAAAGAAAAACTGCCAGGGACTGTTCTACAAGGGCATCTGTATGCATTCTGGAAGCCTTCTCCGAGTTTACTTTTATGAAGGCAAGGCAGTTCATGCTTTGCTCCTTAGTCTTTGACAAAGCACTAACCCTGATCTTAACAGGGGTCACTAATAATGGTGTGAGAAATATCAAGGGATTTTGCCATCCATGCAATATAGTTAGGGTTTGATCGGTCCAGTAAATAATGGTGTGAGAAATATCAAGGGATTTTGCCATCCATGCAATATAGTTAGGGTTTGATCGGTCCAGTATTTATTTATATATTTATCAGGTAGGGAACAGCAAAGCTGGATACTCTCAGCCCTAAACGACTCCCCCTGCAGTTTCGTGTAATATCAGCATTGGAGACAAGGTGGAACTCTGGGGGTCATCATAGGTCTGTAACCTAGATCTTGAATGAGTTGATCCCCCCACACCATCTCCTGGGTATGTCCCATCAGGAAGAGTCAGAACTCCTGCACAACAGTGACATATACAAGGAATGGACATCACACACACACACACCAGAGTTTTAAAAAAATATAGGTAGGTTTGAAAGTGAATGATTGTGTTTTGGAAGAGTCCGTTTAACTTTTTAGACCTTGTAATTCTGTGCCAGAATTGCATAATGTTGACCTATATACTGATTGTTCTATTTGGCTTTTGGGTCATTTTGTAATTGATGTCTTTTCTCCTTTTGTAAAGCATGTGTAAATCATGCCTCACTGTGTATGGGGAAAGAGAAAAATGCACAGGGTTGTAGGCTGAGAGCCACAGTTGAAGGGAGGAGACACTTTCAAGAATCCGAAGTTCCTTATGTAACAGGAAAGGGTGATTGCAGGAGCAATCAGTGGTTGGAGGTGATGGTCAGGTGGTGGAATGAATTTTGAGCCCTGCACACCTAATTCACTTATGCACCATGAAGCAACTCTAAATTTGGTTTGGCTTGGCTGAGGGCACTCCTCTCTCCTATGGTCATCCATGAGAAAGTATTTTAAATCTTCTGGGCCAATATTGACAAAACTGACTTTAACATTATTTTAAACAGATCCTGCTGAAGATGGTGTCCTTCTGTGACTGTAACTCACCAGTCCTTGAGAAACAGCTCCCTGCTCTGGCCCTTTGGATCTGTTGAGAATCAAGGAACAGATAGGTGTGCACTTCTTGGGAGGGGAGAACTATATGAATATCATACCCGATAATTCAAATTTCAGAGGTGTCCTTGGGGAGGAGCAGATTTCTAAATATCTCAGGGATGAAGTCTTGGAAAAGAAGGAGCTGTGGCCTCCGAAACAGCATTTGTTTTTTTGACCGCCTCTCATCTTGTTTCAATCCATGCAGTGTGAGTTAAGCACAGGAAGCCTCTTTCTCCCCCTGAAGGGCTGTGTGACGCCTAGCGAGAGGAAAGAGGAACGAAATCTAAGTACAGCGTTCCAGGTGCCTGGGCAAGAGCATGACCAGGAATCTTGGATTTTCTTAGCATAATACTGGGAGTTGCAAAAGATCAGTGGCTAAGTGCTGATGTAACAGGATTTATACATTTTATAAGTTCCTGAAGAAAAAAAAAACCTTGAACAAGATGAGAAATATGTGCACTTAATTTCTTTGTATTTGTATAAATAAAAAGACACTTTTTTGTGAGATGGGCGGCTATACAAATGTGATATATACATACATATATAATTCAGAAACATGGATGTTCTCTTGTGCATCTATTAGATCTGAAGAAACAAATGATTGAGAAAGGTGACAAACTGTTATATAGCTGAAATAAAAGATAGCATGAAAAGATGCTTCTCAGTGCCATCTAATAAAAAGGGTCCTATTAAGATGAAATGAAACTTATTTATGTTAATATGAAATTAGATGGTCAGTTTCACCCCAGCTTGCCATAAATGTTTAGCCCTCCATATAGAAAAGACTCAGAGCAGACAGGAAGTTTTGTGTGTAAAATGCTAGACTGGTTTTATTGAACAATCTTCAAATACAAGTAGGTATGGTATACAAACATCATTCTGTATCAAAAACTATTAATTCATGTCTCCAACAAGTGCAACGTCACACTGTCTACAGATGTTCATCTGAACTGGATTAGCATTCACTTGAGATGCCCCCAAATTGGCAAGGCTTGCCGCATGGCAACTAGAATGCCAGGCAGACGTGACACACACCCACAGGTTTCTAATACCATCCCAAAGCCCCAGTCAAACGGAAAACACACGGCTAAAAGACAGAGCCGAGAGAGCGCAGCAACCAAAACAGCGTAGCTTTCTGTACCGCCCTTCCCGATACTTAGTCCTAACCCTTCGGCTTTAGTCTCTGATGGAGGTCTGCATGTGTTGCTGTCTGGAACATGTTTTCAGGATCTTTCAGGATAATGGCAACGCTACCAGAAGAAAAATAGAATGGATAGCCTTATTTTCTTCAATCTCCCTTATTTTCTGTTTTGATTGCAACGTGGAGTACTACTCTATTCCTCTGCTTTGAATTTCTAATTTGGGTCTCAGGTACTGCAGATATGAACAATCAACCTCCAGCCAGAAAAATATATATCCGGATGACATAATGCAGAAGGTCAACCAGCTGCACACTGAATATGTAAGGGGGTTGTTTTAAACTCAAGTAAGTGCTTTAGAAACTACCTTTAAACCAACTGCAACAGTGATCCTATGACCTCATCTAGAGCCATAAAACATAACTTAGTAAAACTAACTGGCGTTACTGCAGCACAGAGCTCTTCCTCCATTTCTGCCTTTCGTTCTCCTCAGAGTCTGGATAGCGAGTGAGATCCAGGGTCAGCATCTGACTAAACATAAGGTCATCTTGCTGAAAAGGGAAGAGAGAGACTGAGCAGAGATCACCTCACTGTAAGGATACAGGGACAAGTACTCAGTTTTCAAAACCGTTAGGACTTCATTTAATAGAAGCCGTGCTTCTTTTTCTTCTCTGAAGCCATGACTTACTTGAGGGCAGACTCCAATTAAAGCATCTGCTTTAGAATAGAATTCTTCCTTCAAAGAAATAACTATAATCTGAAACTTTTCTTCTGACTGCTGCCTAATGAAGCTTGATACCTTTTTGGAGAGAAAAAAAGATGGCTATGAGAATGGCTAGAGTTATAGGATATGACAATATGATTCAGAGAGAAATTTATTTTATAGAATTGGTAAATAAGCTGCTGGGAAAAAATCAAATTATCAAATTCTCATTACTGTATCTACAAGGAGTCTGTATCAACTGAAAATGTACTACGTAAAAATGGAGAGATTATATATTTAAACTTATTTTTTACATATTTACGGTTGAATGTGTTAAATTTAGAAACGAGAAAGACTGCACCATGATAAAAAGAACTGTTATTTCTGAGTTAATGAAATTGATTTCTCTGCAAGGTAACTCTGAGGGCTGTATAACTCCCCAACATGTAACTGAGATTTTAAAAAAATAAATATTGAATTTAAAAACAAGATTATGCATTACAGTAACATTAAACTGGGAGACATACCCAGAATAAAGCAATTCCTCCTCAGGAGAGAGAGTTATAGGTTTTTACTGATTTCCTGAAGGTCAAGAGGAAGGGAGCTGTCAAATGTTTTTTGGGGGGTTGCGGGGAAAGCGATTGAGAAGGCATGCTTCCATGGCCCTAAAGTTGGCAGTCTCTGATTGAGGGGACATGCACAGCCCCCTGTGCTGGATATTAATGGAGGGGAGGTGTTACTGGGGGAAGGCAGATACTCAGGCTCTGAATCATGTAGGGCTTTAAAGGTGATAACCTGCTACTTGAATTGCAACTGGAAGCCAAGTGGCAGTTAGTGCAGCTCTCGAAGTCAAGGTTTCACAGGGCTGCCTTGAGGTGCAACGTAACTACTTAAGCCATTGCATTCTGGCCCAGCTGTAGCTTCTGAATGCTCTTCAAGGACAGCCCCACGTAGCGTGAATAACAATAGTCAAATCAAGAGGTGGCACAGGTATGAGTGCCAGTAGGTGGCACCTCCTTTCCCAGGAATAGTCACAGCAAACAAGATGGAGGTGAGAAAAAGCCTTTTTAGCTGCAGCTGCTGCTTACTCCTCAAGCAAGAATTATGAGTCCAAGAGGACCGCAGATTGTGAACCAACTTCGTCTGGGGGAATACAACACTTTTGAAGGAATCTCACTGGAATCAATAGGCCTTCCAGCCCAAAACCACTCCTTTTGTCAGGATTGAGACTCAACCTGTTCCTCCCCATTTAGACCCAGCCAGCCTCCAGTGCCCTGGACAGTAAAAGTAGTCCTTGCTTAATGACTGCCCTGTTTAGCAACCATTTGAAGATACAACGGCACTGAAAAAGTAACCTTATGACTGGTCCTCGCACTTACCATTGCAGAGTCCCCACAGCCACATTACCAAGATGTGCGCACTTTGCAACTGTCACAGCATCCCACAGTCATGTGATCATCATTTGCATGATTCATAGCCGGCTTCTGACAAGCAGAGTCAACAGAGAAGCTGGCAGTAAAATTGCAAGTCGCAATCACATGACAACTCACTTAAAAACTTAGGTGATTGGCTTAACAATCACAACAGAAAAGAGGTCATAAGTCCATCGTGGTCACGTGATGTCTCACTGAAACGACGGCATTGCTCAGCAATGGAGTTGCCGGTCCCAATTGTTGTTGTTAAGCAAGGACTACCATTGATTTGGTCAGATGTGATGTAAATGGGCATACTGATGAAACCTGCCATGCCAATGGATGATTTTGTTCAGTGGTTTCATGTAAGTGTTAAATTCGAGCAGGGAGTGCATCAAGCTCTGTGGCACCCTACAGTTGAGAGGTGTAGGGTTTGATACCACCCTCCCCTCCAAACTGAAACTCTTTTTCCACCAGAGGAAATGTTTGCATGTCCCTGTTCCTGGGCTCAGTTGATCATTACAGAGACTGCAGTCAAGTTTCTCTTCCACTCTTTTTCTTGCCCCCCCACCCGAGAGGTTTAGCATCTTGGTTATGGAGTTTCCAATATCCTTTCTTGATAAGACATTCTTTAGGACTTATCTTCTGTGACACCACCCAAGCGGTTCCACTTCAAATGGTTAATGTTTAGAATGTACGTATCTCTCTTTGCTTCCTGCACCCAGAACAATGCATTGCCATGTTCTTACTGGAACAACCTGTGAAACTCCACCAGATTATTCTGATTTTGAGGGGAAAGGAGTGGGGGACTCACAGACAATGTTTCTCAGTTGCAGACCCCATACATTGCAATGGCCTCCCTCCTGAGGTCAGGCTAGCTCTCCCAATTCAGCCCTTCAGGAGGGCATTTGGGGAGTGAGGATTGTCATCATTGGGTTTATAGGCACATGCTTTATTTTAAATTTGGATTTCTCTTTTTGGTTTAGTGTATGTTTTATGTTTTCACTGATATAAACTCCTTGGAGTCAGTGTTGATTATGCTGGTATAAAAATGAAAATGAAAAAAAAAAGAAATTAAATAATATAATATTTTGGGATAGAAGGCTCAGAAAACAAAACAAAAAAAATTGTAGAAAGTATCTTTGAAAATATAGGAAATATATCTGGCTTTTAATTCACAACACAGATGTTATTTTTTTAATCAAAAAATAGATGTTTGAATATTGGCCTAAAAACAGGTCTGTATTAAAAAGCAACCATTTAATATACAATTAGCTTAGTTCTATTTTAAAGTCCTGAATCAAATTGAGTTTCTCTGACAAAAAAATAGTTTCTCTTTAGGAAGAGAATCAGTTTAGTGTAGTGGTTAAGGTGCTGGCTTAAAAACCAAGAGACCATGAGCTCTTGTAGGGAGTAAGGAAGATGACTTTGATGGAGATAGGCCAGCTGCATTACTAAAACATACCTTAAATCCACAACAGGCAGAAAATGGCCAGAGGAGGCTCAGACAGACACCTCCCTAATTCACAGGAGTATAAGGAAGAAGATGAGGTCCAGCACAATCATACTTGCAAGGTTCTGTTATTATAACCAATAAAGTAGTTTTAGCCTTTCCCCAGAATTGATTTCCTGGTCTGGTCTACCTAGTGGGGCAGAGAGTTCTAATCCTGCCTTAGGCAAGAAAGCCAGCTGGGTAACTTTGGGCCAGTCACTCTCTCTCATTCCAACCCACCTCACAGAGTTGTTGTTGGGGAGAAAATAGGAGGTGGGAGCATTATGTATCCCGCCTTGAGTTGTACAAAATAATAAATGGATATAAATACAATAATCAGAGAATTGGGTGACTTACTTTTCCAATGTTTGTGTTATCTAGTGCTGCATCGACTTCATCTAAAACAAAAAAGGGAGCAGGCCTAAAACTGAAAGAACAAAGTAAACACAATTAAATGGTTTATTAAAAATTAGTGAGTGGTTTAATGGTTTATTAAAAATTAGTGAATGGTACTGAAGGCTGCCAGATTTACAATTCAAAGGCGAGTAGAGGACGCAGATTTGCATGACAAAGCCCTGATTACAGTACAAGGAGAGCTGACTCACAGACACTTAAAAATATGTGGTCTACCCACAGATATTGAAGGCTTACTTTGCCTGAGTTTTTGGAAAAATGTTTTCAAGAGTTACTCTCATCCCCTGAATTGAGTTTGGAAATCAACGATGTGTAGTGAGTTAGAACCAGTCTGAAGATTCCTAAGAGCTCTTCCGACTGTCAAATTTCTCAGGGTTGCAGTTTGTGATGTGAAAGGCATGTGAGATCTCTTAAATAAAATTTAAAGATAAGACCCAGATCTTTCCTGCATCAGGATCTTTCTGTCCACTATGATCTCTCTGAGAAAGGCATTTTCTTTGGCTCAGGTCTTAGCTAAAGAAAAAAAAATTCCCTTATTTCTCAAAATTTTCTATCTGTGCAGCACTGATGAGAGTAAGCACTTTATGGATCCTGATGTAGCACTGCCCTTTTTAACTGACCATTGCCATTTTGAAATGCCTATTTTTTTCCTGGGTAAGGTTTCCATGTTTTGATGTTGGTTGGTCTGGATTACCCACTGCTGGGTCTTGTCCAAAATGCTTAATTTCATTAACAAGAGTGGGTAGGAGGAAGGTGATGAAGGTGGTGAAATGGTTCTCTGTGAAAGTAGTTTTTACTTATTTCTGTTGCTTTAATTTCTTTAAGTATTTTGTTATATATTTTTAATTTTAGGTATATCTACTTTCATCGCTGGTTGGATTATTTGTGTAATAATGCTTTGGGGCCATACAGTACTCATCCACATATCTATAATGGCACTATTTCATTGCTTTTGAGGCAGCTTATTTTCTATGGTTTCTTTGTATAATCATATTACATTCCATGTTTTTTATATGTCACGGTTAAGGATATTGATTCTGAATGTGAAAGAGATACTTAAAATAATAAATAGATATAAAGCTGATTGTATATTTTAACAAGAATCTCATCTCAGAAATGATGAAACATCTTTTTTTGTCTGAAATTAGACAGCCAGGTATTTCATGTATCAGAGATAATAGTACTAATGCAGCTGGAGTTATGTTGTTAGTTAGGAAAGAAGTTAATATGGTAGTAATACATATTGATCCTTATGGGTATTTTTTTTATTATTAATCTGAGGATATTTGACTTTGACTTAGTTCTTGTTTGAGCATGAAACTGAGCAAACTCAGGGAGGCAGTGAAGGACAGGAAGGCCTGGCGCAATATGGTTCATGGGGTCACGAAGAGTCGGACACGACTGAACGACTGAACAACAAAAACAATAGTTCTTGTTAATTTTTATGGGCTTGTTAAAAATAATCCTGATTTATTTCAGATGACTGGCAAAATTGCATGGATTAGTATATGATTGTTAATTCTAGGGGGCAACATCAATCTATTGATGTATTCAGATATCAACAGGAATATCTCTCTTAAAAGTACAGTTATAATCAAAATCAGAAAGTGATCCAGGCTTATACACAAAAGTTTATTTTGACAGGTGTATGAGATAAACTTCACCCTCAGATTAGGAACTTTTGCTTCTTAACCCCCCGATGAAAAAAAAATCTCAATTATTTGTGAGGGAGGGAGATTTTATTTTGCCTTAAGTTTATGCAAAGTTGCTCATTCTTGCCGGTAAAAAAAATGTGCCCTCACAGAAATACCTCATTCTGTTGGGAGTACTTGGAGTGAACATCCCTGCCTTCTACAGAATGTTAAGTTTGCAACTCTGAGCAGGCATGATTGATTTGAGCAATAAGAAGAAAAGATACCAGTCACATTACCTTCCTTTTCCAGAAACAGTAGCAAGACTCAGCTCGTTACCTGTGCATCGCAAACACAAGAGCCAGAGCTGCAACAGACTTTTCTCCTCCTGAGAGGTTGTCCATTGGCATAAATCGTTTCCCAGGAGCGACAGAGTTATAGCCGATGCCTCCCAAGTAAGGTTCCTCAGGATTCTCTGGACTAAGAAAGGCCTACAACATCCACAACATTTTCTCATTCAGTTCAGAAGCAGAGGATGTTAAACTCAGTTTTATGATGACCCCAGTTCTTTGCTGGGGGAGGGGGGGAGCGGGCAGGGAGTATTGGAAAAGGTGGTTGGACTGCTACTTCACACTGTGGTTGTTGTCTTGTGTTCCTCAGGGGGTATTCCACCAGGAGATACCTGAAATTTGGGGTTTGGTGCCACCAGAATTTTGAGGATACCTAATTTTATCTCTCTATCTGAATTCACAAAAGCTGTTTGTCTGGTGTCAAAATGGCAAGTGACCTAAAGCTTAAGTGAGATAAGATAAAAAAAGGGATTCAGCCTTGGATAGATTATATGCTTTCTGAAGACCCAGAATAATAAGATGTATTTTTAAAACTATGTTCTGGAATAATCATGTTACTGATTAATTAGTTTGCCTCCTTCCATATACACCTATCCATACCTTGACATGGCCAGATGGGACCTGGCAAAGTTCTCCTACCAGGCAGGATCTAAGAGAAAAGTTCCTTTGGGTGACAGCACTCCATGGTGCAATGCTTTCTTTCTCCAAGCTTACTTGCTCTTCTTTTCAGGGCTGTAGGACCTCTTCTTTTTTATTTTTCCAGATTCTAAGGGACTCTTAGGAACCTTTTAATGGATTTTGAGGTCTTCACGTTTTAAAGTTTTAAGACCTCTCTGTGTTTCATGTAACTGTGTAACCTTATTCGGTGTTTCATTCTGTAACTACATTTTGTTGTTTATGTCTCAGTTTAGCAACTTCGATGTACACTGCCCAGCATGGAAATGGCATACATAAACAAATTAATACCAACAATTCTTAATAGTGATGCGCTGTCAAATTTATATTTTTAGTTAATTAATAGTAACGAAATACTAACCTGAGCACTGTTGTTTCTACAAAGCTTCTTGTAGATCTGATCAATAGCAACTGACACATGCTCAAAACACTGGGTGAATCGCTCATATCTCTTTTTTTTCACTTTTTCAAATTCTTGCCTACATAATCTGGCTTCCTTCCTATGGGCTTCAAATACTATGGAAGATTAAATGGAACAGAATGCAGCGGTTAAGTATTAGAATTGATATTGTTAAATATATTACCTCACCTTAAGTTATCAGCAAACACAAAAATAACCATTAGAAAGAAATATGTCATAGGGTACTCTACAATTTAAACATACATTCTATTTCAACTCAGGCCATATTTGTCTTTTTTATGGGGGGAAGAAGTAAACATAAACCTCAAGTGGCAATACTTGGTTCTGATTTTTTTGTCCTTCTTCCTTCAAAATAACTATCTCTCTGAAAAGAATATAGTATTTACTGTAACTATTCTCTTTATTTAACAGTACTACAATAATACTGCTGCTGAACACAGCTGGAAATAACAAAAAGTCATACAGTGGACCATTTGCATCCTACTGCACATGCCAGCAGTATAATTTACTCTGCTGTTACTCCTGATCTTTTTGAAGCATTTGCAATCATCAAGTATGCAAGGGTTTAGGCGTAGAGTACAATATGCTGATCTATATTTATAACAATACGTGCATACATATAAAGTCAAACTGAATACGAACCCAAAACTGAGTCACTGGCAAAAGTCCAATTTAGAGAGAGAAAACAAAGTGAAGCATTACAAAACAAGAGTGCCTACATCTCACAAATTATTTATTTATTTATTTATATTTATTTATTTATTTATTAAATTTTTCAACTGCCCATCTCCCCCCAATGGGCGATTCACAATAAACATTAGAACATAAAATATATAAACACATAAAACCATAAATTAAAACATAACTAAAAAGAAGAAGGAGAGACCAAGGGGATGAAAACCTGAGGCTGAAGGCCGAGGCCTCTATGGGGCTAGCCATCCCCATGCTTGAGGTATTCTCACCCCACCCCAGGCCAGGTGGCAGAACCAGGTCTTCAAAGCCTTATGGAAGGCCAGGAGTGAGGGGGCCAATCGCACCTCCAGGGGCAGGAAGTTCCAAAGAGCAGGGGCTACCGCAGAGAAGGCCCGCCTTCTGGACCCCACCAGTCGAAGTACTTTCACTGAGGGGGTCCGAAGCATGCCCTCTCTGTGTGATCGGGTGGGACGGGTTGAAGTCATAGGGGAGAGGCGGTCCCTTAGATAACCTGGCCCCATGCCATGTAGGGCTTTAAAGGTGATAACCAACACCTTGAATTGGACCCGGAAGCAAACTGGCACCCAATGCAGCTCGCGGAGCAGAGGTGTTAAATGAGCCCTTCTCGGGGCTCCAACAATAGCACGGCCGCATTCTGGACCAGCTGTAGCTTCTGGATACTCTTCAAGGGTAGCCCCATGTAGAGCGCACTGCAGTAGTCTATCTGAGAGATAACAAGGGCGTGAGTGACTGTTCAAAGGGCATCCTGATCCAGGAAAGGGAGTAATTAATGAGAAAAGGATTAGCATTAATTACCATTGACAGATTCTTGGAATCTGCCTGTAACAATATGCAGCTTCTCCAGTGCTTTCAGATTTGGTGCTGTTGTTTTTAACAAAACATTTTCTTTACATGCGATTTCTTGCTGAAGTTGTTCTAAGTGAGTCTCAATCTCTTTGTCAGATTGCAAATCCTAATTGTAAAATGAAAAAATTAGTGATGACAACAACCAAGAAATATTTCTGAACTATTAAGGACTATTTGAAGTCTCAAAAGGTAAAGAGTAGTTTGGAGGAGATCTACAAACAGCTATAGCATTAATATGATAAAATAATGTAAAATTTTGAAGATGGAAAAAGAACACAAATTACAGTGTGGCTGTTGAAGTGTGCCTTTTGAAAGACATACCCTTTATTTATCAGAATGCATTATTTGAATATCCATTATACCCCAGGGATGTCTGCAGGATGTGGCAAAAAAAAGTCAAGATGCTGGCTACAGTGGTGTGATTGAAACTCTGCCTATTTTTTATGCGCAATACACATAAAAACCAGGCTGAGCTTCGATTCTATTGTTATGGCTGCCTGCTTTTTTGGGACTGCATCCTGCAAACACTTCTGTTATACTCACTGTTCCATAATCAAGTATACCTTCCCATTGGAGAACTAAAACCTCTCAGTAATAATCTTTTATAGGCATGATATTGAAACTACCCGATTCCAACTATGTAAAGTTCAACTTTTGGAATCCAAACCAAACCAGATATGAAACTGTGTGGCTGTAAGTTGATGCACTTGCTTTAAAAATTTGAAGTAACCTACAAGAACCCTTAAACTGAATCAGAACTTACTCACTGAAAGGCAGTGTCAAGTTTTATTCTATGAAGCCCTAGATAAAAATCACATTATACTTGACTGAAATACCACTTCCCACATCTTGACTGATTTTTTTTTTTAGGCATCATGGGCCACCGAAGAAACAACAGCAGTATGTTGCACATTTTAAACACAATATTCAGTTGAAGGGAAAATGTATACTGTTTATATACAGTATAATAAATTAAGGCATGCAATTCTTAGAGCTTAAAATCTTAAAGCAGGAAAAATGGCAGGTTTCGATCCTTACCTATAATGCAAAGTCATATGCTTCTGGAAAATAAAGTAATCCAAAGCTTTATGCAAAAATTATAAGTGGAAACTATATACATTATATTACCTTTAACTGTCCTCTAACGCTGCTATAGTCCATCTGAATCGCCTCTTCTCTTTCATAGATATCAGCAGTGACTTGGGTGCTTTCAGTATCAGGTTCCAGCTGTACCAAACAGTTCAGTTAGTAGTAATATGTAAAAGTTAAAGAAAAGAGCAGCGCTGTTTCACTTCTTTGAACCTAGCCAATTTTTGAGGGATTAAAATATCCTTATTATGTACATTTTTTTTTCTTGAACTGAAGGAAATATGATGCAGAACGAATCATCTTTAACTTCCATATTTGTGCAATAAGCTCTGGATATTCGCCTTCTAAGCTCTTCTAAAAATCTAGTTTGATGAAGTTTTATTGGCTTACACAATTATGTGCAGATCCTCAACATCTAAAATTTCCTTAATGATTCTGCCACAAAGCAGGCTACTGTACCTCAATTTCACTAATGTCATCCAGCGATCCCGAAAGAAGGCTTATCCTTAAATCCTGAAGCTTGCATTCAAGAAGCCTGTTATGCCGTTCTAATTTCTTCTGTTCCAGAGAGGTCTCAATAGCTCCTGCTTCCTTTTGTAATGTTGCTAACCCTCTGCCATCAAAAAGCAAAAGCAAATAAAATGTGACATTGGTATTTCTGCTAACAAACTTGAAAAACAATTATGATGAGGTTTTCCATGTAACATTCAGTTAGCCTTAGGCAAGACTAGGGAAGATAACATAACAATCTCGAAATACTTTTCAACTAAATTTTTCACCAGAAATTATTTAACTAAATGTAATATAACATTCTAGATCTTCAGCACTTTCTCCCCAAATTCAGCACATTTATTGCTCATTGGACAATTCCAGTAGTGAGATAAATAAACTAACCAGGATTTTTCAAACTGCGTTCACAGAACCCCACATAGGATTCCATGAGACACTAAGGGGGGAAAAAAAGATAAGGGTGTTGTTTTTTGTTTTTAAACTAAAAGGTTCTGCAGCCTGAAAAAGTTTGAAAACTCCAAAACATATAGTCTAATTTGGAGTTTAAAACTTTTTCAGGGTGTTTATCTATTTATATACCAAGAGGATATTTATTTGTTTGTTTATATTTATTGAATGTTTACCCTACCTTTCTGTTTTTTCAGCAGCCAGAACAGCTTACAGTAAATGTGCAGCAGTACAGCATATATGTTAATGGTGCAGAACACAGTAATATATTTTATACCAAAGTGATTCTTATTTCTTAAAGACACAGAAGTATAGCTTTGCTCATCTGCTAAATATTGTAACCCCATAAAGTCTGCATTATTTCGCCCATGGAGCTGTGTTACACTCAAGGCAACACGAAATACCAAAGGGGCCTGCCTGTTAACCCTGGAAGAATGTCTAGGCATCCACTGCAGACACAGCTTTGCAAATGCCCCCTTCAAGTGTTACAAGGGCATGTTGCGTGACAGTGCACACAGACATGCATATATATGCCTTGCATTTTCTCTTAAGATTCAAAGTCATTCTGTAACAAAGAAAGCAACATCACTTAGAATGAGATCCATCGGACACTAAAGATACGACAAGTGTTAAAGTTTGCATATTTAACTCCAGGATCCTTGCCCTGCAAGAGATTAGTCCAGGATTCTGTTAATTCAGGAGGGGCTTGAGGGATTACTGCTAAGGCAAGGAGGCATGGGAATTTACTCTGCTGTGCCTAAAGAGAGGTTTACAGATGTGTATGGTACTGATCGCTAAGAGATTCAGGAAGGCTCATCTGAGAGGCCTCAAAACACAGAGCTTTGGCAGCCTGCAGAAGAATGAACGCGGTGCAAGTTAAGGGCTATGCTGAACCAGATACCAAAGGGATCAAGTTCAGCCTTGAACTTAAGCATTAGTTGGAGAGGAAAATGGAAAGAATTAGATCTTGTTTAGAGTGAGATATACTTGAGATGAAAGATGTCAAAATAGAGGCCTACTATGTCTGTCTGAAAGTATGATATGCCAGAATTCACTGCCTGCCACGGAGTCGTTAATATTGTTAAAATGGCAACCTTTATAAATGAAAAGACTGCACATTGTAAATGGCTCAAATGATTTGAGAGCAAGCTGTGTCAAGGTTACTAAGAGATTTCAGACTGGAGCAGATAAGATGGGGTCACCAGAGGTTTGAGTCTTCTCCTCTCCCCAAATACCTTAATCAGTAAAATATGCATCATTGAAAAAAAAAATAAGGAAAGCTGAATTAGTGGACAGGTAAACTTTAAAGCATTTTCCAAACCATTAGACTTCATCTTAAGAGAAACTGCAAAATATGAAGGCAAAAAGTGGGTGTTTGTCCCAGTCACATGAAAGAAGGTCGGGTAGGTCTATTATTGTAGTCCCATGAAGTTCAACGTAACATGAGAGTTTTGTAACTCAGGATTGACAAGGCTATTACAGGTGAAATTAGTTATCTTTCCAACAAGAATCAGTTACCTATTTAGAGTTAATAATGCCTTCCTTGATTCTTCAACTTGACTCTGTGCTTTTGCAACATCAGTTTTGCTAATATTCTGCCTTTCCCGAAGCTGCTGTAATTCTGCCACAACTTCATTTACCATTTGTAAAAAATTCTCTTCATCCTATATAGGAAAAACATTTGTCATTTTTTAACAGAAATGCACAGTTGATAAACTGCCTCTTAACCAGATTATCTAATCAAGGATGGCAAGTACAGACTAGTGGTAACAATCATCAAAATTAGTAACTTTGCCATGATTATTAACAGATCCAAGGCTCTGATTAGGTATACTTCACACAACCAAGTGTTACAGAATTTTTTTTTAAGTCTTAAATCCAAGAATTGCAAACTGGAATTGGCTATGAGAAATCAGACCCACACCAACAAGAAAGGAATCCATATAACAAAAAAATACTGATTTGTCATAGACCATATAAGATAAACCAACTGTTTTATCTCTACAGTAATTATGAATTAATTACTGTATAGGTATTTTCATTTGTTTGGGAGAACTTTGCTGCTAATAAATACAAACAAAAAGATCTATATGTGATTTAGTTTATTGTCTTACTATCTAACAGAATAAATCTGAAATGTATTTCTATTATAGGCATTCCTCCAGGTAAGAAAATCTTGTGCAGAACCATCAGCCTGTGAATTTTTAAAAGACATCAGATTGTAAACTAGCTTTATTGAAAGAATAGAATTTTCATGGGTTTCATTACTAGGAAAAACCTGGGACAGAAGTGGGTCTTCTTGCTTATTAAGCTTATTATTGTGTAATTTTTCTCATTTATTAAAGTTTAGTATACAGCTAAATTTCTAAAGGAATTAAAATGGAATGTAATTTAATAGGTTTTAGAGGTCTCTTCATTTGATGAGACTATAAACCTTTGCAAGATTCAGAGGTCAGTGGGGTTTTTGTTTTAGAGGAGTAGAATGGTTACAAATCTTTGCCAGATTTTTACATTTCCATCAACTCTTTTTTTTTGGGGGGGGGTTGCTATCTTTTTATTTTTTACTTTTTTATTAACTAGATTTATAAGGCTGCTTAACTCAAACAATGTGATTCTGGGCAGTGTACAGCATGAAAACAAACAATAAACCGCGGGAAAAATAACATTAAAACGTATACAATATATAAATATAAATTTTTTTGTATGCCTTCGACTCGGTTTTTGACTCCAAGTGATTGCCTGGGCAAGTCCCTCCAGTTTTCTTGGCAAGGTTTTTCAGAAGTGGTTTGCCCTTGCCTCCTCCTTCCCAGGGCTGAGAGAGAGGGATTGGCCCAAAGTCACCCAGCTGGCTTTGTGCCTAAGGTGGAACTAGAACTCACGTTCTCTTGGTTTCTAGCCTGATGCCTTAACCAATACTCCCAACTGGCTCTATAAAATACAATATATAAAATGGCAACCAAGCACCACAACAAAACAATCAAAAGGGGACTCTACTCAGCTGGCCCCTAAAGCCTGGGGGAAGAGCCGGGTCCTAACGGCTTTCCTAAAGGTGAGCTGAGTTGGGGGCCTGTCATATATTGGGGGGAAGGGGAGACAGGTGGTGCCAGAGAACATGGGCAACCATGGAAAAGGCATGCTTCCTAGATCCCATAAGATGACAGGATTTAAAAGAAGGGACCTGGAGCATGTTCTGCCAGTGGGAGGATGTGAGTGGGCAGATGCTCCTGGGAGAAGGCAGTCCCTCAAGTAACCAGTCCTATGCCATGTGGGGCTTTAAAGGTGATCACCAGCACCTGGAAGCCTGTTGGGAGTCAGTGTGGCTTGCAGAGTCGTGGTGTCATATGTGCATAACGAGATGTGCCCAGAACTACCCACACCACTGCATTCTGGAGCAAGTGAAGGTTCCAGATGGTCTTCAAGGGCAGCCCCATGTACAGCATACTACAGTAGTCCAATGGGGGTGTGTGTGCGTGTGACTAAGGCATGAGTGACCATGAGCAGGGCCTCCCAGTCCAAGAATGGGCATAATCGGCATACAAGACACAGTTGTGCAAACACGCCACTGGCCACAGCTGCCACCTGCTCTTTGAGTAGGAGCTGTGAGTCCAGAAGAACCCTGACTGTGCACCAAATCTGAATAGGACAGTGCCACCCTATCAAGAGCCAAAGATGGAAACCCTCCAACTCCCAGATCTGGGGAACCCATAACCACTCAGTCTTGGCAGAGCTGAGCTGCAACCCGTTCTTCCCCATCCAGACCCTCACAGCCTCCAATGCAAGAACAACAACAAGAGCTTCTCAAACATGCATATATTTATATGAAATGTTACCCAACAGTTTCAATAACGGATGTCTGTATTTAATTGTAATTATCAATATATAATCTACATCTATATGTAACTTATTCATAAATCACGCTTCTATTTATGTTACACGTTCACTTACTAATCTAAAGACAGGGGACAGAGGCACCTCAAGCCTTCCAGATATTGTTAGATTACAACTCCCACCATTCCTGTTATTTGAACTAGCTGAATGGGGCTAACATAAACTGCAAGACCTATATACTCTCCTCTTCCTTTTATAGGGAATGCAAAATAGTCAATATAGATGCTTATGCTGATCTGAGAAAAATGAACAGAGTTATTTCATATAATTTTGTATAATGGATCAGCAAAAACATATACAGATTTCTGATTAAGATAAATTGTAGAGATGGATGACAAGGTTTACATTTTTACAGTTCCACTGGCACTAAA
Source organism: Python bivittatus (assembly GCF_059951505.1). Lineage (NCBI taxonomy): Eukaryota > Metazoa > Chordata > Lepidosauria > Squamata > Pythonidae > Python > Python bivittatus. Next base: position 3,096,833 of record NW_028277029.1, on the reverse strand, counting down.
ACAGAACCTTGCTGGGTTACTCAGTTTATTAATTTATAGTACAATAAAGCCCTATAGATGTTTCTATAATGGTTATTAATTTATAGTAAGGAGAAGTGCCTTTATATTTTTAACTGACTTGAATATATTTCAAGTGATTATAAAACTATTAGTTACCTTTTTCAGGTGAATTATTTCTGCTTCTTCTTTGTGAATATCCTCCTTCAGCACACTGTTTTTCTTCACCATCTTTTCTACAAGACTATTAATAAACTCAAGTTGAGCATTCAGTCTTGTCTTCTGGTTTTCAAACTCAGATCTAGCCAAACACAGTGTTGCAAAATAAGAAGACAAGGTAAACATAATTTATTTTGTCAACTAGGGAGGATAGAGATACTTGTTTCCCAGGCAAGCAATCTACAACAGTGTAATCAGGAAATTCACTTACAGTATATTGTTTCTTAAAATTTATAATAACATGTTTAAATACTGCAGATCTTGGTATACTGGATATTTTACATGCATAATAGATGCTCTTATGGCAAATTTTTCCAGATAGTTCAACTATGGTTCTATTCAACCCCTCAAGGATACTAACTGCTTTTACTTCTTTCCCCAAGCTCCATTTCTCCTTTCATATACCCCACCTTTTTCTACTCACACAAATGTTTTATCCTTGCAGCAACTTCCTCTTCCTACCCAGCTATGCAAGATATTAAAGACTGTACTTAAGAAATTATTAAATATGAGTATTTTTTCAATTCTGAATATTTACCTCTTCCTATCAATTTCTTCTTGCTGTTGTATATGTTCTTTTTCATAGACACGAATGTTCTCTACACCAATTTCTTCACAGAATTCATGAAAAACATTGTCTTCTACCTATTATATAACCATCCACCCACCCCAAAGTACAGGAATTAAACATATTTTCTAAAAAGAAGAATTCTTCTTTTCTCTTATAATGTAATATGGAACAGAGGCTAGAATTTTAAAATTTGTCCTTTGTTATGTGAACATAACCACCATAAGAAAACTGTTCTAGGTAGAAACTATTAGAGGAACAGCGGAATAACCTTGCTATTACATGTTTCCGTCCTTACACTGATAGAGTCACTGTGGTCTTTCGCTATCTCAAATACAAGAATTATGGGTTGGGCTTCTATGGCATTTCATCTTTCTCAAACTTCCAATATTATACAAACATTAATTTCAATTTACTAAGCTGTTAGAGTACCACTTACTCTTACTGAAATTATTGGGAAAAATGATATGAAGCTTGATGAGATCCATTCTATTCCCAACAAATTCTCAAAGCAGGATAGACACAATATTTTTAAAGTTTGTCTGCATTTTAAACTCCACTTTGTGGTTTTATATCACTTCAAGTGCACTAAGCATTTAGTACTTTAGTACTTTCAGTGTGTTCATCCAGAAAGTAACATTATTCCATTCCATATTGGTTTCACACTGACACGGAACATTTATTTTTAATATTCTTTTCAGGAAAAAAACAAGTAATTGAACTACATGGATTCCATCCGTTGTTTAAAATATTTGAAAATTTCAGCTAGGAATCCAACAAATGTTACTTTTTTTATTTCAAAAACATAAGCCGAGTTAAATTGGAGACAGTGTAAAATTCCAGCCAAGGCTTTTTAAGGGAATGCACAGGATCACATCAAGGGACAGATTCTATAAAAATCGCTTCTTAGAGTTAAGAATATCCTTTATTTGAAAATATCATCTATTAACTAGAACAGAAAGACCTTAAGCAAGTGCTATAAGCTAGCCACTGACAATTCCAGATGCTGCTATAACAGAAAACTTATACCTCATTAATTTTCTTTTGGAGCTCATTCATTTTTTCAGTTCTTTGTAAGACTCCTTCATTCAGCATGGCATGTTGTGACTGTATATTTACCATTTCACTTTCCAGCATAGATTTTTCCTAAATAGAAATAAACATTAGGAAAATTTAGATTTAATAGACGGTTATTCTAACTGCTCTGATTTATTAATAAGCCCTTGATTTAACAGACCTTGGTTTAGTGGACTTTGAACTCAACAAACAAAAGCTGCTGAACAGGAGTATACTACTACACTGGCAGATCAATGAGGACAGCTGTGGAGTGGATGGAAAAATCAGGGACAAGTAGGTGGGTAAAACCTCTCATTTACAGACATTTCACTTTAATGGACACCTCGTCCTCCCATTAGTCTGTTAAAGTAAGGGTAGCAGTCACATTTCGTTTGCCTGGCTAAGTAGCAACAGCCAGCCAGCAACTGACTTCAAAGAGCTAAGCAGGGTCAGTCCTGTTTAATACTTGGATAGGAGACGTCCTGCAAACCCAAGGACTGAGGGCCAGCCTGAAAAGTTGGGAAAGCATTCAGGAAGAGGAAATGGCAAACATGGTGGAGTTTATGTAGTTACCAAGAGTCAAATTCAATTCAAAGTAAACTTAACTTTTACTTCAACACCTTATAAGACTATCCCAATATGGTTTCTTTTTTCATGTTCATAGCAAAGAAATGTACCATAAAAAACAATCTTACAAAAATTAAAACTGAAATCTGTAGCTCAGCTAAATAACACTACGTAGATTTTCAAAAAGAAAAACAAAAAAGTAACTTAAGCTTTCTTAATCATAACAGAGAATAAAAATACATTATTTAGGCAAAAGTTAGACCAATGAGAAAATGAAAAAATAGTTAATAGAAAGCCTGATTCTACCTTGTAGAAATTAGCCAGACGTTTTTTCTTAAGGACCTCCAGTTCATTTTGTGAATATCTGTATCGTGTTTGAATTCCTTGGCATTGAGCTTGTAAATGCTTTAAATCAGCCTCCTTGTGTTTAATTTTCAGTAAGATCTGCGGAAAGATGTCATACAATGTAGTAGAGGGGTAGAAGACGTCCCACCAAGTCCAGATATGAAAGAGTTCATCAATTAAACCTAAAACTGTCAATCTAGATAGAGGAAAGAGAGCAGCAAAGCCCAGGAAACTCAAACTCTGAGCAACCAGTTAGGGACAAAGAGATTTCCCTCTCTTTCAAGTGAGCTTTCAGAAGGCGAGGGGGCTAAGCCCATTTTACCTCTGTTCTTATGCCTTTCACTTTGGAGGAAATGGCCTATCTTGCCAGGTAAGAAGCATGCCTCAACCTGGAGAAGAGATGGAGAATCAGAAGAAAATACTTGTCTAGGGAAATGCAGAGCTCAGTGCAAATTAGGATCCTTTTTGAAATTTACATTCTGGATTGATCTGAGCTGTTTCTTTCTATCCTTAGTCCTATTTTGTTCTACCTCTACTGTGCTCCTGTCTGGATGTATTCCAACCTGGAAGATTAGCTATGAGTTAAGGCCTACATAATTCATGATATTTTCCTTTTTTCCCTCCCATTGTCTTCAATTCTCAATTAGTTCCTCATCCTTAATCTACTTAGTAAACAACTTATTTATTAAGTATTCAAATGTTTAAGTATCACAATTTTTAAAAATAATTATGTGAAACCGAAACTTTAATTTTGATAGATTTATCAGAATCTGAATGGCTTCTTAATTAGAATACAGTGCTAAATATAAAAGTTTATAGCTTTACTTTCAGTTCATCCATTAGTTTCTCTCTTCGTTCCTTAAGTCCATTTATTTCTTTTTCATCCCAGTATTTAGCCTTCAGTTTCAAATAACTTGAGCCCCCAGAAATTATTCCAGATTTCAAAAACAAAGTTCCATCAAGAGCCACTGTCTGAAAATAAGAAAAACAAAACAAAAACAGAAACAGAAAATTAAAGGATAACTAGGTACTTGCATCATCATCGTCATCATCATCACCACTACCACCATTTTATCCCGCCTTTTTTATATATGACACAAGGCAGCAAACTTACCTAATACTCCTGCCTCCTATTTTCCCCACAACAACCCAGTGAGGTGGGTTGGGCTGAGAAAGAGTGGCCCACAGTCACCCAGCCACCTTCCATGCCTAAGGGAGGCCTAGAACTCACCGTCTACACCAAACTGGTTCCGGGACACACGTATTGTTGATAATCTCTACAAAATATTCATTTTCGATGTTTGCACTCTACTGAGATGTATGAGAATACAATCAGCAACAACATTTAGAATAAAAGCCTCTTGACTATCCAACATTTGGCTTTAGAGTTTAAGTTACCCACAACAGAATCAGGGTACAGGTAGACCTCGCTTAACAACTTCCCTGTTTAGTTTGAAGTTACGACAGCACTGAAAAAGTAACTTTATGACCAGTCCTCACATTTACGACTGTTGCAGTGTCCCCACAGTCACATTATCAACATTCAGGCACTTCTCAGCTGGTGGGTGTTTATGTCTGTCACAGCATCCAGCAATCACGTTATCGCCATTTGCATGCTTTCTAACCAGTTTCCAAACAAGGAGAAGCCAGCAGTAAAATCTCAAGTCACAGTCATGCGATGTCTTGCATAATGACCCGCAATGACTCGTTTAACAACCAAATGGGAAGTGAAGTCCTAAGTCCATTGCGGTCATGTGATGTTTTCATGCTTGGCGATGGAGTTGTTGGTCCCAATTGTGGGACCAACAACTCCATTGCCAAGGACTACCTGTTATTTCAAATACTACCTAAATGCTTTTAAAGGACTACCTTTAAACAAGGGCTACCTGTTATTTCAAATACTACCTAAATGCTTTTAAAGGACTACAACGTATTTTAAAGGACTACCAAACTTTTCAGTCCATTATGAATTAATCCAGGCTAACCAAAACTGAATGTTTCAAAGTAAAAAATTAAAAACATCCATTTTCCCTGTCGCTAATGTAAGAGCCCTTTCAGAACAACAGCACTTAGAAAGTTCAGTACTTTGCCATTTCTAAAAGCCAGCACAGGAGAGGAAAGCATTTAAACCTCGAATAGTAGTTTAGCTGTACAAAGATAGCCCACCATTCCATGTACCAAATGTATTTTCAGATGATATAGTTCCATCAGAGCCAAAGCCTATTTGTCTAACATGCAAAATGATTATTAAAGACCATTTTAAAATTATATTTTAAAACTCAGTTGTCTAGTACTTACTTTCAGTCGATGTTGGCCATCAAATGCTAGGTGTTTTGCTTCCTTTACTGTTTCACATACAAGGCCATTTCCACAGACAAACTGAATAACTTTCTTCAGTGGAGGAAAAGATGTTTGTATGACATCTATCATCAGTTTTGATCCTTTTATTTCTCTCAACTGCTCATTGATTGGTTCAACCTAAATATAAAAAGGTTTGGACAAAACTAGACAGAAGCCACTGATAAAATGACCTGAGTGTCTTTCATTAGTGAAGCAGAATAAAATATTTAAATAAATACACTTGAAGAAACAAAACCATGTAAGAAAAGCTGTTGTACATTTCACTATTAACACACCAATTTGAAGTACAAGAAAATAGAGAAAACTATAGATTTAGACAATGGACACCAAAGCAAGGCTAGTGAGATAAAATGGCAATACAAAGTGTTCAATTCTGACATGAAACTTATACGATTCATGTCAGAATACACTGAAGAAAATAAATGGTGAATAAAATTTAAAATATTAGGAACTTTCCATGAAAGATTCTGAGTGAGATATGGAATTAAACAGATATTACTATGTTTTCTTTAAACAGCTTACTTCAAGGTAATCCAGAGGAAGGAATGTTTCAGGCTCAGCTCTTTCTTCCTTGAGGAAACGAATACAATTTCTAGCTGCTTTTTCTGACGCCACAACAATTGCAGTCATGTATTTGCCAAAAACTTTGGTGACAGCCAGCTGGTATTTCTTATGGATAGGGTGACACAAGTCTACGAGTCTTCCAAACTAAAAGAAGAATAGTGAATAAATTTGAAAATATTCACGCTTTTACATAAAATTACTTCATATTACATAAATCTTGCATTATTTTCTTGATGGAGACATCAGGTGTCAAGAGGTCAGGGTGGCAGATATCCCTCAGTGTGGAACAGTCTGCTCCCCCAGATCAGGGTGACCCCACATTTAGGAAGGTAACTTATTTAGAATGGATAATCCTAATTAGGCATCAGCAATAGATAGTATTTTAATATTATTAATTGACAACAGAAATTAGCTTTTATTTTTTATAATTGTAAACTGCTAGCTTCTGCTGAGTAGCAGTATGTGTGTGTGTGTATGGTTGTATATAAATAAAAAAATTGATATCAATTTGCTTGAAAGTTTGCTTCTGCTTAAACCAGGAGTCCTCAAACTCTTCAGCTCATCGACTCTTCAGGAAGTTTCAGATTGTTCGTTGATCCCCAAACATATATTATATGAAAATAATTCAATAAATACTACTTTACCTAATAGTACTAATGACTAACAATAACAATAATAATCAACCCCTTGGATAGTCCCATAGGCCTTGAGGGTTGATACTGACCACCTTGGGGAACCCTGGTTGAACTTGTATTGAAAAATATTACTAAACTGTCTTGTCAATTCTTGGCTGCACTTACCCACCCACCCCTGGCATTGAAGTTTGTCTTGAATAGTGTTCAGTATTACCAAGTAACCAAGCAGGATGTACAAGTAAAAGAACTATCTATTTGTAAATGAACTGAAGTCAAATTAAAAGAATCAGTCTATTTAGTTACCACAAAATCAGGATACAATCTTTTGAGGCTCTCCAAATTTTCTGCTCTCTTCTGTTGGCGTTTCCCTTCATGGACATCAATTTTAGCATTCTGCAAATCACTAATAATTTTACTCAGTTCTTCATTTATTTTGGCTATTCTGATCTTTGAAGTTTCAATCTCATTTGTCAGCATTTCTTCCTGTTGCTTTTTTTCTACTAAAGATTCCCTTTAAGCCAAACCAAAAAGTAAAAAAAACAACGAACAGTTGGACAAATACTTTAATGTCAACTGAGCAAAGTTATAATAAATTCTGACGGTCAGCGCCTACAAGTCAAGGGCTCTTAATTTGCAAGTCCTAAACTGAGATGCATATCTGAGTTTTGTGAAATTAGTGCAGCATATAAAATTGTTTCAATACCTAGATAAATAACCTGAAGGAGGTGGGTCATATATAATGTACCATTATAAGGAAATCATCCCAGAATTTCTGTGGATATGCCAGCCATGCAGATCTTACTGTATGTCAGGCTGTTCTTGAATAATCCATTTGGACAGCAATGTAAGTAATATGGAAAACCAAATAAACTCCAGCAAGATCTGCATATAAAAGCCTGTTTTAGTGCAGGAAATTATTAAACAAATGTTATAAATACATACGAGCATGTCTTGCTGTATTCCACAAGCTTCTCCGTCCTTCTTTCATTATCTTCTATCTGTTCTATGACATGCTTGATATTTTCCTAAAAGTATGTAGTAAGATACATTACAAAAACTAATTGATTTTACATATATGAGATTTTAAAGGATTTTAGTGAATTTTTTAAATGACTATTATCATTATTAAATTGCTTTTAATTTCTCATAAAATGTTTTTCAATTTACTACCACAGAAACAAAATCTTCTCAGTATCATTCTTTTTATTTATTTATTAAACAAATTTCTATAGCCGCCCATCTCACCAAAAGCAACTCTGGGCAGTGTACAACAATTCTTCCTTTACTGATGTATGTTATAGGTTATAATGAAAGATTTCTTGATTTTATCCCCTCAGATAAGGAACTGTTTGTTACATACAAGGTAGCTAGATTTTGCCTGGCAATAATTAAAATTCTCAAATAGAAAAGAGTACTGGGATGGGTAAACTTATTGAGAATTTTTTTTCCTAATCTTTGTTTTTACTTCTTTTTTCTGGCCTTCAGAGGCCCCTCTTTAGTTTATAGTTTTAGTATTAATACTAAGAACTTCTAAGGAGAGACTCTAGTGTTTTATTTTATAGTATTGTGCTAGCAACACTAGCTTTTAGTTATCTTGTACTTATAGGTTTCAGTGGAATTATTGAAATGGTTGTAATTTTTCTTGTTTGTACTTTATGTTGGTCTGTGACTGAAATGAATTTTTGTGGTGGTTGTTCTCAGTACCATGTTTTTTCCACAATGTACTGAGAACAATAATATATCACAATACATTAGTCAGAGGAAGGACTGTGTGGAGGGCATAGGTGCTGGGCACTTTTTCTCCAGTATTTCTTGTAACAGTTCCCCAGCACATTACTAAAGAAGCCTCTCCAATTCAAACAACACAGCACTTTTGTAAGCACACTGAGCTCTTAAAAGTTAAAAGAACTCTTAACCACCAACTTTATAGAGTCTGCAAAACCCGTCCAGCCTATATAGATTTTTACAAGGAAACAAAAACACTAGCAAGATTTCATTCCAGCTTATGCTTATCCCTTTGTGAATCACAACAGCAAAATTCCTAAACTTACTTCCAGCAGAACCCACAACAGAACTCAATTTTAATCCTTAGTATAGACAGAGCAAAGAATCTTGCAACAGAAAGTTGGAAAAGTTTTAGTGAATCTGTGTATACTCAGCTTCATCTTAAACTTCAAGAGTCTGGAAACAAATATATATATGAAAATACTATCCTGCTAATACCATTATTAGAATCCCAGAGTTGAAAGGGACCCTGGAGATCTTCTAGTCCACCCCCTGCCAGAGCAGGAATCTTCAGACCTGTTCAAGCTTTGTCTGAAAACCTCCAGTGATGGAGCCCCCACAACTCCATGAGGCACGTTGCTCTGCTGCTTCATAGCTCTCACAATCTGGAAATTCCTCTTTATTTGGATCTCCCTCTGTAAAGCTTCCCCCCACTGGTTCTTGTTCTACCCTCAATGAATCCACACCCTCTTCCCTGTGACAGTCCTTCAAATATCAGAAGTCTGCTATCATATTTCCCCTTAGCCTTCTCCCCTTTAGGCTAAACACACCCACTTCTTTTAACTGTGCAGTATATAATAGCCTTCAAACCCTCCACCATCTTTGCTGTTCTTCTCTGCGCTCTTTCCAGTTCTTCAGCATTCTTCTTGTATTGTGGTGATCAAAACTGGACACAGTATTCCAGTGCAGTCTGATCAGTGAAGCACAGAGTGAAACTATTACTTTCTGTGATCTCAACATTATACTTCTGTTGATGCAGCCCAAGATTGCACTGGCTTTTTTAGCAGCTGCTGCATAGTGCTGGCTAATGGTTAATCAGTGGTCTACCAGGATACTCAGATCCTTCTCAAAAGTACTACACCTGAGCCAGGTACTCTCTATCTCGTACTGTTCATTTCCTACCTAAGTGCAGAACCCAGGATTTCTCACCAGTGGACTGCATTTTGTTGGAAAAGGCCCAATGTTCCTATATCAAAATCTTTTGAACCTTGAGCCTTTCCTCTGAAGTGACAGCAATCCCTCCAGCTTTGTGTCTGCAAATTTCTAAGTAATTTATAAATAACTGAAAGAGCACTGGCCCCAGGATGCAACCTCAGGGTACCCCACTGAATACCCCATCCTTGTAGACATAGATCCATTAAGGATTACATGTTGGGTACGGCTGTTCAACCAATTGCAAATCCATCAGTTAGTGGGACCATCCATCCCACATTGTTTCACTTTATCAAGAAGGAACTATGGTCAACTTTATTAAATGTTTTACCGAAGTCTACCACACTACACCTATAGCATTCCCTTGATCTACTAATCTAGTTACCTTGTCAAAAAAAAGCAATACAGTTTGTCTGTTATGACTTATTTTAAACAAACTGATTCTTACAAACCCGTTACTTAATTATCTCTGCTAGGATTTTCCCAGATATTGATGTCAAGACTAAATCTGAAGTCATCCACACAGCCCTACTTACAAGGCAAGTAGTAACCCACTCCATCACTGAAGGAAAACTATTTTCTCCTACTATACAGGTAAGACTCCCCCGATGCCTTCATTAGTGTTTGATTACAATTCCCATCCTGGGAGGATAGAAAGGCTGTCATAGAACGCTATGCAGCCTTCTCAACCCTGCCCTTCTATATCATCACAGAGCTTACATTCATCAGCTTTCCATAACTGTCTAGACAGAAGGGGAATGATGAAAGAAACACCTGGGATGCTCTCAGTTGGTGAAACTGGAATTATAAAAACCTCCCTTTCACTTCCAGAAGACAAGCCATAATTATACAGTTCTGGAAAAAATATTAACACACACACATACACACGCAAAATAAAAAAGGAGCTCATTATTTTTAGAACACTGCTTTTTGCTCCCAAATCATGCTTAATATTTACATATACCTCAGTTTCTTTCTGTCTCCGCTGATCAAATGACATCTTTTCCATATCTGCCTTCTGCTCCCACAGCAGTTTTTCCCGTTGCTGAGTTAATATGGCTACTTTTCTACGTACTAGTTCTTTTAATTCCTGATACTGATTTACCTGCACACAAGCAGACAAACCTTGCCTCATGTGTATGGGATTGCAGCCTTAAATGAATAATATAAATTGTCTAAATCACAATCCAACATTGATATTTATAACATGTTCTTAAATTCTTGACTTAAAAAAAATTCAGCATTTATAACACATGGAACAAATAGCCATTCAATATAGAGATACTCATATTACTATAAGAAACAAAATATTATTCATTTAAACAATTTATATAGCCATATATGGCTGCCCATCTTGTTCTCACAACTCTGGGTGAGCTAACAATATATTAACATTTCTTTCCACCTGTTTCATAATGACTATATCTTGTTTTACTTCTACAATAAATTTTGGATCTGCAATCCCAGTATTTTCCTTTTGATGATTTTCAATATTATCCTCACTTCTGTCACTATTGGATTATGATTAGAACCTATTATAACTGCTTCTAGATATGCTTTTATATCCAATACACTATTAATCTTTATTAATGATATAATCTATTTGAATTCTGAAAATGTGTTTTTTAGTATCTGCAGGTGATATCCAAGTACATAGTTTTATAAATGGTAATTTGAAAGCCAGTTTGGTGTAGTGGTTAAGGCAGCAGGCTATAAACTGGGAGACGGTGAATTTTGGTCCTGCCTTAGTTAGGCACAAAGACGGCTGGGCGACCTTGGGCCAGTCCCTCTCTCTCGGCCACGGGAAGAAGGCGGCAATGGCCAACCACTTCTGAAATCTTGGCAAGAAAACTGCAGGGACTAGTCCAGGCAATCACCAGGAGTCAACAGTGACTTGAAGACACACATGCACAGAAAATGGTAATTTATTTATCTAAGGTGAATGTATTATTGTTCCTTTTGAGACTTTTACAAATGGTTCAGCATGTTCATTTCTAAGATTTAAGTAACATTTACTTGTCAGATCTTCCTATTTGCCATTTTTGCACTGAAATCACCCATTAGGATTGTTATTATTATATTTTACATGAATTATAGCATGCTTTAACTTTTCATAGAATTTCTCTATTGCAACATCTTTATCTGCTGTAGAGGTATATATCTTGTTCATGATAATATTGGCAGGATGTGATGCTAATTGTTACGTCATAATGCAATCCAATTTGGGTATGAAATTTTAAGTCTTATTTTTGGATTATCCTATTTAGCATTACAGCTACCCCATTATTATGCATATTTCCCCAAAATTCTCTGGTTCCTCTTCAAATTGTTTAAATCTTATTACTTGCAAAGTAATATATTCTTCCAGATATCTTCTGCAGGGCGTAGTGAATCCCAAGTTGAGTTTTAGTTGAGTCTTCCAAGCTTTAAGGACAGGCGTTCATTTGAATAAACTTTTTAGGAAGATTTACTAATAGTTAACCAATTATAGATCAAAGTTTAAAAAAGGGGGGGAGAAAAAGTCATATCTGAGCATTCAGAATTCAAGACTGAATTACACACACACACACACACACACACACACACTTATAGCATTTATTTGTTAAATTTATATCTTGCCTTTCATTCCAGAGTGCAAGGCAGCATACGCCCTATTTTTCCCCATAACAACCACCCTATTAAATGGGCTGGGCTGAAAGCGACTGGCTCAGAGTCACCATGTGAGTTTCCATGGCTGAGGGTAGACTAGAACTTAGTTCTCCCCACTCCTGGCCCAACACATTAACCACTACAGCTCTCTCTCTCAGTGCAGATCTGCATTGTAGATAGGCAGTGCAACGCAGATCACTATTAACACATAGCATAGCAATGAAGAGCATAACAAACCATTAACTTCTGATTTGTTAAGTATGCAACTACAACTATTCCAAGTTAAACCCTGAATCTGCTATTTTGAATATTACATATAGAATTTTAATTTGCCTTGAAACTTACCTGACTTTCCTCCAGCAAAACTTCTCTTTCTCGATGTCGTGTCTCTTCCTCAACCCTTTTTTCAAATGTTCTCCAAGCCTTATCAATATCAGTCAGTTCCAGCTCCAATTCCCTTTTGCTTTCTTCTTGTTTAGCTTGCTCTTTCATATGATCTCTCAAATTTTTTTTAGCCATATCTACTTTTTTAATTTGGTGAGAGGTTCTTTCCTTTGCTTTAATGTACTGAGGCCTCTTTTGATTCAGTATATCTTCTAGAGCCCTAGAAAGGAGCACATTTACCAATTTCCAAAAAAGGTTGTTCTGAGAAAGTTCAAAAACTTCTAATATAAATGGATAACAGGCACACCTTGATTGCTAGATGCACTTACCTAATTTCTTTTTCAATGAGCTGATTGCTTCTATTTAACATTCCAAAAGCGGATTTCTTGGCTTTCAATGTTTCTTCGGCATGAGAAACAGCACTTTTCTTAGTATCAATGTCCTTATTTTTTTCAGCCACTTTATTATTGAGAAAGTTGATCTTTTGCTCATTGTGATACAATTGGAAAAGCTGCAACTGCCTCTTATGTTCTCTCAGTTCTTCAAACAACACCTGGTAATGTTCTGCCTATAATCAGCCAAATGATTAGCAATGAACTCATAGACAACAGCAAATCTTAGTTGTGAGTTAAGTACACGCATTTCAATTATAAAAAGAGTTGAAATTCATATTTTTGCTAACATTTGTATTAGTATTAGTAGTTTGCTGTACATCCATCAGGAGACCCATACAGATACCTGAAAGACAAGAATATTCTCTCTGGAAGGCATTTGGGTAGCCATCTAGCTGCATTGTACTACATATTCTGCTCCTAAAGTCAACTGGTTAATAGCATCTTAGAGACAGAGCCTCAGCTAGAGACTAGAAAAGGAATTGTTCCTTTCCACGAGATGTCTGTGTTAAACATTTGGGTCTTCATCCAAGCTTCAACACTATCATTTTCCTTTATCTTATAACAAAGAAATTTTAGTCTTGATTAACGTTAGGCATATATCACAGGAAAGGATTGTATTCATATTAGTGATTGGCTTAGCAATGTGGGTTCTTAACATTTCTATACCGTAATATTCTTAAATTACATTGTTATATAATTGTTAAAATTGCTTAATAAGAGTTGGAGATATTGGATAGAATACACAGCAACAAATAGGATGCTCTCCTCCCTCCCTTTATTTCTTTCTATTGTTGAGTTTAATTATTTTAGGTATATAGTTTCACATGTGACGGTGAACTGGCTGCAACTTCTGTCAACCCATTGCTAGGGTGTACAGCTTCTTCACTAATAGGTTAAATGAAATGAAATGAAATGAATTACCTTTATTCTTAATTATTCTTACTTGTATTCTTACTTATTTCAGTTCAAAAACTCAATAAACATTTATAAGTTTTGAATTCCATTTCAAGTTAAGAACACTTCCAATATTGTTGAAACAGCATTAGTGTACTTTTCCTAAGGTCAGACCAGCTGTTTTACCTTAAAAATGTTCAAATTTCAAAAGGACTCTGATGAAATTATTAGCATTTTGGGTTCTCCAATATTCAAAATATTCTCAATTTTTAAAAATTCTGACCAAGGGTCAGTACTACCATGAAATCTTTCCTGTAATGCCATTTTATTCATAACATGGTCAAAATAAGGCAGGAAAATTAACAGTCATATCATGGCATTATTTCTTCAATGTTTATACTTATGAGAATATCAGAAAGCTTAATTTAAAAACTGACCTAAACCATGATTTTCCACTGAAAACAGAAACATTTCATTTCACATACTAATTTAAGAACCAAAAATATTTTTTCTGAATTTACCTCCTCTTTCTCTAATTTTGCGCGTTTGCGCTCAGCTGCAACGTTTTTCTTCTTCTTGTAGCTGAACTGCGCATCTTCCTCCGCCTTTTGCAAATCCCTCTTCTTTTCTGCATATTCAGCAGCAAGCTCTCCTGAGTTGCTAATTTGTTCAAAAAGCTGAGTTCTTTCTTTGGGTTTCTTCATTGCAATTGCTTCAACTTCACCCTACAATAATTACTCTGTTTATTTTAGAATGTTGAAGTTGAACAAAATGAAAAGGATTCTGAGAAGAAGACCCTAACAACCAATGTTACGGAAAACAACCAACATTCTTTACCCAAACTTCTTTGATGACATTATATCAATAGGACTCAGAGCCAGGAAGGGCCATATGTGAGGGTGTTAATGTCATAAATTTCTTCTTTGAGTCTTATACATAAATCCTGTCTAGTGTCAGAAAAAATTGTTAAAGAAGACACAGCATACATTATTCTGGATACTGGGAATCCATATCATTCATTTAAATATCCCTAACATATCATTTAAATCCATCTCAGGAAAATAAATACAGTATTGACAAAGCATTCTACTCTCAGATTATTTGCTCATAAATTCCTTTCAAACATGGGATATGAACAATTAAGTAAACATTAGATTAACAGTATAAAAAGGAAACTCATGTTAAAACCATTTCAATTATCCACACTGGATAGCTCAGCAACTTCTTACATGCCTTCTTAAGCCAAGAGTTTACAAGTTTTTATACAGGAATGTGTTAATAGCTTTACTGTGTGAATATTGTGCTATGATAAACTAACCTTTAAATCTTTTGATATGTTTTCCCAATTTTAATCTGTAATAATTTTTTTTCTTAATAAAACAGAGAAAGATAGTTTTTTGTTTCAAGAATTATTTAAGGATAAAAACAGTACATTTAAGATCCCAGAAAGAGAGATGCATCCTCGGGGAAATTTGATGATATATTTCAAAAATTATGTCTTGTAAATGTTAACCGAATGAGTTAACTAAACAGAGATGTATAAGGGGATTTTATAATACAGAGCAAATGCTCACAGTTTGTAGAGCTATAAAAGTTTTTATTTATTTATTCTTTAGGCCATACTACTATATAGCTGGAAACTTCCATGGATTTAATTACTTAGGAATTTAGATAGGGCTAAAGTGGAGTTAAATAATAATAAAAAATTACATTGTTTCTAATTTTACCTTCCATAATTTTATCTGCCTTCTAAACAAATAGCTGAAAGACCCCCATACCCACCATAACACATCATTCAAGAAGCTCAATTCTGCCAGGTATTCCAAAATTACCATGATCAATAACACTAAAAACTGAGCTCATCCTGTCCAAATCCTGGAATAAAGTCCTTTATCCCAGATGAAATACTGACATATATGAGAGGAAATAATGAATATCTTCCAGATATGTCTGGAGTTGTAGAACCATAACATTCTTAAACTGGTAAAAAACTATATATTTGAAAAGTGCATGTTTGGCTCCTTGCTGAGAG
This sequence comes from Python bivittatus, assembly GCF_059951505.1. NCBI lineage: Eukaryota > Metazoa > Chordata > Lepidosauria > Squamata > Pythonidae > Python > Python bivittatus. The sequence goes on along the minus strand of NW_028277029.1, from coordinate 3,081,230 downwards.
TGGCAATGGGGCTAGGAGGCAATCGAGGAGCTCCGATTTGTAGTCAGCCACTGCATCCTGGGATGCATCCAGCCACAGGAAGTAATGACACATAGATAGCTACATAAGAACTCTGTGACCTTTCTTCTTTTTTATTTATAGAATAATGGACCTTTATTATTTAGCAATATATTTACATACTTCCTGTTCTGCAATTTATGATGTTAAAATAAATTGATGCGTTTCATTCTATATAAAAATGATAGAACTCAATTCACAGAATAACCAGCATTATCACTATGGATCTAAAATACAAATAAAAATGCTTTCAGCCTGCATCCAAACTGTTACAATCCTGGTTCACGCTACATTTCTGGAGGATAATACAATTAAAAAAAATTATTCCTGCCTGCTGCAAAATGATTCTTCACAGTATTTTGCTCAACCTGGGCAATGGGGATAGGTGGGGAAGGTTTGATGATGAAAGGAGCAGTCAGGCAGACTGACACTGGAGAAGATCTCTCAGATGTTCTCATTCCATGCTGCTTAAAACTCTAAATACTAAAACCTTAAACTTGCTCAAGAGCATATTGGCAGCCAGCGTAGCTTTTCCTGCTACTTTTTATGGCAGAGCCAGGAATCTTTCACAAAATCCTCACTCCTCCATTTGGTGTGAGCAGTGGCTGCCAGGTCAGGCCAGGCCAGGCCAGGCCTAAGAGACACTCCAGATCAAAATGTGAAGTTACTAGAAGTAACTTCAAGAAGTCATTGTGACTTAACTATCCCTCTCCAGCAATGCTTATACTTGGCATACCAAATAAAATGGTAGAAGGAACTCCTTGCCACCACAGTAACTACAGTGCAAAAGAGACTTTTAAACTGGAAAGATATACACAGTATCTAGCCCTTCCTTGAAGGGAATTGGAACAACAGACATAATTACGCTCTAGCCCAGGTGACAGTCGTACCTGAAAGCCGCAAATGTGCTGCTGCAAGATTAAAAAGATATTGGAGGGGCCATCCTATCCCCCACATTCTTCTAATGATTTGGATCAAGATTAAAAGTATTACTACCAATATGAACACTTAATTTTATGCTACATTACATTTTGAGCACAAACATTTACCTGAAAAACTAGACAATTCTTTGCTCTTGCAATTATGCCAATTTCCCCAAGTGCCTTTGTATACATAGATCGGTTGACAGCAGTGTTGTTAACAAGAAACTCAGATCCACTGCCTAATTTTGAAAGAAACAACAAAATAAAAAGTTAATATCCAATTCATCCACTTTGCAAAATGTACACAAGCAATGTACACAAATCCACGTTTGGGAGACAAATAAGGAATATATTCTCTTTGTAAAACATTAGCTGTAAACTGACTATTTCCAGAAATGGCTTTCTGCAATTATATTTTTACCCCTTAACTAGAGATCTCATTATACCCTGAAGTTGTTTACAGATTAAATATGCTTCTTGCCACTTTATTATACAATACAGAAACCCAATGAAAACAAAATATTTAAAATATTTTTTTTACATTTTTAAAAAATATTTCATTTGATTAAAATTAAAGATTAAAGATAAATAAAGACTTCTTGGTGGATCTTAGACTGTGAAATAAAATTATCCTAGTATAAGTTGCAAGTACTTTAATTTGGTTGCTTAGCTGGACTGCTGAATTTAGATGTTGCAAATTTTGCACATCATAAGTATTTTACTTCATATTTAAAACTATAGTTAATTACGCCTATTGTAATTTTTGCATGTTAAGCAGCTGATTTTGCTTTGTATCTAATATTCTGTTGTATTTCACTTCCTGAACTTCACTTGTTTATAATTTATTATTTAAAAAACTTTTAGTATATCATATAAAATATGATATATTCATTTTGTCTCTGAAAAATAACATATAACTTTTTTGATAGGAAAATATTATCTTATATTTGTGAGTATTCATTTTATGTTACATATTTTTTCAAAAAAGAATTTGGTGTATACCTTTAAGAAATATTATGGTAATCCCTAATAAATGTATATTTTGCAGTTTTATTCCCAACAATTTGCTTGATATTGTCCAATCCATAGATTTCCTGCTTCTCTCAGTATGCTTAGAGAATCATACACCAGACAGCTAAGACATCCCAAGACTCTCTAAAATATGAATTTATCCAACAGCCTGTGTCATGAGTTTGCCCCATTTAATTGAACAAAACAATGCTACTGTCTTCATAACCAGTTGTTTTCTTTCTCCTTCACAATATGTAATTTTTAGAAAAACTGTACTTGCCTCGAATAATCCTTGAAAATCTTTTCTCTTCCCCATTTTCTTCTACATACACCATTGTTACACTTCCACTTGATGAAACTGGCTTTCCAACATGTGCCCCATGTATCAGCTCCTGAATGTGCTTCACTCTTAAATTAGATGTCTTTTCACCCATTACAAAGCTAAGGGCATCCATTACATTTGATTTCCCTAATTGCATAAAATGTTAAAATGGCTTTTTACAGATGCAGATTAGCATAATTACAAGTATCACTATTTTAAATCTCATGAAAATGTTTTCACTGATTCTCCCTACACCAAGATATCCCTAGTTGCTTGCACCATCTCGATAATTTGTTTGCTGGGTCAGATTCTACACTAAATCACGGTTCTTCACCACCACTCCACTCTTTCTTAAAGGTGGCCATAAACAGTAATTCAAAGTTTTCATTTCTATTTTAGAAAAGTCTCAGGTAGCCTTTTTGTAATTTTAGAGGGTACAAACAGTGATGAACCTTAACAAAGGTTAGTAGTTAAACTCTAGTCTGTGCTAATCTAGAAGGAAGGAGTGGCAACATTTTTGGTGCGAATGCCTTTGGAATTTGGAGAACATATTGGAACATGTTGGAAGCTACAGAAGCACTGCCATGGTGGGTGTGATCTTTATCAAGACATCTAGCACCTGATATACTCTCTACTATCCCAGTAGGATATTTGTGGGGCCCAAGAGTATTCCTGCAAATAAATATAATGCCAGTGACTGGTGCTTTGCTAAAGGCCATCTTCCAATTTGTTTTTAATTAAAATAATCTTTTAAAAAGATTAGGCAACATAAGGAGCCAGGTGGACATTAAGAGAGGTCTGTGGGGCATGCTGAAGCCCATAGGTATCATATTGTCTGCTGTAGACACACACAAATGGAACTCTCAGTGGACATAATAAATGCCTTCTAAACACATAGTACTTCCTCCTCCTTCCCCAATGGGATGGCATCTCCTGTACAAGGTGATTAATGTCCTTCTGCCCATTCCAACAGTCCCACTCTCATATAGATTAAATAGCTGTTTGTACAGCTTAATCAGTTCCAGTACTTCCCCCTTTAATCAATAATATTTTACTTATCCAAAGCGTTTTTGCTTTTCAACAAGGCAATTACATAATACTACAACTTGTTTAGCAGGGGGGAAAAATACCCTGAAAAAATACAACCATGCATAAGATAAAATAGGTACAAAAGGTGTTGTATATATAAGGGATGGATGTAAAAGGAAAGCAATTCCATGAACAGTCTGGGAGGGCCCCTAACCAAAGGGAACTGCTATAATTCATTTCCACACAGTACCTGAACCGTTGGGACCAATGATGCAGGTGAATTTTTTGAACGGCCCAATGCATTGCTGTCCCCGCCAGGATTTGAAATTCTCAACCAGCAAAAGCTTTAAATACCCCATCTGTGGATGAGAAATGGGAGGGAAAACACTGCCATGATTGATAATCGAGACAAAATAAGACTACTTCGTATATTGCCTGTTTTATGCTGGCACAACCAGAGTTGATAACCCCACATGGTAAGCAAATTTCCCAACTTTTTAATTTCATTTTTACTTCCAGGTATTAATCTGTTGCTCTAAAAGTAGCTGAATTCTGCTACCTCATGCGCAAAATGTGCAGCCAACTGATGGACATGCCTAGTTAATTTTAACCACTTATTCTTTTTATATACAGTGTATGTCTCCTGTTTACACTACTGAGTTTTATTACATCCTGGTCCTTGGCTGAAACGAAGATATTTCATATGAGGGTATTTGGAACACAAAATGTAGATCATTGTCTTTAAGCAGTAATTACCAAGGAAAGGCACAAATAGGTAAAGGTTGGTGATTCCCTGAGTGCAGATTAGCCAGGACTGTGGTGGATCTAGATCCCTTTTATTTTTTTGTTTTCAAGCCGACACTTCCCTCCAGGTTCAGCTTGTCCCCTGGCATTTAAAGGAATACTGCCCTTGAACATGGAGGCTCTACAGCACTTCCTCCGTTTGCGTAGCCCCCTCTAGAAGGGATGAAATATTATCAGCCTTCTGGGGGCGTATCTGGGGGTCCACCCGGGATCCTCAATGAGCGCCCGGTGGCTTTTAAACGTTTCAGGGCGTCTTTTCGGTATTTATTTCAGGCGGATTTAACGCAGCTCGCCCTCAAGGGGGGAGGGAATCAAAGAACTGCTGGGAAGGAAACCAAGGAGGGGCCGTGAACGACGCGGCTGAGGAGAATTTCGATTAATGAGGCATTACCACGTTAGGACGGGCGCTTTAAACGTGCAAAAAGACGGGCGGGGAGCAGAGAACTGCCTTCCCCTTCCAGAAGCCCCCGAGGGATGAGATATAAGCGCTTCTATAGGGGGAGGCTATACATTTTAACGCGTAGGTAGTCGCCTCCGCCCTCCAAGAGGGAGAAGCGCCCTTCCCGCCAACTCGGCCGGTCTCGCGCAACGCTTGAGGGGAGAGGAAGGCTCGCGAGACTCCAAAGAGGCGGGCGGGCTTCCCGGCGCCCCGCCTTCCGACTCGAGGCCCTGGTCGCTCTAGCATAGCCCTTCTGGTTCCATCTCTATGGTGACGGGAGCTGCGGGCGGAAGAGCCTCGAGAGCTCGGCGCACGTTCGAGCGGGAGGGGGCGGGGCCGACGGGGAAGAGGCGTGGCTTGCTCCCCCAGCAACCCAGGGTTGTGGAGACCGTTGCTAGGCGCCGGGATGCTGCGCGTCCTACCTGGTTCCCGGCGCGGAGCATCTTCTTTCGTCCTCCCTGCTGCGGCCGGCCATGCACTCTCGGGCCGAGGGGGCCGCGCTGGAGCGGAGGCGCTACCGGGAGCTGCAGAGGCAAAGCCGGATCTTTGATGCCCGCGTCAGGACCATCGGGGTAGGCGGCTCTGTAATTCTTCAGATTTCCTGACTGAAATTTAAATTTAAATTTAATCCGTTGGCGCGGAGTAGTATTATTTCAACGCCAGCTGCGTGACCTCACGCAACAGTTTTGTGTGAACCGCCCAGAGCCCCCCATTGGGGGGAGATGGGCGGGGAGAAATTTAATAAATAAATAAATAATAAATAAAGTTTCATTCCTCCCATTTTATTTGCAAAATGAGAAAGGAAGAAAGTTTCCCTTCGCAAAAACATACCACACCCACGTAATAATTCAGACTAATTTTACATAAATATACAGTTTTTTTATTTTTTATTTTCATTATTATTTTTTAAAATTTATTTATTAAACAAGCCTTTGGGCACTCCTGATCAAGCTGTTGGTTTCAAGGAATTCCTAAACGAATAGAACCAAATGCAAAGTTAAACACGACATTCATCTGAAAATTTGAATGCATGCTTAGGCGCAAATACACAATTTGACCAGGGACACCTAAAATTTTGGCATACAATTGTGTATTAATCATACGTTCTCTAAAAATATTATGAAATCTGTTTACATAATTTTATATGGAAAAAAATTGTAAATGTACTCTAACTTTGAAATAGTCCTCCAACTTGGCAGTAAAATACTTATTCAGTATAGACAGAAAAGCAGTGTCATGCATGCCTATTTGCGGCCACAATTAATTCCTGTTTACATTTTCTATCAAATAATGGTTTAGTGTTTTGATAGATTGTCACTGAATGAAATTTATATTTCCTGTAAGTAATATGAACGTTTTCTTATTTATTCATTCATTCATTTATTCATGTATTTATTGAGTTTCTAAGACAGTTTATCATCAGACAAATGTTCTTTTGTGAGTCTGTGAAGCATTGCCATAATGGGCTCATTAGCATAAGAGATAAACACAGTTACCGTAAGATTATGTGGAAAACAAAAACTAGTATCAAATTAAAATCTGGTAGAGGAAAAAGATCTACTGTATGTGTATTGTTGATTTGGGATACATTACAATTATGAAGATAACATTGATTTAATTTTAGTCAATTATCAGATGAATTTATTATTGTACTTGTGAGTGGTCTAATGTTATTATTTATGTAAATGACTATTCAAGTTGATGTATGGGTTATGTGACCATGGTTTACTGAATGAATCCAATTGTCTGGGGTTATATAATACACAGAATTATGAACTAACCACATTGGTTTTTCCATAAGTAACCCAACCACATGTGACATATGAAACCACCCTCATTAAATTATGTCTATTAGAACATCCGTACAATATACTTGTCAACCCTTGAAGGTTTGAAAAAGAATTGTGAGGCTGGACTGTGTTGATACTTCTTTAGCAAAGTTTTTCCTTTATAAGTTAAGATTCTAATAACTATTTCCATCAGAGTTATTAACTATCTGGCATGTTAACTTAACTGGCCCATAGTTTCCTTGCATTACATTGACTATTTTCCATTCCTTAAAATACAAAAGCCAATCTTGGAGATATAGGACATAATTTAATTAAAAATTCAATAGTTTTGTATTTGAGAGTTTTAAAATTCTGTTTAATGGATACAGTGTAATTCTAGTGATTTATTTAGTTTTAATTTATCAGTAAAGACTAGATTATTTTGTTATCTTTATTTGTCTCAGCTTTTCACTTCCTGAAAATACCAGTTAAAGCCCAGATTCTTTTGGGAAGTTTCTTCTGGATTTATTTTCCTTGGCATGAAATGTGAACCAGGTTTCTCTTCCTGTCTACTACAGGTTGACAAGGAAGCTTTGGACACCCAGGTCAAAGACGGAAAGATCCGAGAAGCAGTTCAGAGGGCCCGTAATGACTCAATTGGTATATCATACATCTATCATTTTTTAGCAATCATTTGTCAAATGGCTATCAACCTGAGTTCTCTTTCAGCCCTTCCGCACAGTACTTTGATCTCAGTCCTACATCTGCATCCTTTCCCATCGTTCACATGAGATTCTCCTTGGGCACGCAAGTTAGTTGCAAATCATAAGATGTGTGAACTCTGCAAAGTTTGGGGGTGGACAACGTGGTGAGAACTTCCACCACATCCTGTCTCCCATCTCTTGGCACTCCCCTTTTTCCAGAACATCTCAGTATATTCATCCCAGTCTCTAGGTCAGTGTTTCTCAACCTCAGCAGCTTTAAGATGTGTGGAGTTCAACTCCCAGAATTCCCCAGCCAGCCTTGCTGGCTGGGGAATTCTGGGAGTTGAAGTCCATACATCTTAAAGTTGCTGAGGTTGAGAAACACTGCTTCAAGGGCTCTTTGTACTCAGCTCAGCTCAGTTTTAGTTTTCTTTTTTCCTCAGCACAAACTAACCTAAAGCTACAAGACAGGAATGTAGATGGCTGAATCATTAGCTTTTCTGTGCTTAATGGAGCTGCAATCACAGGCCATTGTGAGATATGGGGAATGTTTATTGACACTGATTGTCCCTCTAAGGAAGAGCCCTTGTGCCATCTTTTTTTAAAGGCATATTTTCCAAATAACTACGAATTTTGTCCCATAGAGATGAAGTGCACGAATGTATAACTTGAATAGGTCAAACACAGCGCTAATCTTATTTGGATCAGAGCAACTAACCTGTAGCGCAATTTAACTTCACAAAAACATATTTCTTTAAGGATTAGAATCAGATCCTCTTTTTTTTCCCCTCTCAAAATAGCTGCAGAAATGAAACAAAACGATAAGATCCTCTGTATGTTAGATCAACGACAGAAAAAAGATACTCAGATTCTCAACAAAGCTATCAACGAATTTCGTCAAACTTATCAGAAGCCAGAAACACGGCGGGAATTTGACCTGTCTGACCCACAAGGGCCGCAGAAAGACAGCGCTGCTCGCCTTGCTGACAGTGACCCTCGCTGCACCATATCCAGCTTGCAGAAGTTCATGGGAGAAGATTTAAACAGCAAGAACAGGTGGAGGTTCCAGCAAGAGCAAACAAGAGAATGGCTTTTTCAGCAAGGAAAGGAGAAGCAGAATGCGCTGACAGACAAAAAATGTGCAGGTAATGACTGAATCCGGAATAGAGAGTTAGTTTTTGACAGCTGCCACCGGGAACATGTTGAAGAAAGTACAGCTGGTACAAAATGCCAGGCCTCAGTTGTTCACTCATGCAAGGGTATGCACAATTATGTAGATCAGGGTTTCTCAGCCTTAGCAACTTGAAGATGTATGGACTTCAACTCCCAGAATTCCCCAGCCAGAAAGTTCCCAAGGCTGAGAAACACCAATGCCAATTATATGATCCCTTTGAAAAATTGGCACTGGCTGCTTTGCAGGCCCAGAGTAATGTGTTGGTACTGACTTTAAAATCCTTAATGACTCAGCGCCTGACTATATAAGAAGCTGTTCTTCCACTATACATCTGTTGGGTTGCTGAAATTGGTAGAAGGAAGACCCCATCTTCCATATTTGCCAGGCAAGGATATATTAAATTTATTGACTTGACTTGACTTGACTTGTATGGCCACCCATCTCACCTTAGTGACCCTGGCTGGCTCACCACAGTTAAAAACAATCCAATAAAAACAAGTTAAAAACCAATATACAAACATATAAAATCATCAATACCCACCTGAAAACAAAAATAGCCATGGTCAATGGCCAAAATCGTGGACATAACATCCTTGTGTCAAGCTCAAATTCAAATAAAACAAAAAATATTAGGTATTAACCACCATCTTCTCTATTGGCCTTCATAGAAAACTGTGAGAACTAAAAACTTAGAATCTGTCTCTTTGGTAAATGGATCAAACCCTTGGAGAATTGAGGAGGGCCAGAAGCTGAGTCTGAGAACTTGGGCAGAAGACCAAAGATTTTGGGGGCAGTGATTATGATATTAGTGATATTTGGGGCAGTGATATGGCATTTTTACACATGACTGATTTGTTTTGATATGTAGGTGATCTCTATGACCAACACAGAATGGCGCTTGATCAAAAGGCCATGGATCTCCAAAGAACAGATGAGGAAACCAGGCGAGCAATTTGTATCACTACTACAGAATTCAATAAAGCCCTGGTAAAGCAAAATGGACTATTATTAATTATATATAGTACTTTCTAAGAGTACCACATATAGTAATTATTAAAGCAAATTTCCAGTAATGATGGTGTTCAAAGTAGTTTTTTAGTGTTCTCAGTAGTTTAGGATATTTATTCTTATATCAGCCAAAATAAGTTATTACGGATATTTACACTCCAGCGTCTTTACACATTTTTATTTACATTTTTATTTACACTTCAGTTTAAAAGTAAGTCTGACGATTTACTGTTGTCAGTTATCACTGCATCTGCTCAGGAGTCTGTGTGGATACTGAGTTGGCTGAGACCAAGAAAATGAAATGCCTCTCTTCTTTCACTGGGTGAATTTGGCAAGTCATGGGAGGGTCTACGGGAGCATGACATCACTAAGCAAAGGACACAAATTACATAATGAGGTGCATGTTGTCACTGTAGCTGCAAAGCGATGCTCAGGAATCTAATTCTGTTCTTATGTGATTATCGTGACGCTATAATGTCAATAATAATCACAATAGGTGCTCCTTTCCGATTAAGACCGAGCCCCCTTCTCCTAAATGCAGGAAGGAAGCTGGACTCTGTTGTGTCTCTGCATATTTTAGACACCTCCAAACAGAGGATTGAGAGTCACTCGTGGAACTGAAGTCATAATCCTTGCTTGTTCTGGCTTGGTGTAATGTCTGAACCTAACCCTTGCAGTTGGGTTCATGGTTTGGCGGGAGGTGTGAATCCACCACCGAGAGGACAAGGGATGTCACCCAGATCAGGATGTCAATATAAATTATACTTTGAGTCATGTGTGTGATGACATCACTAATTTGTGGCCTGGAGCGATGAAGCTGATCACTGGTTAGTAGCTGTGATAACTAGGTATAATCTCCATCTGTAACAGCAGCGGATTAGGAGTGCAAGGCAAAAGATTTGTTCTGTGGGTTAATTTTCCAGGAGCTTCTTACCAACCATTCTGGGAGACTGAGTTCTGTATTGTTTCAGTGAAACTGAGTGGGCTAATTATTGTTCTTATTAGCGCTTCAGTAGTAGAAGCAGAGTTGGCAAGAAGGTACATAATTTTGAACCTTGAATAAAACCAGCTAATTGTATATCTCTGTGGCAGGGTGGTTAACTAGAAGCAGAAGAGCAAGATTTGGTTTCCCCAAATAATTGCTTCCTAAGGACTCCTCTACTAAGCTAGATTTCAAGCTTGATTAAAGAAGGGATGGGGTGGGCAGGCCTGAGTAGTGCTAATGGGATTGGTTTCGGTGTCAAAGGGCATTTTTAGGCCCTTGATGATGTTGTGGGGAGGGGAGGAACATCTGTGGAGAATGGGGGTAAAAAAAATCACATCTACCTTACGGAGAAACCATCTGAACCCAGACCGTAGGAGAACTTGCAGTTAAGGAAGGGAGTCTAAACCAGAATATATAGCAATGGCTTGTTATGAAGGATAGTCTTCCAACCATGCTCCAGCATATCATCTCACATATGGTTCAATAGCACTCTAAATAATAATTCTCCTTCTCCTTTGGAAAAAAGCAGGCTGGGGTAATGCTGGTGGTGAAGATGGTAGAATGGAGCTGGGGAGCTCCTAGGTCATCCTCAGCCATGAAAACTCACTGGATGACTTTGGGCACGAGTCTCTCTCTCTCTCTCTCGGATTAATGTAGTTTGCAGGATTGTTGACAAGATAAAATGGGGGGGCGGGGTGTCGTATGTAAGTTGCCACTGTGGTTAAGATGTTGGATGAGGGCTGGGGAGACCCTGGTGCTGATCCTCCCTCAACCACAGAAGCTTCCTAGGAAGTGAGTTGCCGTACAGTGCTGCAGAAAAGGTGGGGTTTAGTTCTAACAAATAAATAACAAAAGAATCATAGGGGGGGTTGGGGCCTTTGGAGAGGCGCCGATCTAGATCCTTCTGAAGGGCTGGAGCAGGCACATCTCATGCTGTGGCTGCAGAGATCAAAAAGGAGGGGGAAATTATAAACTACCCTTGCTGTGGTTGGTGCATCATTTGCGGCAGGTTTGCTGGGAAGGGGCTTAACCGCGATTAGCGCTAAGCAGTTCCTGACAGGTTTGCAAATTGCATCCGAAGCTGAGTTCCCCAGCGGGCGACGACATCGTGAGATTTGTTTGGGTTTGGCTTGGTGCATTCCCTCGCCAAAAGTCTTGGGCGCCCTCCAAATTGTAACTTTTAATGTGTCTGAATGAGAGAAGGGTTTAAAATGTGGAGAGTGACGTTAGCTGCATTTAATTTCGTTTAAAGTTGAGTTCAAACCATGGACGCATCTATGCCAGTATCTTGGCAGCAAGATGAAAGAAATTTGCCATAACCTTCTGCTGCAGTGCCGTTTTCCAGCTTCCCAGTCTAGTTTATGCCCTGGAATTGCGGCTGTGGTGTGAATCCAGCTGCCGTGGTTGTGACCCAGCACTCATGGGTTAGCATTATGTGTGAACTCGGCCTTTCGGGTTTATTCCACAGTGGTTGAACCCACGTCTAAGCACGATGTGTGAACTCATGCTCACAGATCATTTTTTTCATTTTGGAAAGTATCTTTATTATTATTATGGTTGGTCGCATAGTCGGCCAGATGTTTAGACTGGATCTGGCATTTTGATCCACCCATTGAGTCCTTCCCAAGAACTGGGGAAAGGCAGATGTTGGTTGATGGAGTTAGAGGTGTTGCCCCAGGATGTAAGCTGTTCCAGGTAAAGCTGCGTTTTGCAATTGACTTACTACTACTACTACTACTACTACTACTACTACTTCTACTACTACTACTACTACTACTACTATTATTATTATTATTATTATTATTATTATTCCATTCAATCATGTCTGATTCCCAGAGACTGCCTGGACAAGTCGGTCCCTGTAGTTTTCCTGGCAAGGTTTTTTGGGAGTGGTTTGCCATTGCCTCCTTCCTAGGGCTAAGAGAGAGTGACTGGCCCAAGGTCCCACAGCTGGCTTTGTGCCCAAGGCAGGGCTAGAACTCGCTGTCTCCCGGTTTCTAGCCTGATGCCTTTAACCACCACACCAGACTGGCTCTCAATCTTTATTATACCTCGTGTTAATTGACAAGACTAACAAAAATGGACGTGTCGGACCTTTCTTGTAAGAACCCAAGATAGGTGTGTGGTTAAAGCAGACATGTTTGCCTTCTTTCTGTGTTCTTTTATGTCAGGGAAGGAAAAATTTAGTGACTATGTTCTGGTATACTATTGCCAATAAAGTGTTTTATTACAAATATCTAAATTGCAGACTTGATTTGCCACAGCTCATAATTTAAGTTATGATGAAGAAATCTCTTTTTGGATGAAACAGACTTCAGTTACGAAATGTTTTCAGAACTGTTCCAGGACCGAACCGCCCCAATTCTTAACTAGTCATTCAAAAAACAAAGCTATCAAATACAGAAATATTGCATTTTTCCATTTTTTTCCCTTCTTAGAAACCGTCTGGTTTTTTGTTCCTGGAATAAAACTTGAGAACTTTTAGGGCTGGACTGTTGGGAAGTGACCACTTTTTAATATGTATGTTTGGGATTGTATCTTCTCGGCTGTGGAAAAATTTCTATTCCAAAGGACTTTTGCCTAGAAACTGACTTAGATTTTTGGTAATGGTTCCAGACAGGACCATCACCGATGTCTGATATTTGATTTGTTTCTGCTTTGAAATTGTGATTAAATTAGCACGTTTATTCTGGCCCCGCTTGGGGAATTCCTCCCATAAATAATGGGGTGTAATGAAGCAAACACCTCTCTCTTCCTTGTGAACTAGAAGAGGCTGACAGACACCCCTTGCAGGGACATTTGCAGGAGGGTCCAAAAGATCGAGATGGTGCCCGTGACCGTGTGGTTTTTACATGTGTCCGTGCAAAACATGGAGCAAAGGGGTGTGGCTTTGATCATGTGGTCATAGCTGCCCGCTTGACTTCTTTGACACACACCTAGACAGGGGCCTCCGATGGGTTCATTCCTCGGTTGAAACTCATGGGAATTCATGTCCTCCCATTTATTTGTCTTCAGCTTAGGGCAGTGTTTCTCAACCTCGGCAACTTGAAGATGTGTGGACTTCAACTCCCAGAATTCCCCAGCCAGCCATGGGAATTCTGGGAGTTGAAACCCACACATCTAATTCTGGGAAGTTGAAATCCACACATCCTAAAAGTTGCTCAGGTTGAGAAACGCTGCTCTGGAGGAAAACATCTTTGCCCGGCATACAGTAGACTTAGAGCAGAGTTCCTAAACTAGGGCAATGACCTCCAAGGGGGGAATTTGGGCACATCCTGGGGGTAATGGAGTAATTTGTAATTGGTTGTTTGTGAATTGAGGATCCAGTTTGGGGCTGCCACTGCTGAGACACTTGTGTAAGAGTCTGTTTTGGGGGTGGGCGGGATGACATTATTCGAGACCAGGAAAAGGGGTTAATTGGGTCAAACAGTTGAAGAACATAGAATTGTGTGTTTTGTCACAAGCAAGACTTCTTAAGTGCTTAACCCCCACCTCCAAACTTTTCCTTCGTTCTCTTCTGTCTCTTTTTAAGTTGGCATAAACGAGTGGGTGAGGTCAAGCCGATTGTTGGCAGATCTTGGTGGGGGGACTCTGATTTCTGTTCAGTTTGCAACAGGGACCAGGCACGGGTGCCCACTCAGAAGCTGGCGGGACCTGTTGGCTTAGTCTTGGCTCAGAAGCCCAGGTCTGTAGGCTAGACTGGGAAATGAAGTCAGCAGGAGTTGAGCTCAGCTCAGAGACTTGACTTTAGCTTGTTCTACCAGCCAAAACTTCACTACTTTGCAGGCAGGGAAAAGAATAAGGTTAAGTAAACAGTATGTCTAATCCAGGGCAGAACTGATAAGAACATTTGGCCTAGGAAGAGCTGAGAGTTCCAAATCTGTCCTGCCCGCCCAAATGTCTCCAGTCTTTATGTCCCACCAAAAAAAGCTACAAAGCATAATTGTTGAATTTGATTAAGTGCTTGCCATCTGGTGAGGACCAAACCATTGCTGACTTTGTCAACATTTTTTCTCATTATTATTTTTTGTTAAGGCTGCTGAATCCGAGCGTAGGAGAAGACTCGAAAAACAGCAAGAAGAAGAAGCAAAAGAAAGGGAGATTTTGAACCAGCTTCAGGGGGATCTGCTGACCGAAAACCCACAGCAAGCTGTCTGCTCCTTTGGGCCGAATCGCGTCATCACGGATCGGTGGAAGGGGATGAGCCAGGATCAGCTGAAGGAAATCCGTGATATTCAGCTGCAACAAGTGCTGGAGAAGCTGGTATTCCCTTTAAAGAGACACTGTTCTGGAATTACAACCAGGGTGGGGTCAGAAAAGTCAAGATGGGGGCAGCAACCGTGCGAACAAAGCTCCACCTGTTTTTCAGATGCATCAGGTGTGCCACACACATAAAACACAGGTGGGGCTTTGATTGCACTGTTGTGACCCATCCTGACATTTTTGACCACCCCCTGCAGACAGCCCTGTTTTCATTCATTCATTCATTCATTCATTCATTCATTCATTCATTCATTCATTCATTCACCTTCCTTCACCATGGCCACGTTGGCAGGGGCTGTTGGAAGTTGTAGTAGTTCAACACCTGGAGGATCAGAGGCCCTGTTTCAACGGATGGAAAAAGAAAGCAAGCCTAAACTTACCATTTTTGTACATCAGGATTCCAGGTAGGCTTAATTTCCCCGACTCCTTCAATTCCAGAAGGTCCTCGGGAAGACCCAGAGACATTAGCAGCCAGTCCGTTGAAAGCTATCAGCCACTTATTCAAGCACCGAAGGATGGAGGGGGGCAGATGGGCGTCCTTGCTGGCCGTGGGCCATAAAGCCAACTGAACCTTCTGATTTTCGTGCAGAGGTTGGACAAGGAGGAACGCCAGAGAAACGCGGAATGGGACCGAAAGCGGGTGCAGGAGGCCAGAGCTGAATTGCTCTATGAACGTCACCAGCAACGGGAGAATCGGGGCCTGCGGAGAGCGTTAGATAATTTTAACGCCCAGCTGTCCCGGGAGCAGAAAAACAAGTAAGGCGCTTTCAGGGTGCCCGCTTTGTTTTAGCTCAGGGCGAGCCCAGAAACTCACTAGGGCAAGCTAGCGGGGCTTGGCGGCATCAGCGTCTGCTTCTGGCAAGCAAGCATGATGCCTTTAGAGCGGTGTTGCTCAAGCTTGGCAACTTGAAGTTGTGTGGACTTCAACTCCCAGAATTCCCCAGCCAGCCATGCTGGCTGGGGAATTCTGGGAGTTGAAGTCCACACATCTTCAAGCTGCCAAGGTTGAGAAACACTGCTCTGGATGGTTTAGGCTTGGTAGCTCTTGACCAGTGGAGCAGCAGAATGATCTGCCCACCATTATTTCATACTCAGTGGCTTTCCAGCTGTCCAGCCAATCCTTCCCTGACCCCTGAGGACCGAGCGTGATGTGCTTGGCTTGGACTTGTTAGGATCTGAAAGGCTCAGTCCAAATGAAATTCTGCTGAGAATATCCACTTGTTGGAACCAAGCAGCGGTGTCCTTGGGAAGAGGGGGAGAAAATGGTGGTCATGACAGAGTGATGGAAGCCCGCTGCCACGTCCGCCTTCTTGCCTTTTCTGACCACCCCCAGCAGACGCCACCAGTGTCAAGCTCTTGCAAAAGGACATTTGCAGCCTTTGCAGGTCTGTAAAGCAAAGAAGAACTTCCCTTCTTCTTTGGTGCCTCCAAGTCAGCCTTGACTCCTGGCAGTTGTCTGGACAAGTCCCTGCAGTTTTCTTGGCGAGGTTTTCAGAAGGGGGTTGCCATTGCCCTTTCCTAGGGCTGGGAGAGAGTGACTGGCCCAAGGTCACCCAGCAGGCTTTGTGCCTAAGGCAGGACTAGAACTCAGTCTGGAGGTTTCTATCGCAGTGCCTTAACCACTGCACCAAACTGGCTCTCTAACTTGCCTTAACTCATCTGAAAAAAGGTTTAGAATTGATTTATTGCTGATTCCTGGAAAAAGAAATCTCACATTTAGAGACTTTAACCATTAATATGTATCAACTAACTATGTTTTCTTTTTCAGGCAAGCATATATTAATGAAGAAGTATATACAAATTTTCCTTCTGGCCAATATTACACACAGTTTAACACGATTAGCCGGTGATGTCGGGGCTGATACCCACTGTCAAATAGGTGTGAAGATGATACGTTTGTAAAAATATTTCTATTTTCTTCACATATATAATAAAGAAAACATAAAGTTACTGATGTTTTTCTTGGCCTGTAGAAATTGCAAGTATGGGGTGGCCAATTCAAAGAATGTTTGATTGATGAAAAGGAATGAACAATTCAACAAAATGATGCAGATTGTAAGTTACAGTTACACAGTGCAAATTGCTGCTCTGTACTATAACAACATCTGAAAAATTTCTTACTATTGCAGGTAGTCCTTGTTTAGCAACTGCCTCATTTAGCGACCCTTCACGTTACAACAGTGATGAAAAAGTAACTTTGCAACCAGTCCTCACATCTGCAACCTTTGCAGGTCTGTAAAGCAAAGGAAAACTGAAGCGAGATCATAAGCATAGTGGTGGTTTCACTCAGCAACCGCTTCGCTTAACGACCAGTTGCCAGTCCCAATTGTGGTTGCTAAACGAGGACTACCTGTAGGTAAATGAGATGGTTTAAGGAGTTTGCAGTACTTATATACATCAACATATTTTTAACATTATACATAATACTTGTTACAGTGCAGCTGGTGATCGGAATGCAAGTTACAAGAGACAGGGGAAGTATTTCTTTTTAACTGCATTACATTAATAAGCATCGCAATAAAAAGAAGAAGATAATGGTGGGGAATGCCAGCAAATTATGTTGTGAGGCCAAAAGCTACCAAAAAAAAAGATCTCAAAAATCCTCTTTGCTTGTTTGTCAGAAAAAGGAGTAACTCCAGGGTCTCCCTTCTTATAGCAAACAGAATCAGGGGAGGGTTATATTTCTTTCGCACACTTTCCACTTGCCCAGGAATTAGTTCTCATTTCTCGTCCCTCAGTGGCTCTTGCAATTCTTCATCAAGGTTATCTCCACCTTCCTGTACACCAGTGTTTCTCAGCCTCAGCAGATTTAAGAAGTGTGGACCTCAGCTCCCAGAATTCCCCAGCCTGGTGTCTTTTCTGATGCTTTTGGCTGACATTACGGTGCCCCCCCCCCTCCATTTTCTCTAACCCTATCCAAGATTTGGGGTAGGATGCTTTTGAAAGCCTTTTTTAATTCTCTGATTCTGCTATTTCTCCATGCTACGAAATTGCAAAAAAAATGATGGAGGATCTGTCTGTCTGTCTGTCTATCTCTGATTCTCCAAAGGGCTTCAAACTTCTTTAAGTCAAACTACAAATGTATGTCTTTGCCACAAATATCTATGTTACCTCATCAACCCCCAAAAGTTAGTTTTGTTGGAAAAAAGGAAAATAAAACCATCAGAAAAGTGAAGATGGTATCTGGGATGGTGCGATCCAAGCTCTGCTTGGTTTTTATGGGTGACACATTTCACGGCCACCATCCTGACCTTTTTGACCTTACCCTGCAAATACCCCTATCCGGGCTGAGAAATCTGAATGACCACCAGATGTCAGGAAATAAATATAGACAACTCTTCAATGCTTTGCTTCCGCCTAGCGTTCATCTGGATCTTTGCTGCCCGGATCTGCTACCCCTAACAAAATAGCCAATGCGATTTTTTTTAAAGGCCACCAGATTTTGAAACTCTTCCCCCAAATAAACCTGTTTCTGCTGCCTCCCTAAAAGCAGGCAACAGAACGGGCTGCCTGCAGCCGGTGAAACCTAGTCGTCGTCAAACGTCTACGTCTTTCAAGCACGCGAGAAAAGCCCGGCATACCTTTGCACTGACGTCATCGAAGTTTGCAATTCTCAACTCTGCTCTCCTTTGGGGCAAGTTGAATAAAATAAGATCTGGTTTTCTAAAGCGGCTTCGGTTGAGGTGGACAGAGACTTAGGAAAACAGAAAGTCGTGCCGTGTGGAGGAGTTGCTGTTTACGACCAGGAGGAAGGTCCCCTGGATGGGTTGAACCTGCTGCTTTGTGAAACGCTACCCAGACCATCCTCCTGATGGGAGGAACATGGAATCTGTGGGAATCCGTTGCACTAATCGCTCCAACTACCTGTAGCCTCAAGGGAGGACCAAGTGGTCATTATATCGGATGGATCTGACTTGTTCATTGTGACCAATATCTTTCAGCAGAGCTGTTTGAGCTCCTTGGTCAATCCAGATCAGTGTTTCTCAACCTTGGCAACTTTAAGACGTCTGGACTTCAACTCCCAGAATTCCCCAGCCAGCTATGCCAGCTATGCTGGCTGGGGAATTCTGGGAGTTGAAGTCCAGACGTCTTAAAGTTGCCAAGGTTGAGAAACACTGGATCTTAACTATCTCAACAAAGAAACACGCAGCTAAGCTGCTTTGCAAGACTGGAGAACACAAACGTGGCTCCAGGCCACCCACCACTCTTAGTCTGGCAGATAATGCTTATTCCGGTCTTCCCACATGTCTGGTAGCTAAAACATGTGCATTTTCCCCCTGAACCAAAACTGGAAGGACTCTTCATTCCAGAGTGAGACCACTAAGAATTTCCTGCCCCAATGTTTTCGTGCAAGCGAGGCGTACTTCCTGGAGCGGCAAACCCAGAGCGGTGACTGATGCCGAAAGGTCAGCTGGCCGGATTTCGTGCGGCGAGAGGAATAATTCTGCTGTAATCCCTAACCATTAAGCGTCGGCTGGAGGAAAGAAGAAAGCCAGGGCAGGGGATCCTGCAGAGACCCAGCAGGAAGCCTCTCACAGGAGTTCTCGGGGCCCAGAGAAACTTAAATAATATGCGTTATTAAGTCCTCGTCTCAGCATCAGCAGTGGAAATCAGCGCCGCGTCCATTCCAAACCCTCCGAACAATATCAGCTGCGTTTCTTGGCCCTCGAGCGTGAGCTTTTGTTTGGAGAGGATAGTTGGGAATCAAAAGAGAAACCAAGTGAAACTGAAGCGTTGGAGGCTTTTCCTCCGATGAAAGCCAGCGCTGCAGAGCAACGCGCTAGAAAAGCTTGCAAGAAAGCCCGAGCGAGAATCCGACACGTTGCAAAATGCAGATGGGGCTGCTCCCAGCTGGAAGAGCATTTGGGGCCTCTAAAGAATTTAAGGAGTTTGCTTGACATGCTTGAAGGAGGCAGGGAGAAACCCGGGAGGGTGACTTGCGATGCTGAAAATCCAGGCAAGCTGTCAGCCTCAGTGCTGCTCAACCTTGACAACTTTAAGATGCGTGGACTTCAACTCCCAGAATTCCCCAGCCAGCACAGCTGGCTGGGGAATTCTGGGAGTTGAAGTCCACGCATCTTAAAGTTGTCAAGGTTGAAAGCGCTGCTCTAATTAGTAAGATATACTGAATATTGAATTAAACCTGCAGGGAAAAGCTATCCACACTCCCTTATCAGTAAAGTACCAACATCAGAAGGATTTCCAGCATGCAATCTCCTCCCGTTCGATGCAGATGTTTTTCTTGGTTTTTTGCAATGAGTTCACGTCCTCCCCAACAGTCCGGAGCGCAGACGGATACTTCCTCTCCACCCCTCCGCTTCTCGGCAACGGCCGCCCACCGCGCTGATTTAAAAAGCTGAGGCGGCAGGGCGTTAATTTAAAAACAGAAAAGATGCTCTTCTTTTGCTGCAGGTCTACATCCCACCCACGCCACGGGATTCCACTGGGCATCGTTTCCGTGTCACTCAGAAGCGGCTCATCTACACTGTGTGGCCTTCAGGGCGCGCCCTGTGCACGTGTTATACCGTGCATGCACGGGTATCCGAGCCAGTCCCCCATCATTTCAGCTGAAGAAAGGCTTTAAACCTTAGAAATTTAGCAGATGACTTGGGCTAAAAAGATAAAGATTTCCTTGAGTCCAAAAGACGTTCGTGCAGTTTTCAAGGCACCAAAATGGAAGGCCCGTCAGCAGCCCCAGGTTTCCTGGTGGTCTCCCATCCAGTGCTAACCCTGCTTTGATTGTCAAGATCCCCCAGTGTTGGCTAGGGGTCGCAGCCTATTGTGGACCTGATCTTTTTACTTGACGGTGCTTTCTTTGACAATGATTTACAAGGGATCAGAATCTGCCAGTCGACTTACAGCCTCTGCCACTATGTCCTCCAAAACGTCCAGATGTGCCCCAAATAATTTTGCGACCGGTTCCAGTAACAGTGCTGCCTATTAAAAAAGAAATAGGCTTTGTGTCTAATGACGTCTTCTGCTAACTCAAGGCAGAAAGTTGGACAGTATATAGACTCCTATGCAGAACAGGAAATTGAAACAGAAATTAGTCGCTGCAAACATAGATGCACGACTTTTTTTTAATGCTTACTAAGAGCGGCATCTTCGGCTGAAAGCAACTGCTACTATTTCACCGACCTAGAATTTTCTATCATACAAATGAGCTTTAGTTCAAACATATTTTAAAAGCTGGATTTGTAATGCAGAAGTCAAATGTATCACCTTTACCTGAAATCTCTTCAAATTTCAGCAAGGTATAATTCTCACCAAGCCTTTTTTATAAGCCAGTGAATAAGAAATGCCCATTTTTAGAAACTTATCCCATCAGGAGGATTACCTTAAAGCAGTGTTTCTCAACCTTGGCAATGTTAAGATGTGTGGACTTCAACTCCCAGAATTCCCCAGCCACTGGCTGGGGAATTCTGGGAGTTGAAGTCCACACATCTTAAAGGCCCTAAGGTTGAGAAAGGCTGCCTTAAAGTCTTTTCCCCAGGTGGCTCGTTTTCTATGTGGAGGGAGTGTTTGCTACAAGATATACATTTTTTATTATTTCAAAGAGAAACAAGTCCTAAATTCAATAAATTATATCCTCAAGGCAGTTTAAAACTCTTTCTGCAATTAGACAGTCTGACCGTGTCATTGTACATCTGCACTTACGCCAATCAAAATCTCAGTAACAGGCAGAATGATGTAAAGCCAGATGTGCGTGCCATAAACAAAAGTTCTCCATTCCTCCCGGCATATTTCTAACCCAAAGTGCCAAAGAAGTACGCCTTTTGCCTGCATATTTTAATTAGCTGATCGTTGCCAGGTCTTCCAACCCACTTCCTGACCAGTAAAACATATGGTGACTAAAGCTCTAATTGTAATGTGTTCCCTGCAATCTGCCTAGGGTTTGCAGTAGAGTTTTCAAAGCTTTTCTAAAGGGTACCATATGGTTTGCACAGTTCCGGGCTGTCTGAGATCAAATTCTTTCGCAACAGATGAAAAGCCTCCAAAAGTCTCTGGAGCTTATGTTCGTTGGCCTTTGTCAACGATCGCTGTGCATTTTAATCCCTTTGGATCAGTCCTGGATTCCCCCAAGCATCCTCTTCCTCTATGAAATTCCAGAGCATCTGGGAGAGGTTGTGAGTGTTCTTCTCGATCCGCTGGAAATATTAATTCCTTCACCATGAGCTAGGTGGAATAATATCACTTAGCATTAGCCCTCCTGGCTGGAGCTTCTGAAAGCTGTGGTCCAGGAACATCTAGAAGTTCACCGTTTCTCCAGTCCTACCTTATCTGAATGCTGAGGGGCAAAGATGGTCCTAGATCACTGAGCACCCTCCAAATGAAAGACGCAGCCGGGAAACATCTGGGCTTGCAGTCCGGCTGGATCAAGCTGAGGATCCACCCACTCCAGCATATTTAGACTTCCCAACCCAGTAGAAGACCATAACTCCCTTGGAATCCCTGAAGTCCCGTTTTTTTCTCTTTGAACCAAAAAGCATTGCTCAGCTCTAAAGTTCAGACTGAAGCATCAATTAACTTTGGTAAGCATTAATGTTGAAACAGAAACACGAACGAGAGCAGCCAATCTAATCAGGATGCAATTCAAACTCTGTTCAAATAGAGGTGGGCATCTCTCTTGCAGCAGGGAGCTGCTTGTCAACCGTTCAAGGTAGGCCAGGTCAAGAAATAGGATTCCAAGAATGCTCCTTTAATGTCATAGGATCTATCAACAAGATCTTGAAAGCCTGTCCAAAACCTTCCCTGCCCCTTTCTAATGACCACAAAGTCAAGGTGGGGCTGTTCTGAGGCTCCTCCTCATGCTTGTGACTTTCCCAGGGCTGAACAACCCTTTCCCCTCAAAGCTCGCTTCCACAATTTTTTAAAAACACTTGACCTCCAAGAGCTGCTGCGGTTCAGACCGGCAATTCAGTGATGCCATTGAAATAGCCAGGGTTGTGGGAGGCTGTGGGAGGTGGGAGGTTGCTGTCCACACCCTCACCCACTCTCAGGGTAGAATTCTGGCACCTTTGGGGGAAGACTGGATGGTGCTAAGGTGTGAAATGGAGGTCTTGGTCTTGTAGAACCTGCAAGGCACCCAGTTTGTCCCTTCATCTTCTCTTTGAAAAAAGGCTCCACCCATTTTGGGGCAGATTGAAGAGCTCCATATAGAAGTTTGAGAGAAATGTCACCTGTTTTCTAAAGCCTAAAGGGAAGCCTAAAAAAGAGAGGGAGAGTCTAATTTTTGAACACATTCCATCATCTGAATGCTGCTTCCAGAAATAGCTCGTTGTTGGAAGTGCGACCGATTCAGTTTCTACTCATGATGGGAAACAGAGCAGGGCCTCTGATAAAAAGTGCAGATTATAGGCAGATTGCTATGGGAAAAGACAATTGTTTAAGCATCTTGACCTGCAATCTGCATTTTATTGGGAAGAACCCCCCTCTTGAATTGAGCTCAGGAATTAATGGAAAGCCAGTGGAGCTGATCCAGGCCAGTATTAGACTGCCTGTAAAACAAAGACCAAAAATGCTGTAGGAAAAAGTACCATACACCATGTTTACCTGAAAGAAAGAATACCCTGAATTCAAAAGGGCCCCTCCCCATATTATAAATATAGACCAGCATTTCTACCTTGTCAACCAAGGGTTCCCAACTCCAACTAAAAGCAGTCCTTAAGATTCCCACTCCTCCCAAAATCCCTGTGCATGCAACACGCTGACCTGTGTATGTATGTGTTGAAACAGGGTTAGAACGAAATAGCTACTAATTTAACATCTGAACCATATGGCACCCCAATCAACCACCATCTGCATATGTCAAACATTCCTTCTCTCACACATGGACTACTCTACTGGGACCACTGCTGCATCCAAGATAATCCTAGCACCAGTATCTGGACCTTCAGAGAGATTGCTATCATCTCCACCATCATGGGGAGATGACTGGTCTCCTCCAAAGCAGGAACTCATTTTTCTCTGCATTAGCCTTTCCATCCAATCCCTGATTCCTCTGAATAAGTGGTTCAGGATTTCCACCACTTCCTAGGATTCAGCTGAACAAAGAGACCGTACCTCCAACAACAAGACTCCAAGTCTCCTGATGACTTCCTCAAGCAGCTCATGCAGTCATTACAGAACAGTGGGGGCAAATAGCGCTCTAAGGGACTATGCAGACTATAAGTAGCGTCAACATGACTTCCGAGGTTCTTTGGTCAATTATTGGATGCCTTAACTTCCATAATGGCCAACTAGGAAGTGGAGGAGAGGAGAAGGACATCCAAGGATTTGCAGATATTGCTGAACTTAAGGAGGAGGATCAGTGGTGAGGGATGCTGAGACTCAAGTTCATCAACATCTGGAGAACCTGCCTGGCAGATGATACTGAATGCCACTGAGAATTAATTTAGATAGAGGTGTTCTTTTTTGTTTGCAGGTTACTCTAAAGCTTTTATTAGTTGGTCACAACACGGCCAAGACGGAGTGCATGTGGTGATTCTAGGAAAGTACAAGGGGAAAAAGTAGAAATGTGACACTATTTGTTATTCTCCCTGCCAATTCTCAACAGCAGTTGGCAGCTTAAAAAAAAACAACTTCTAAACCATTAAAATATAACGCTGACAGTCAAGCATACACCCTCTTAGCTTTCCGTTACTGCAAAAAAATGTTAATGTTTAGCTCATTCTGATAACACAGAGGAAACCAAATGTAACCTTTAGTTGGACACGTTGAATAACAATAACCAGAGTTTCTGAGAACCTTAGTAACACATAGTTTTGGAACAGTGCATGCCTGAGTAATTATTGTGGCACAATGATGGTCTTGTTCTCTTGCCTCCTAGACTTGTGTGATTATCTTTTGAAAATAAGAACCAAATGTTGCCTCTGGAAATGACACCCAGGATCAGAGTGGATGGTTCTCCGCCCACTTCTTGGAGACACGATTGCAAAAGGCATCCTTTAAACTGCTTCAGAATGGAGCAAGCCTTGATCTCCTTGACTAATCTTTGGAGGGATGTGGGAGACGCACCACGTAAGGCTTTGAATATGAAGTCCTTCCCCCGCGCTTGGCCAAAGGAAGAGAGGGGGCTGCATACAGACCATGCTGGAACTTGGGCATTTCTAAGAAACTGTCCTGCTTCTTTGTCTTTTGTATGTCCACATTTTGCCCATAAAAGGCACAGGAGATGAGCTATCATTTCTTTCATCAGCCCACATTCCATCAATAGCGTTTTTCCCACCTTGAGGACCACAGAGGACACAAGCTCTCAAGTTAGTTAAGTTCCAATGAAATTTCAAAGTGAATTTGGAAATACAGCTGAGGAATTTTGATGGAAACAAATAATACTTGAAGGACCACCTCTCCCAAGGTGCATCTACCCGTCCCATCAGATCCAGCAGGTGAGGTCCCATCTACTGAGAAATGTCATCTGACCAGATCCAGGAAGAGAGCCTTTTCTGCCATGGCACCCGCCCTTTGGAACATCATTCCCCCAAAACTTAGATTGGGACCTGCCCTTCTGGCCTTTAGAAAGGGCCTGAAGACTTGGCTGTGCCATCGTGCCCAGGGGTCTGGCAGAAGCGGTGAGCCTTGTCAATGGCTATATTACATTGATGTATGATTTACATTCACCGTCCAACTGTCATTATGTTTCATTGAAGCTTTAGTCATGATTGTCCTCTCAGTTGTATGCGGTTGTGTTTATTTTTTACTGTTTCTGTTGTTGTTTTAATTGTTGGAAGAGTCAGTTGGGCAGCTATTCAAATTTAATTAATTAATAAATGAATGAATGAATGAATAAATAAATAAATAAATAAATAATAAGGCAGAGGCACAGCACAATCAGACTTGCAAGATTCTATTACTATAGCCTATCTCAATAAAATATAGTTCTAGTCTTTCTGTGGAGTTGATTTCCTGGTCTGGTCTACCTGGCGGGGTTGACATCTGCCTTCCACTTCATACCCCTATTTGTGCCCCATCCTCAATCCCTTTGACACAATTGTACCTCCACATGAGCTGATCTTCATTCTCCATGCACACTCTGACCTATGTGAGGATCACCATTTGCCCTACTGTGTCCATAAAGAGCAGTAAACTCTGTCTGCCATGATTCTTGTCAACCAGATACCATCTTGTGCTCTGATTTCAGCCCTTATGTGTGTGTACGGGCACATGTGCAAAACTTCACAGGGAAATTCCTAGTGAGTCCCATCTTGTCTCCTTAATTCCCAAGGTTATTGTTATGGAATGGAATTATGAAGGCCAGGCTCAGGGAGATAAGTATTTTCTTAGCTCGCCGATGGAGCGTGGGAACTACAAGAGGATGAGACTGGCACCTCCCTGAGGAATTCACACTGTTGTGGCTGGATGACTTGGGAGATGGGGTTTCAGTCTGGGAAGATTCTTGTCAGGCCTAGCCCAAGGAACTCCAAGAGACAATGCAAAATCATTTCAGCTATGTTTATTAGCTACAACCTCTAGCAAGAATCTTCCCAGACTGAAACCCTAGCTCCCAAGTCAGCCAGCCACAAACGTGTGAATTCCTCAGGGAGGTGCCAGCCTCATCCTCTTGTAGATCCCACGCTCCATCAGCGAGCTAAGAAAATGCTTATCTCCCTGAGCCTGGCCTCCATAATTCCATTCCATCACAGTTATCCTACCATGTCCTGTCCTCCCTCCACAGCTAAAATTTGAGCCACAGTCCACCAAACCCTGGACTGATGTTGCTTAATCCACTTCTCCACTGCCTGTATTCATGTCAAAGATCTTCCCTGAAGGCAACCGATGGCTCTTTCTCTCTGGGCTCCAGAGAAGAGTAGATGCTGCTTCCCTACCAAGTGAATAGATGCCACCTGAGAAGAAACACGGGAAGAGGGTGGATAAGATTAGACTGCAATGTACAATCATCTGGAATTATTATATGCAGCTTTGCTGGAGAACAAGTATCATGGTGGTCAGCAAGCTTCATTCCCAAGTAGATGCACTTATTTGATCTTGGCTGTTACTAAAAGCTAAAAAGGATGGATGTAAACAGGAGACCCCAAGGCCATAGACTATACTGGGTCAATGGAAAACCCCTCGGAAGAAAGCAATGGCAAATTTATTCTGTACCTCTGCCAAGAAAACTACATGGACGTGTTTGTATAGACACCACAAATGGAGCTTACTTAGAGATACTCAGAACAGGAATGAGGTGCAGAGGGGACTGAAAGTGACAGATCAAAATATCGGTAAAAGGAAAACATGCCTAAATTACTACATGGCACGGATGAGACTCAAAAAGGTATTTAAAGAAAAGTCTGCCAACTAGTTTTATGAGTTTAAGCAATCCTCTTTGCCCCACAGGAAAGATTCAACATGCCCGAAGTCAGGGGTGCCCATGGGGAATGGCAAATAAAAGTGGAGATGTGGCCACCACAGTGCAATGCATGTAGAAAAGCAGCACACTTTGATTGCACAGGTTTAGTTTCTTCAGCTTACTATTTGTTACACCTTTTCCATGCTTTTCGCAATGTTGGTAGTCTTAAAAGGGAATAGCTTAACAGGCATATTGCATGCGTCTGCATGCATGGAAACATCGATCTCCATTGGTGCTATTTTAGAACAGGCATTCGTGAATTTATCACAAAGCAAGCCTGATGCTTTTTTAAGAACCTGCTGTCGTGTATAATGTTTGCAGACACCTACGTTTTAATTGATCGATGTACTTTCAAAGTACTGTACAGCAAATCAGCCCTTATTCAGATGGGTCCTTTTCCACGGAGTCAAAATTCTGGAACTGATCCCTAGAATGCTAAACAATGCAATAGGAATACCGTGCCAGTTAGAAGCCAGTAGAAGGATAGCTCTTAAGAGAAGGTTCAAATCTACTTCTTGGGCAAGTTCTCTGTTGAGTTGCATACCCTGGTTTTATAAGAAATGGCCTGAGCAATTTGCATTGAATTTTATGGAGTAAGACAACATGCTGAGCCCACCAGCACCTGTCTCCAAGCCAAGCGATGCACTCTGGATTTTCTTATTATATGCATGCTGCTAATATATCTCTACTCCCTCTGAAGTTAAATGGATAGATCAGTTGTAGATAAAAGGGCCTCAGCAGTTGAAAAAGAGAAGGTCCTCCCTTGAGGTGTCTTGCCAAATCTCCAAAGCGTGAGGCCATCACCCCAAGAGGAGGAACCAGTGAGAAGAACTCAAGCAGGCAAGTGAGAGGGCGCAGCAGGGAACAGCCAAAGGTCCAGGCAGGCTGGTGTCAAAAAAGTCAAGATGGTGGCTGTGACCACACAACGCATGTAAAAAAGAAGCGGACTTCAATTGCACCCACCTGATTTTTTTCACACACACCCCTTTGCGGGTAACCCTGCGTCCAGGAAGAACCTGGCCACCTCTGGATCTCAGGGACAGATCTTCTGAACATGGGAATGGTCTGACCTCCCCTAGAAACCAGCAAAGAAAGGCTGGAGTCTTAGCACTATTTGCAGCACTATTACTGTTTCTACCACCATGAATAATACTTCAGTGCGTGATATACTGCACAAGCTTGCTTTGGGGGAAAGGCTCCTTGCATTTATCAGATACTTCACAAACTACATAAAAAGCAAAGGGTAAAATATGAAAGCAGAAGATGAAAATGTAGCGAAGGCACTTTCCATTAACTCACCCTCCTGGCTGAAAGTTTATTTTTATTTTTTCTTTCTGGACTTGTCCAACTTTACCTTATAAATAGTTGGATAGAGACAGCAGTTACACACTGGAGAACAGCTGTTTATAAGATGTGTACTCAATGGCAAACGGATGCATTTGTTTTTCTTTTTGGATTAAAAACAAGCGGCCCGTCCTGTATTATTTTTGTTGGCATCATAAATGTGGCACAAAGCAGATAAACTCCCAAAATCTCATGGTCTGACCAATAGCCGCAATCTTTGGCTTCGTTCCTGCAGGTCCTCCAGAGCAAGGAGGTCCCTTTTCAGAAGGTCTCACCTTCAGCCCTCCCTACCCTTCACTGTTCTCGCAGGAAGGCCTCAGGACTGAAGGAACTGGCTGAAGAACACACACCTGAGGACACCCAGGTACCAGCTCTGGATCAGGTGATCCAAGCGAGGCAAGATCCCCAGCTCAGCAACAGGTCGCAAATCAGGAAGAGAAGGTCAAAGGAAGTCAAGCCATCTACTTGAAAGAAAGAAGCATCTTCAGCCAATTGGGGAACCCGTATCCAGGGCCACAGAGATGAGCAAAAAACGTTCACATTTCCCACCTGTGACTCTGTCTTTGATGGTTGGATCGCCTGGACCCTTAGACAGGAAATGGACCATCTTTGGATGTTCCTGAAATTGCTATTTGTCTCTCCAACTCTTCTGATAAGCTCTTGTGCCCGTTTTCCACACAGAAAGATTTGTGTTTGCAGTGGGCTTTGTGTTACTTTGGTGAAAGATTTACAACTGCAATAAATATCTTGAGTTTGTTATCAGAAGCTGGCTGGGTGTGTAACGAGCAGCACAGAACAGCCATAAAAAGAATGGCTATACCTGGGAGAACTTTTGCAAACGATTAATTTTTTTCCTTCCTCCAGTCTCCTTTTCTTTCTTGTGTCCCTATTATTAATCTTTAACTTTATGAATTTATGGCTAGAGGCACAGGAAGCAGCTGTTTACAGAGGATTAGCGATAGTTTTCCAACAGCTTTCTACAGAAATAGAATAAAATAGACTAGAATGAAAAATAAAGATGATAGATAGATAGATAGATAGATAGATAGATAGATAGATAGATAGATAGATAGATAGATAGATAGATAATGGAAGTTCAATGCCCTTAACCAGGGTATGCAGCCTTCTAACAGCAACTGCAATTGAGCAAAACTTGGCTACCTTCTTGGAAATGTCAGTGGAGAAGTCAGCAAGTCAAAAGCAAATAATCTGAGTTTTGGAGCAGCCTGAATGGTAAATAAGCAGTGGGGTGAAGGGCCCTGTTTGCCAAGTACAATAGATGGGGCAATGAAATAAAACACAGCTCACTGATTCGATTGCTGAGTTGAATCAGATGCTCAGATGTTTTGCATTAGGGCTCTTGTAACTCCATCAACTTTCATCAGGACTGGGGTAGGTGGGTGGGGGTAAGAGGGTTGCTAACGTGGATTTTTAATCTTTGGGAGATGCTCTGGGTGGTATGCGTTGTTTGTAGCTGAAGAACAGGACAAATTACCGAATTACAGGGTTGTTCCTGTGGGGGGAGGGCTCAAAATCTGGAGGATGATAAATGTGGCATTGTGATCGTACATGTATACATATATAAAAGGGCCATGGCTTCTATTGTGATGATGCATACACCATCTTGCAAACTTTAACCTACCCCCTTGGATGCCTCTGGGTGAATATGCAAAAGGCCTCAGAGATATTTTTGGAAAGATCAGAAGGGATTCTTTTACCAAGAACCAGAGATCTGACTCTCCTGTAGCCCTAACTCAGGAGCTTCAGGCTGTGCCTCCTGACCTCCAAGACCTGGTTCTGAGAAGAGAATGGAGGGAGTTGCACACTGCATGCCCCTCTTTGAGCGGGTGCTTGAACTCTGCCCACGTGGCAGCATTGCCCACAAACACCTGTGTGACACCCACAAAGGCAGTTTGTTATTTGGGACTACCAAAAGTAATGGCAAAACCCAGATGCTGGTGATAAGCAAGAGGCAGAAGATCTCACGGGTTGCTTCTGAGCATCTCATTCAATAGAATCTTTTTTTTTAATCTACCAATTACACTAAAAACGAAAGGAAAACTTTCTGGAATTTAGCTAAATTCTTAGTGACTTCACACCCAAGGGTTTTTGTTGGCAACACCATGGAAATGATTTGCTGTCGTTTAGAGATGAGACTCTTGGCCCTCTCCTAACCAGCTTTGGCCTTGTTTAGCTTGCTTGAAATCAGCCAAGGCTGGCTAGATGCTGTGACCTGGCTAACAAGCATTTCACAGCTTACTGCTGTTGTATTAAAATGAGACGCGCACGGAGAAATTAGCACTTTTGCACATCTCTGCCCCCTTAAGGCACACCCATCCCCAGGCAGGGAACTTTATTAGTCTAAAATGGCCCGCCTGGGTCTAATGTGCCCTAACCTCTGAAGGCTGGCTGTGCCAGGAGATGGAACACGTTTCCCCAGCAGTGGCCACGCAGCACGAGCCAGGACGATTCCTGAAATAACATTTGACCCCCCCCCTTATCTTCTCCTCCTTGAAGGAGCTCAAGGGGAGGAAGATGGAGGCCCCCAGCCAGGATCCTCTGCTTGAACCATGATTGAGCGGTATCTTGTTTGAGTAAGATAAAACCAGACGTCAGCTTGCTTTCATTAGGGCACAAAGTGACCTGCGTTTCCTCTGCTCGGCGTTTCTGCTTCAGATGTTGCTTGTTTCCAAAGATTAAACTGTTAACCACGTCAGTTGCAGCAATGGGTACTCTCCCCTTTAAAAAAATCTTTCCTTCTCTTGGTCTGCGTGATTTTTCTCTCCCGCTCTCTCTTTTTGTACAGAATGGTATTTGGAGGACGTTAGGCATTTATTTAGTCTTCGGAGAATCCCCTTTCTGCTTGAAAGAGGAACGCCGCGCCGACCCCTGTCTTGCTTCCAAAGGTTTCTACGTTAAAAGAGGGGGAGTGGTGGGTTTTTTGGTTGGGGGGGGTGAAGGACCACCCCTGGATCTAGCGTATCGCTCCGAAAAGGGCCTGCCTCCAGACGGTGTTGAGCCTTATGCAAGCGGGATAATTGAAAGGCAGGCAGGCAGGCAGGGGGGCGTTGGATGAGCTCTTTCTGAAATTACTTTTCGCGGCGGGTGGGGGGCGGCCAGGACTCCTCTTCCAGGCTCCCTTCTCCTCGGGCGGCTCGGGGCCCCGCTGCAGCCAGGAATAAACGCCTAAAACTCAGGCGGAGGCGCCGGCGGCGGAGGAGGAGAGGAGGAGGAGGAGGAGAGCCTTTCCCGCGGGGGACGTCGGCTGATCTCCGCGGCCGCTCTCCGCCCCCCACCCCAGGCATGGACCCTCCGCGCGGACTGCCCTGGTCGCCGCTCCTCGCGCTCCTGCTCCTGGTGCCCTCCGGCCGGGCACAAGGTAAGGGCGAAGCCGCCGCGCGGTGCCCAGTCGCGGGCTGGCGGGGAGGCTCGGCTCGGCTGCGCGGCCGGGGCGCGTAGAAACCTCGGGACGGGGCGCGGGGGGCCCGGGCGGCTCCCTCGGGCCCCCGCCCAGCCCGTGCGCGCCCCTCCCGCCTCGCTGCCCCCTCGGGCTGGCGAAACGCCGGGCGCCCGCCGGAGGGCAGTGACGCGACGCGACGCGGGGTGGCGGCTGCCGCCCACTAGCGGGCGAGCGGATTCCTGCAGCCCGAGTCGGGAGCCAGGGGGGCGGCGGGGGGGGGGGCTTCGGCGGATGGGCTCGCCTTCCATCCCCGCCCCGAAGAGCGGCTTTTCCTCTACGGGAGGGGGCGTGAGAAGGTTCCCCCGCTCAAAACGAGCTCAGGAGGCAAAGCAGCGGAGCCAGGCGGGCGCGCGCTTGTAAGAGCCTTTGGGGTCGACGACCCTGCGATCCTCCAGCTTGGCGCTTCTCGGCTCTTTTGAAACCCCTCCTGCTGCAGCCAGCAGGGCCGGGAGCGGGTTGGGGGGCGGGCAGCGCGTGCGGAGGGTGTCGGGCGGCGGGAGGCTCCGCCAGGCCCTCGGGGGGCGATGCGTGGGGAGTTTCCCCCTTCTCTAGCGTTCCCTCTGGCTTGAGTTCAGCCTCCCACACCTGGCGTCCTCCAGGTGCCTTGGAATCGAGCTTCCGTCATTCTCAGCCGGAATCCAGTTTTGGCCGTGGGACCCGAGTTGGGGTCCAAAACATCCGAAGGACGTCCCGCTGGGGAATGCTGGTCCAGTAAAATAACTGGGCTTTCTTCTTACCTGTCGTGGGGCTTCTTTGCTGAACATGATGCTTGATACATACAGGAAAGCTTCCAGTGGAAACAGATTAAACCAGCTATCAGGGGATGATTCTCAGCCAACATCCTGGAGGATGATTTAGTCAAAAACATCTGGAGGGTGCTGAGTTGAGCAGGGAGTTGTAGAGACGAGTGATCTTGGAGCATCCAGAAATTGGATTTCAATCCAATTTCTCTACACTCTAATCACACTGCATGTTACACATGAATTTATGACAAGAATGCCTTAATCACGGGAAGTGCTGAGTGATATTTCCCTCGTAGACAATGCTGCTTTAAACTTTAAACTTTCTTCTCTGTTTTTAGGTTGGGGTAAAGGAGCGAAGTGGCAATGG
Organism: Python bivittatus; assembly: GCF_059951505.1. Lineage (NCBI taxonomy): Eukaryota > Metazoa > Chordata > Lepidosauria > Squamata > Pythonidae > Python > Python bivittatus. The sequence goes on along the minus strand of NW_028277029.1, from coordinate 3,048,479 downwards.
TTGCTTAGAAGTAAATGTTAGTTGGAGGAGATCTTAGCATGTATGGGAAAATGCTAAGCCCTGATGGTTTGAGAGAGGCCTGGGGTACTTTCCTTCTGATATAATGACCTCAACCGGTATTTGAACTGGGGCCAAGAGTCTGGGTAGTTATTAATGCTTTAGAAACTCTGTTTGAATTTCATTGAGATCACTGCAACCTTTTCCTAAATAACTGATATTGGGACGAATGATACGAAGAATATCTGTAGGACTTGACGTCTCTCGGAACCTCCTTAGCTGAGAACAGTGTTTCTCAACCTTGGCAACTTTAAGATGTGTTAAAGTTGCTAAGGTTGAAAAACACTGGCTTAGGGCTCTGTGGCCAGCCTCTTCCATTTTCAATCATCTCATTCTTAGATACACTTTAATTTCTGGATAAGAATTTGACAATGTTGTAGGAAAGAAATGCAGCCCAGAAATGAGTATGGCCAGTTGTGGCATTTTGGTGAGCCGGTAGAACAAGGACATTTTTTTTTTAGATTTCTTTAATCCCGCCTTTATTATTTGTATAAATAACTCAAGGTGGCGAACATACCTCATACATCTTCCTCCTATTCCCCCCCACCCCAACAACAACCGTGTGAGGTGAGTTGGGCTGAGAGAGGGACTGGCCCAAAGTCACCCAGCCAGCTTTCATGCCTCAGGTGGGACAAGAACTCACCGTCTCCTGCTTTCTAGCCTGGTGCCTCCACCACTAGACCACACTGGCTCTCATGTTGTAATTACATTATTATACATATAATTAAATAAATTACAAAGACATTTCTTTGTCTTCCATTCTTTAAACTCATTGTACCTCATACCCACGTAACCGCAGTGTGGCATGTATTGTTTCTGAATGCAAGTAGTAGAAAGCCTGGTGTCTGCCATGATGCTAGGTGGTTTTCCTGTCTTGGTCATGGCCAAAGGGGAACAGTCTCTAGGCAGAGAAGGGGCGATGTTAGACACAGGTACATCCTAAATTTACATCTAGGCCAGGCATTCATAGAGAGGTGAAGGGACGAGTTACATCAAGGTAGAAGAGTAATCATTCCTCTTGAGGCCTAGGTAGCCTATGGCTCTCCCCACGTTGGGTCATCAGCAAGCTTTATAAATGTCCCCTCTCTCATCCAGTTCAACGATGACTTCTCTGGCCCTCCATTCAATGAGCTTTCTTGGGTGCCACCATTCACCCCGTGGTAAGTCCACCTAACAGCCAACATTTCACCCCTTCAGGTAGGAGACCATCATGAGGGTCTGTGTTGCAGGAAAGTTTTTGCTGGGGTCCACCTTGTCTGGCATTCCCCCGAGCTATTCAGCTAGTAACGCTATCAAAGCAGGAGATGAAGTTGGTCTTACATGATTTGTTTATAATAAACTAGTGCTGTTTCCTATTAGTTGTAGGATGACTATCCAAGGGCTTGCAAACACACTGTTTAGTCATCTGTTCCTGCCCAGTTTGTCATCAAGCTGACTGGTCTGTTATTTCTATGATTCTCTTTGGACTTATTCTCTCTGTGAAACTCTAAAGTGTTTCTCAACCTTGGCCACTTTAAAATATGTGGACTTCAACTCCCAGAATTCCCCAGCCAGCATGGCTGGCTGGGGAATTCTGGGAATTGAAGTCCACATATTTTAAAGTGGCCAAGGTTGAGAAACACTGCTCTAAAGCCTCTGAAACATGAACCTCTTCGATTATTAGGACTCTAAATAAATTAAGGCATTGATTGATTAAGTGCCATTGAGTCGGTACTGGCTTTTAGCATCCACAACACATTCGCTATTATGGGAGTCATGTCATATAACCCTGGTTATGAATATTTGATTGACAGGTTGACTATATTTTCCAAGTCTATGTACTGAGCAGGGATTGGGTGATGGCTGCTTCATGCTCTGCTTGGAAACACCTCTGAAGCTATAATAGTTGAGGCCCTTTAATAAAAGAAACCATCAACAGATTCCCTCTCTGGTGTGCAGATGTTTCCCAGCCCTGATGCCATTGCTTGTAAGGATGAGTAGCTACCAGCAACTGGACGAGGCAGGCAGGATGTCCTCTCCGTACCGGCTGCAAGCTTTCCTTGGGAGCTGGAGAAGCTTCAGTGGGATGGAAAGTTAATCTCAACGACAGCCCCTCTGCTGTAGTACTAAGAGCATTGGCCGGGGATCAGGGAGACCTGGGTTCAAATCCAGTTGGCTCTGAGCAACTATCTCTCTCAGCCTAACCTAATTCACAGGGTTGCTGCTGGGATGTTACAAGGAAGCGCAGCCCCATGTTACACTGCCTACATACGCGACCCATCGCTAGGGGTGAAAAGGATGGTACATGACTTGCACGCTTGTGTCAACATCACGCAAACGATGTAAATTATTCTTGGCTCTTTTTATTTTCTATGTACTGTAATTTTGTGATTTGAATTGATTTCAACTGCTTTGTAAACCACCCAGAGTTGTTTCAAGGAGATGGGCGGTGACGGATTTGATATATACATAAAATTATGTCCATGCATCATTTTTTGTCTGACGCAAAGGGATGCAAGTCTGTCCTTTACCTCGTCTACAGGATAACAGGGCACTGTTTTCAGGTTTACATAGGAGCCGTAAAAAGCATAGTACTTATTGTGATTCTTAAAGCATCGGCCCCTTTTTTTCAGGCTTGCACAAAAGCCCAGGCTGCTTTAATGGTTAGCCTTGAGGTGCTGCGCTCATCCTACCAAGAGATTTTTGAAGCACGGGCAAGCATCGCGCGCAAACATTTGTCCCATCAAATGTTCCTCAATCACTCAGGTGCGCAAAAAAGTGCCAATGCATGCTGTAGGAATTATAAAATGATGGCAGAAATTGTCAGTGCAGAATATATGGTGCAACAGCGTCTAGAAAAGAAGGGATACTCATGGGGGAATGGGAAATGGGAGTGGGACAACTCCTAAACTGAGTGCTCTGGGGTCAAATCTACCACCAGACTTCTGGGAATCCAAAGTGTGTGTGTGTGTGTGTGTGTGTGTGTGTGTATGTGTTTAAACAGGAGTTTGTTTACTGCAGCTCTGCATGATTCCTGTTCTCTCCTGGTCTTTTCAGTTGCCTTCTGGGGGCAATTGGATTGAATGACTCTTCTGTAACTTGACCGGGAGTGAATTTGCCCCTCAAAGTCGGCGCAAACATGCTGTAGCCTTACAGTACGTCTTTTTAGAGGAGGGTGTATCTCTGCATGGGTTCCTGTTCCAGCTGTTCTTTTTTCAGTGGAAAGGCATGGATTACCCCCTTGAAGGGGTATCATTCTTGCTCTCAAGACATTTAAAAGGAAACCTTTTCTGGTAGGTGCGAGGTGTACCTCTGGGTTTCATTCCAAAAAAACCCGCCTCTCGGATTGCTTAAGTTTGGACTGGTGCTTGCATAATTTATTCTTTGGCTGGCTTTCACTGCATCTGGGTATGTAGCACAGCCAAATTAGTAGTAGTATTAAGTAACCATCTGGAAATGTGTGCATTGAGATCAGTGAGCAGCAAAGAAACAAAGTCCCAAAACCTTGTGCAATTGGTGTGTGTGTGTTTAGTGGCAATGATTAGTTGTAGATCAATTGCAGGGGTAAATTTCACGTTAGGTTTCTTGCATTTGGCTCGGAGCTTCTAAAGTTAAGAAGTCTGTAGCCTATTGTTCTTCCAAGCTAAGTAAAGAAAAGAACATAGACTAAACAAACTAGGAATCTTTAATGTTTTGACAGACCGCCCTATCGAAAAAGATTAGGAAGGAGGATACGCTCTGCAAAGGGCCCCCCGCCATTTTTACATAAAGCGTGGCTCTACTGCGTGAAAGGCTGCATTTGAGAATGATAACGTTTGCTTTTCATCTTGGTTATCAGCGAAGGGCCTTTGATCTGCATTAATGCCTTATAGGGAGAACAAAGCAGCTATCCCTAATTTCATACAAGCTCACCCCACTTTTCTCTTACACTTAGGCAAAGCATAAAAAAGAAGTAAGAAATAGTCAGAGAAATCAAAGGTAGGAGAAAGGAGACGTAACTCAAACTAGTTCACCCCAGTGCCATTCCTAATCTTCTCCAGCCCTCAGAAACCATTCTTCCTTGCGCTGTGCCCACACACCCCTTCACACATTGCCTTTGCTCTTTACATTTCTCACTTCTTTTTCAAGAGCACATTGATTCCACCCAACGATGACTTCCTTGTCTGTCTTTTCCTTTCAACCCATTCGCTCTTCCTTCATGAATTTGTTTTGCAGCTTGGCCCCCATTTGCTCTCCATGACCAAACCACCCACAAATTCCATTTTCACCCTGGACTTTTGTATTTACCCTACAACCAGTTGGCACTCATTGAATCAATTTCTTCTTATTTATCCACAAACCCACTTCTTAAGGAACCCATTCCCACTGCATTCAATTTACTTTTATGTTTCTCCTGACATACACAGTTTTCAGTTCTGTATAACTTTTGACCAACATTCCTCACAACAGAACACATACCACCTACTACTCTTCTACCAGCATTTCCACTGCTTAAATTTTTTCCATCCATTTTCTTATCTTTAGGAAACATTTTCAAAGATCCACAAATTCTTCTACTGTACTTGCTGTAGTTTTTCACCAGTTATGTGTCATTTGCAATTGTTCACCCTATTTTCCTGTCAAATACAACTAATGTTCAGGTCTGTACTTCTAGTTGCATCATATAATCGATTGAACATTCACTGCAAATCAGTTAAAATCCAAGAGAGAATTAATCTCAATCATTAACAAGGAAAAATGGGGTGAAAGATAGCTTTTAACCTCTTCTGAAATTGGGGCACAGTGAGAACCAAACTGTGATGGAATGGAATTATGAAGGCCAGACTCAGGGAGATAAACATTTTCTTAGCTCGCCAGAACCGCGTGGGAGGAACAAGAGGATGAGACTGGCACCTCCCTGAGGAATTCACACTGTTATGGCTGGCTGACTTTGGGAACTGGGGTTTCAGTCTGGGAAGATTCTTGCTAGAGGTTGTAGCTAATAAACATTGCTGGACTGAATTTACATGGTCTCTTGGAGTTCCTTGGGCTAGGCCTGACATCAATCTTTCCCTCGTGCCTCAGGAGATGAAAGAAAACGTTTTCCTCCCTGAGTCTGGCCTTCATAATTCCATTCCATCACACAAACACATCTTTTCCGGGAGCTCATTCCATAGCCTCCCCTCCATGGGGATGTCCTCTTGCTAGGTCAGTGTTTCTCAACCTTGGCCACTTGAAGATGTGTGGACTTCAACTCCCAGAATTCTGAGAGTTGAAGTCCACGTATCTTCAAGTGGCCAAGACTGAGAAACACTGACCTAGGTAGTTGATATTCAAGCCTCTCTCAGAGGTGTAGAGAGTAAGGAAGATGACCTTGCAGAGATAGACCAGATCCGTGACCAAAGTGACAAGGGAGAAAACATGGCTTAAGTCCAAAACAAGAAGGGTTGTGCAAGCGACTCAGGCTAATTCACATGAGTATTGAGGGTGGGGGTGGGGGGAGAAAGCACAGTCAGATTTGCAAGATTCTGTTACTATATCAAATGTTAATGTCATTTGAGCCTTCTTGTGGAATGGGTTTCTTGGTTTGGTCTACGTGGCGGAACTGATGGGGCCATCTTCAGAAGAGCTTCTCTTGCTGGTGTTAGTAACTGGGCAAGGTCCTCATGAGGAAGGCCGTCCTGTAGATCAGGGTTCCTCAACCTTGGCAACTTTAAGACGGGTGGATTTCATCTCCCAGAATTCCCCAGCCAGCATTAGCCTGAGTCGCTTGCACAACCCTTCTTCTTGTTTTGGACTTAAGCCATGTTTTCTCCCTTGTCACTTTGGTCATGGACCTGGTCTATCTCTGCAAGGTCATCTTCCTTACTCTCTACACCTCTGAATATCAACTACCTAGGTCAGTGTTTCTGGGAGTTGAAGTCTTAAAGTTGCCAAGGTTGAGGAACCCTGCTGTAGATAATGAGGTCCCCAGTGGCTGAAGAACTGAAAGGTCAACTGGGGCACCATAAGCTGTGCTGGAGGGCAATTTGCAGCCAGGCCAGATATTTCAGGGCAGGCACCCCTTGATCCTTCTATGTTGCCCCAGTGTACAGTCCAGGCCCTGCCTTTCTCACCAGTTACAGCTGAAGCTCTGAGTAAAGCATGTTGCAGTAGTCAAGATGGCCTGTGGCCAAGGTGTCGACAATGGTCCCTAAGTGCAATGAGCTAAGGAAGGGTGGCAGTTGGTGCTCTAGCTGTAACCAGGCTCCTGTGCTGCTCCCCGTAGCCGTCCCCTGCAAATTCTGTAATAGCTGGGGGTCAAGGAGCACTCCCAAACCCTGAAGCTGTTATTTTCTTGGGTGTGCAATCTTCAGTGGAGGGCTGGGACTACAGGATTAAGCCAAGGGCTTCTTGGGGAAAAGGAATCAACTTTTGAGTCCAGATGGGAATACAAAATGGTAACTTCTCTGTGGTCCGACTGGAAGTTCTTAGCAAAATGGCCAACAAGGAAATACATCTTGACATTGACACATCCTGCCAGGTGAAAGCTCAGCAACGCTACATGTTCAGTGCCCACCCCCTCTCTGGCTCAGCGTTGAACTGCTCTGACCATGGAGAAGTTTCTCCTAGCTTTCAGTGGGAATTGGCCTTCCTCTGACTTCAACCCGTGCTTCCACGTCCCTCAGTCTTGAATGAAAGAGATCAGGTCCTATCGACCCAACGTGAGCATGGAACGGAAGAAACCTGCACATGTTGGATTGATAAAGCTGGATTGGTAAAGAGAAAATCTAGGTAGGGGTTAAGAGAAGGAACATCTCCTTAGAATAAGTGAGGAGTTCTGGAGCATGGCTGCATTTCTTCTCTCAAAAAAGGGCAGACGAGGACTCTAAAAGAGGTACTGTATATGGAGACCTGATATTGGGAATACCTTGAAGAAAATAAATATTTTTTGAGAGCTGTTTTTTTCTCTATTTTTCCCCCCATTTTTTCTCTCTTTTTTTCATTTTCATTTTTTTCCCCCTGGCTTGTATCTGCCTTAAAGTTCAAGGTGAGATTAGATAGACAGTTTTGCCAGGAATCTCCTCCTCTTGGTGGATGGCCAAAAGGTTTGGACGTGCAGTAGCAGGAAGTAATCTGTGCACCTCACCTGGAGTCGTATTTTTTAATCTATTTTTAATCCTTTATAAAGCCTTCTTGCATGGGTTCGGCAATATATGATACAGTTCTGTGAAGTCACTGGCTTGCAGGAGGCTGTTGCAAAACACAGCCGCCTGCTGTTTCCCGCGTCTAGCTTTTTATCGCAGTCTAGACTGCAGATCCTCATCAGCTGATCCATTTTGACATCTGATTCATGACAAGGGCTGTCCAGAAAAAAGTCAGCATAAGATTTGTGTTGCAACTCTCACAATCTTGCAACCGAGAAGGAGAGAAGGCAGCGTGGACTTGATGGCTGTCTTAGTGAATTACTGCTTGGATCCCTTAAACCAACGGTGAATTCCTGCCAGCTGAAATTGCTCCAAACGCGACGGGGTTTCGTGTTTCTTGTTCAGCTGCCATGCTTTTTAAAACCTCCAACGGTTTCTAATTCCTCTCTTGCCTTTTGCGTATCAACCCACCTCTTGCCCGTTGTTTAGAGCACCGTTTTGCGGGCCGGAGGTTGTCAAAGGTTCTCCAAAAACGACAGCCAAATCCGGAAGCGATCCGGCATGTTTGTAAATCTGACCTGTTCAGGTAAATAGCATTAGAGAATTCCAGGGGGTAATTTCCAGTTTAGTTTGTACCCGCTGCACGCCCAGTCAGTCCCTGAGTCCAGATCAGATCAGGGGAAGCCAGCACGTCGCTCAGTTCAGCCAGCAAAACTATCGCTGGATGTCAGTTGATTAAACATTGGCCAACATCAAGAGATTAACTGACAAAAACAGGATAAAAATAGCAGGAAAAACAGAGGAAGAGATGAACAACAGGCCAGAGATAAAAGGCAGAGGACTTAATAATAACCATCTACATTATCGATATATTACAGAATTTTCCGGAGCCACTGGAAATGATTAACTTCCATGGACATTCCCAAAGGTTTGGTTATTCCAGCTTTATCCCTTTTATGTATGTAACAGCAGCAGCGTAGAGAGGGAAAGTAGGACACCAGGTGATTCCCTCACCCTTTTGCACCATGAAAGAACCTGTTTGGTGGAAGGCATGAGGTGTCCCACGTATAGTGGGAGACGTGGCTCTCATTTCTCTACCCAAAATATTAGTACTTCGGGAGATGAACACTTGCATAGCACCCCCTTGTCTGCTCACCCCGTAAGGAACCCCCAAGGAGGAGATTTATGGGGGGAGGTAAAAAAGTCAAGATGGCAGCCATGCCTGTGTGGTTGAGCCCCCCTCCCCCCGCCTCCTTTCACACATGTCACTTCCAAGCATCGAAAAGCTGAAAGTGCACAGCTGCCTCAAAATCAAAGAGTCTTGTAGGACGTCTTTGGACTAACGTGCTTTATTCAAAGGCAGAAGCTTTTGCGAGCTGCAACTGCCTTCGTGAGATGCACTGAGTGAGTAAACCGAGGTAGGGTTTAAATTGGCTTGTGGGAGGGGGAAATGGAGGAAGAAGGGAGGGCTGGTTATGCAGATGACCACTGTCTAATCAATGAACAATTGCAATACGATCATAAACCATGATGTTTGTTGGGACCTTCTGAGATGGCCTGAGACCTTTTGAGGTTTGGTCATCTTCTTGTCAGTGGTGCCGTTACAGTCTGGTGTGTTCCAAAATGGCCATTTTGAGGTCCTGGCCGTGTCCTGGGGAGTTGAAATGCTCTGATATTGCTTCGTCCTTGTTCCGATTCCTGATGGCGAACTTGCGTCCAGTTCTTCTGCACCAAGTTTGTCCTGTTTACCCCATGTGGAATTCAGAGAGGCATTGCACGATCTGTGATCTACGATGGTGGTATAAATGTCGGAGGAGGAACATGCGAAGGCGCCTCTAATCTTGTTTGTGCAGTTTTGGGGGCCTGTGCTGGTGCCAGGGTAGATGTGGGGGCAAAGTAGACATCTGGGCTTGTTGCAGAGCCTGGATCCCGTGGTCGCATCATTGTCTGGTTGTTTTTGGTTGCTCGTGAGAATCTGTTCCAGGTCTGTGTGCAGCAGCTGCCTGGCACTCCAGGAGCCAACCAGGTTCCCCACAACCAGTCAGTGGGAGAACGCCAAAGACATACCCTCACCTTTGCTCTTCCCCTCACCCCATTAGCTTTTTCCACTGCTGCCAATTAATGGCAGGATGTACAGTAGGTGATGTTGGGGGCCCTTGAAAAGCTGAGCAAGATCTGACCTAGTTGGATGAGGGACACCAGGAAATCCCAGGTTGGACTAGTCAGAAAACCTCCTGTTGTGTTGCCAAGAAAAGTACACAGATGTGTCCGAGAAGTCACAGCTGGAGGGTTCACCCCTGAGAAGGTTTACCTTTGTAACCACAATGCTACTTATGGACCTGAGCCACCAAAAAGGTGCCCGTTTTGGGCTTGACAAGATGGACCAACCGTCTTTCCTCAAACAACATCTTGCTTTTTCTTCACCAGGAGAGATGCGTTGGACTAACGGAAGGATGTTCTCTGGGCTTTGCGTGGGCACGAAGGTGTTGGTTGGCAATTTCCAAAGACCAATTAGAGGGCTTGGTGTATTAGTTCTAGTGTCGCGGTGACCTTTAGTGCATGAAATATTAAATATGTTCACAATTTTGCTGCTCATTAATTTGCCTCGATTTGGACATTGTCCACCAAAATACGAAGCCTGGAGAGATGGGTTTGCTAAAGTAGGCACAACTTACTGTTTCGGTCCAGCTGTTTTTAGCAATACAGTGATGTGCTGAATTGCCGTTTGTTTAGTTTTTCACTCTATTGTTTGCGCTCCTAATATATGGTATATCAGCTTTATATTTAATTTACCTATTCTTTTTAATACTTGGTTCTTTCATGTCCATTTCTATATTTTCGTTTTACTTAAGCTTTTGCATCTGTCTTTAAAAAATTATAAAAAATAATTGGTTTGTTAGGGTTTCACAAGAATTTCTGTTGTATTATCGGGGGTGTCCGTATGTGTGTGAAAAGTCATATGGGAGTTGTGGCTGCACGATGGAATCTCTGCTCCTTTTTACACATGTTGTAATGTGGCTGCCCCATACATCAGGTTGTTATCTTTGCATCCTTTGGTCTAATTCAGTGTTCCCCAACTTCTGCAATTTTAAGATATGTAGACTTCAACTCCCAGAATTCCCCAACCAGCTGGGGAATTCTGGGAGTTGAAGTTCACGCATCTTAAAATTGCTCAAGTTGGGAAACACTGTCTAACTGGAATCCAAACGTATCACTGGGCAATATTACTTTCTTGGCCACTGTAAGTACTGGTTTACATATTTCCCCCCACTTTTTTGAAACTGAAAAGAATCCCAGAGGGCCTCACCAGCCATCTCTTCCCAAGTTTAGTGGACAGGACATTCTGGCTAGGTGACACCAACCCTTGGTTTGTCTAACTATGAAGTATTAAATCAATCACCATGTGTTGGGTGCACCCAGTTTGCTAATCCCTAATTAAGTAAAGGTTAAGGGTTTGAACCCTCTGAATGTCAGCTGTGAAAGAGAGAAGGATGGAACTTCAATATGATACTCAAGATTGTCCTTAGGATGTAGTTATTATATCTGCCTGTGATTAGGGAATCTCTCATTTGGAATAGAATTTGACCACTTTTCCTGTCCAGAGCTGATCAGATTGCAGGTGGACTTCCATCAGAATTCTGGCTTGGCTGAAGAAATTAGAAAGGAGCAAGGAACACATTTCAGACATGCTTGTTGTCTGGATCCGTTTTTGTTACAGACATGACAGAGATTTATGGCTGTACAAGACACTACGTGTTAGTCAAGAGGAAGGTCTCTACTTTTCGCATTGCCTTCTGGGGACAAAACATTTTGACAGCATAGAGACCGTGTAATACAGATGGACAAAATGTTGCCTTTCCTTGGCTGGTGGGCCCATCTAATCTCTTCCTTGCCTTTTACACAAAGAAACACCCGCCCACAAATACAGATGGACACTAGCAGGGGTGTCTGCAGGGTGTGGTCAACCAAGTCAAGTTGGTGGCTGCGGTGGTGCAATTGAAGGGGAGAATTGTGAGATAAAATGAGAAATTGGGATTACGAAGTGGGGGTATAGGTAAAATCCTGCGCAGGAAGGTTGTGCAAGATGATCTGGGGGGTCCCTGCCATCCTATGAAAGTGACTTGCCTTGAAACCAAACTTTGTCAAAGCTGCTTTCTAAGACTGTAAACCACATTTTTTTCGTTCTGCAGAAGCATCGGTGGAGACCTGCTGCTCCCGTGGCTATGAGTGGGCGAGTCAAAAGAAAGACTGTAGGTCTCTCCCTTCAGATCTGGATTCCAAGGAATGCAGGTAGATTACAAAGCGTTTAGCTTGTGTGTTGTTGCATCAGTCCAATATGGGAACCCTGCCTCTTCAAGCTGGCTTCGCTTCCTGGGAGTTGGCCCATCCATGTGATTTTTGCACATCTATTTGATTTTCTTGGCAGCAATGTGGAAATAGCTTGCCATTGTTTTCATATGTTTCATTTTTACTTTCCAGACGAGTCTGAGTCCTAGGATATCCTGATAGTCTCCCATCCAAGTATGAATCAGGTCCAATCCAGTTTATCTTCCAAGCTCAGACAAGATTGCCCACGTTCTGCCACCTGCTGAGACGTTCCTCGTGTCTATTCTCCAAATCCCCTCGGGCAGCCCTCTTTCAGTCACGAATTCAGCCTCTTTGCCCAATCCAACATTAGTTCCTGTAGGAGAGTCAGCCTCTTTTGGGGAAAATGTTGTTGCCTTGATTGTTCTCTCCTGTTTTCAAAGGTGAAACTGTTGATGTTTTGGCCTTTATTTAGGAAGCAAGTATGTTGTGCAATTATAACAACCACTATTTTTGGACACTTGAATTTGTCTTGGCATTAAAATATGCCTCCTACCCTGAAGTGATGAGCAGATAAAATTTATTTGACTTAGAAGCCGTAGTAGTAGTAGTAGTAGTAGTAGTAGTATAAATAGTAAGATCAACTTGAATGTAGCTTGCATTGATTACAAGAAGGCATTCGACTCCTTGCCACATGATTGGATAATCAAGTGCCTAGAAATAACAGGAGTCAATAGAAACATCAGAAGCTTTGTGTAGAGATCAATGGCACAACGGAAGACACAGTTGCTGGCCAACGGCGATAGACTGGGAGAGGTTAACATCAAGAGAGGAATCTTTCAGGGACACTCACTGTCACCACTACTGTTTGTCATTGCATTGATTCCTCTGTCAACAATACTGAACAAGTCAGGAGATGGCTATCAAACATCAAAAACATCTGCCAGGCTATCCCACCTCCTTTACATGGATGATCTGAAGCTGCATGGAAAAACACCATTGAAATGGAATCGCTGCTCAACACTGTCCAAATATGCAGCCAAGATACTGCAATGGAGTTTGGACTGGACAAATATGCCCATCATGAGGGGGAAAATAATGAAAATTGATGGAATCAAGATGCCCAACGGAACTAACATCAAGAGTCTGGATGAAGAAGATCACTACAAATACCTGGGCGTCCTTCAAGCTGACAACATCAAGCACACTGAAGTCAAGAAGAAGGTTAGGAGTGAATACATCATGAGAGTGAAGAAGATCTTAAAATCCAAACTCAGTGGAGGAAATGCCATCAAGGCAATTAACACCTGGGCAATTCCAGTCATTCGATATACAGCTGGGATAGTGGACTGGACTCAAGCTGAACTAAACACCCTGGACAGAAAGACCAGAAAAATAATGTCAATGAATCATGCCCTTCATCCATGCAGTGACGTTGACAGACTCTACTTAGCAAGGAGCTTTGGTGGGCGTGGAGTGTTGCAAGTGCACCAGACAGCTGAAGAAAGACCAAATGAAGAATAGAAAAGAGACATGGCAAGGCAGAGTATTACATGGCCAGTACACACAAAAAAACTAGCAGGCAGAGCAGATAACAAGAAGACCTGGCAATGGCTAAGAGCAGGAAAGCTGAAGAAAGAGACAGAGAGGCTAATTCTGGCTGCCCAAGACCAAGCCTTAAGAACAAATGCACACAAAGCCAGAACCGACAGCAAATGCCGCCTCTGCAAAGAAGCTGAAGAAACAGTGGACCACCTAGTCAGCTGCTGCAAGAAGATCGCACAGACTGACCACAAACAATGGAATGACAAAGCAGCAGCCATGTTGCACTGGAACATCTGTAAGAAATACCCTTTGCCGGGAAGCAAGAACTGGTGGGACCACAAAACAGACAAAGGAATAGAAAATGAAGAAGCTTAAAGTGCTCTGGGACTTTAGAACTCAAACAGACAAGCACCTGCCACACAACACCCCAGACCTAACCATGGTTGACAAGAAAGACAAAAAAGTCTGGAAAGTGGACACTGCAGTACTTGGAGACAGCAGAAGAGAAGAGAAAGAACTGGAGAAAGTCACAAAATACAAGGACCTACAAATAGAAATAGAACAATTGTGGCAAAAGAAAGCAAAGATAGTGCCAATAGTAACAGGCGCATTGGGTGCAATCCCAAAACATCTGGAGCACCCCTTCCCTTCCCTCTTTTTCTCTTCTCTTCTCTTCTCTTCTCTTCTCTTCTCTTCTCTTCTCTTCTCTTCTCTTCTCTTCTCTTCTCTTCTCTTCTCTTCTCTTCCCTCTTTTTCTCTTCTCTTCTCTTCTCTTCTCTTCTCTTCTCTTCTCTTCTCTTCTCTTCTCTTCCCTTCCCTTCCCTTCCCTTCCCTTCCCTTCCCTTCCCTTCCCTCTTTTTCTCTTCTCTTCTCTTCTCTTCTCTTCTCTTCTCTTCTCTTCTCTTCTCTTCTCTTCTCTTCTCTTCTCTTCTCTTCTCTTCTCTTCTCTTCTCTTCCCTTCCCTTCCCTTCCCTTCCCTTCCCTTCCCTTCCCTTTTTCTTCTCTTCTCTTCTCTTCTCTTCTCTTCTCTTCTCTTCTCTTCTCTTCTCTTCTCTTCTCTTCTCTTCTCTTCTCTTCCCTTCCCTTCCCTTCCCTTCCCTTCCCTTCCCTTCCCTTCCCATCCCTTCCCTTCCCTTCCTTCTTTTTCTCTTCTCTTCTCTTCTCTTCTCTTCTCTTCTCTTCTCTTCTCTTCTCTTCTCTTCTCTTCTCTTCTCTTCTCTTCTCTTCTCTTCTCTTCTCTTCCCTTCCCTTCCCTTCCCTTCCCTTCCCTTCCCTTCCCTTCCCTTCCCTTCCCTTCCCTTCTCGTATTTAATATCTAAATAACAGGCTAGCACAGCTTCCTTGTTTAGTGAGAAAACTCCCAACTTACAACGGTGCAGCCGCAAAGAACAGAGGATGAGTTTTCTTCTTAACATTTTCTTAATCTCTAACTTGATCTTGTAATAGTTTTTTTTTTTTTAAATGGGGCTAAAAGAATTTGGAGAACTCTATCTTACTTTCCATCAGGAAATTCTTGCTCATTTTAAGCATGTGCCCTGTGGAGGGGATAGAAGAAAAGATGAATGAGTTCTAGATTTGCATATTACTCTGAGGAAGTAGACAGCAGAACTTTTTTTGCTCTGTGAAAATCCAGAGAACAGTGAAAGAAAAGCCCATTCTGTTTCTTCAGAGGTCTCTGACAACTTGCTTTTCAATTGTTTTAGTGGGGTGTGCAGTGTTTCAGATTTGAGTTGAAAGAGGTCCTTCCAAATGTAGCACCTTCTGGGTTTGATCAAAGCAGCCTCGTCTTTCTCCAGGATCTTCAGGTGCAGCTGAAAGTGTCCTGTCCTGCCATGGAATCTTGGAAAAAGACCCAGTTGTTTTAATAAGCTGTAACCCCATTTTGTGTTGCTGCTTCCATGTGTTCTGAATCACTTGTTCCACACTGAACCTGAAGTATTGCACAGCCCTACATGGGAAAAAATACTTAATTTACCAAGCCAAGGAGGTGGGTCCATAAATAGTGGGCAACAAGAGAGGTCCTTTCTGTAGATCAGCCTTATATGTCACCTGTTTTACACGGATATGGTTAAGCAGGATACCTGGATGTCAGTCTACTCTAAACCAGGATGTCAAACCTGCTGAGGGCAGATGTTGGGACTTCTCAGCAGCACCGTGGTTAGGATAATGTCTACACTCCTGAAGGTTTGTCCAATAAAGCTGGAGCTTGAGCAATGAGAACCTTGCAACGCTGCCCCTGGTGGAGTTGACCCCGGAGCTTCCTCTGTCCTGTTCCCCCTGTAGGATAGCCCAGGAGCAGTGCTGCCTGAGTCAGCTGGAGGAGCTACACTGCACCACTGGAATGGCCATTGCTAATAAGCAAGAAGACTGTGACTTGCCCAGAGAGAATTCCACCTGTGAAGACAAGATCATTAAGGTGAGATTTTAGAGGGGATGTTAACATGACTGCCTAGAAATTTGGAATTTTCCTTTGTAACCACAGCTGGATGCTATTGGTCTACTTCAGTACATTTCAGACTCTGGTTCTAGAATTTGCTGGTTCCTGGGCAGTTCTTTGAGTGTTCCTCAATGAGAAGATGGCCAAAGGGATATGGAAAATGCCGGGTATTTTCCATTTTTCCCGCAGCGCATCAAACCAGTACGTTCCCTAAAACAGGGTTTCTCAAGCTCAACAACTTTAAGATGGGTGGACTTCAACTCCCAGAATTCCCCAGCCAGCATAGCTGGCTGGGGAATTCTGGGAGTTGAAGCCCACCCATCTTAAAGTTGCTGAGCTTGAGGAACCCTGCCCGAAAAGATGGTTTATAGCTCTCTTGGACATTCTGCATTTGTTCTGTGTGCTTAATTCTGTGTTGTGGGTTTCAGACCAGGGGAATCTCTGTGGGACCATTTCTTTGACCACTGTTAGTTGATGAGCACCACTGAAACCATGGATATTTCACAACGGGCCCTGGTGCTAGGTGTTGAAATGACCAACTCCTGTACAAAATGTTTCGTGCTATAAACTAAAAGATTCTGGGACAGAACGTTCTCCTAATGAGCGTGTACCAAGTTGATAGATGGAAATAAAAATAGAAAATGTGAAATGAGAGGAAGTGGGCAGACAGGAAAGGGTGGGCCTTTTTTGTGTGTTTGCCTTTGACGTTTTTGCCCCTGGATGGGATTCCCGTGAAATATCAACTGTAAACAAATTGTTTAAAAAAATCTGGCCGAATTGGTTTTAATTTCTCCAGGATATTTCCATGAAATGCATAATTTATTATTTCACGAATGTCAGAAACCTGAATTGTCAACCAAAGGATGGATGGAGAGCGCTGTAGCTCAATAATGAGGAAAAGTTCTCAGGTTGTATTTAACGTAGAATCGTTAAATGAGATATTTAGTAAGATCCGTGGCATCTTTCCAGAATAATTCAAATAATATGGGCAGATTTGATTCGGACTAGCGGGTGGGAGAGCTAAAAAAGAATGCCTAACCATTTGGAAAACCCACTTGTCAAGAGCTGACCTATTAATGAGTCTTGAAGACTTTTCTTCTAATTGCTCCATATCTGACCATTGCTATTTTAAATCTTTTTTCCTTCCTGCCTTTACTTCAGTTAAGACATATCACAAGTAATCATATTTTAATTCTGCAGTGTTATAGCTTGCAATTATGCGATCGAGAATTCTGAATACGTTCGGAGAGTAAATGTCCCAAATTCAAAGCAGGTTGTTCCAAACATCACAAAAACACTTTCAATCTCCAAACACTTCCAGGATGGTCACGGCGGACCATTTCGAACGTGAGACATCTTTTGCGGCTTGCAACTGAGTAGCGTTGCCCAGAACTTTTAAAAATCCAAATATTTCCAGAGCTCTTTGGAAAGGATTAACCCCAAAAGGTAGCGTAGAAAACTATGTTAGGTCACTGTGTTAGGAGAAGGACAGCTGAGGCTGTGGTGACGTGAATGTCAATGAATTTCCACTGCACAGAAATGTTGTCACTGCTGCTTTTTGGGGAAGGAGGCCCAGAAACAAGGCAACAGCTGTGAACAGAGCCTCTTCATGGGTTATCAGTGCGGATTGGTGTTCAGAGCTTGCTGTGTCGAAGGGCAAGAAAACGCAGATGCTGTGATCGTTGACGGTCCTAACAAAGACCTGGGTAAGTTGTGCAAGGAAGAAAACTTTCTTGGGTGAAGGAGCAACGTGGTTTGAATTGTAGAATTGTTGCATGCTGTTCATGAGATGGTTTAAACTGTGTAGGGCAGTGTTCCTCAACCTTGGTACCTTGAAGATGGGTGGACTTCAACTGGCTGGGGAATTCTGGGAGTTGAAGTCCACCCATCTTCAAGGTGCCAAGGTTGAGAAACACAGGTGTAGGGAGATTTTATTTGTAGGATTTGAGACTAACCTTTAACATCTTTTGCTTCAGAAGTCAAAAAGGCTGAAGGCTGCTTTTTATGTTGCCTTGCTCCCCAGAAGAGCAAAGCTGCTTGGGGTAGGAGTCACACCATTTACCGTGTCAATCTTGTGTTCGTTCCTCCATCTAGCCATCTAGATGTTACTGGAAAAGCTTCCAAGGAAACTTTCCCTTTTTCCTATACTGCTGTTCTTTTGACAGTGAATGAACCAGCCAGTTCTCTAGCAACAGCAGCTGGGAAGCATAATCTAAGGTAGCTTCAGAAGGATGTGTTTAAGCTTCCCAAATTGTTGGTTAAGATGGTTGGGCCACGTTTTGCCTTTGGCTTCATCCTAATTTTAGCCGCTCTCTGCAAGTGATTAATTTTGATCCATCCTTTCCCTGGGGTCAACTGGGCGAGGAGGAAGAGAGATGGTCCCACCGACTTCCAGTTCGAAACCTTTCCATCACTGACTGTAAATCTGCCTCTATGATTTGCAATGTGCCCCTTCAACAGATTACTTCTTGGGTAAGCTGGCCCAGAAAAGATAAAATATTGCCCACCGCTATCTTTGAAATGTGATTTTTAGAATTCATACTACTGCCAAGGCACACATTTTCATTGTTTATATGCCTGCTGAAAAATCTCTAAGCATCCATCACCTTCTAGAAGCATGCTTTCTGAACTTGTGAATTCTTTATTGAGATGTCTCTTTGATGGGCCAGCTGTATCTCATGGAAACTTGTCCTCCTGTTCTTCCCATTTTGGGAGAGATAAGTGAACAGCTGACAGTTCTCAGGACAGAGATGTCTGTTGAGTCAACAACTATGAACCGCTCAGCTTCAAGGCCACTAAAGTGAGGGCAAAGAGTCCATTGAAAAGTGGGAAGGAGAAGCAGTGGGTTGAAACTACTGGGGATGTAAAAGGGAAACTGCCCCCTGACACTAACAGGGAGCAAACGATTTTTTGGTGTGACTTCAGTCAACTTTGCAGTAAAGATGATTTCGAGCTAGAGGGTAAAGGTTTTTGTGAGATGAGTAGAAATGGTAGTGAAGGTGGTGTTTAAATAGCGCTTCTATTTTTGTTCAGTCAAAGCTAACACCTTTATCTCCCTGGTATGAGAAGCTAGAACTTATCAGTCACCGAGAGCACCTGTTAGTTCATTAAACTGATCAACACTGGGAAATGTAGATGATTTACAAGCTAACTTATAAGGTGATGTATTTGTTCCAACTGAGCGTGTAGCCATGAAGTATGCCATGAAAGAAACAACATCTGGATTTGTCCATCTGCTAAGCCAAAGCAAATCATTTACAATATGGGCTAGGTTTATGAGTGAGTCAACCAATTCCCTAACATTTTCTCCTGGTCAAGGTTTCTTAAGTTCCCCGATGATCGGTTAAACCTACCCTACACATGCCTATGAAATGAATGGTAGACTTTTGGGGTGAGAGACGCCCTCCTTGCAATCCACAGATAGACAGGTCCAACTTAAAACTCATGTGTGCACTCTCCAAGAATGCTTAAGAGCAAAGAGTTACTGCAACAGATGGCGACTTTTGAGTACTTTTCGGGGCACAAAGATGGGGGTCCAGTGCAAGCCTCAACGATGCACGTGATATCCCTCATCCTGGCTTCCACCGCAGACGTCCCTAACAGTGAAAGCTTGTAGGTTTTCATTGTTAGTTGAGGAAGGGCAATTAGAATAGCTCTCCTGTCTGAAAGGTGCAATTCACTTCTATGCAGAACTAAGTCATCTTGTTGTTTAGCTATCATCAGATTAGACCAGTGTTTCTCAAGCTCAGCAGCTTTAAGATGTGTGGACTTCAGCTCCCAGAATTCCCCAGCCAGCATGGCTGGCTGGGGAATTCTGGGAGTTGAAGTCCACACATCTTAAAGTTGCTGAGCTTGAGAAACACTGCCTTAGATTAACTAACTATGTATTGCTGTGGGGTGAACCTGCTTGCACTAAAGGCATGATTCAAACAAGATTGCACCAGTTCAGAGTGCGGTTGGTTGGCTTAAGGGTAGAATTATGTTAGAATATGTCCCCAGAGAAGCGCTTCTTTTCCTAAAAGCTCATACTACCCTCAGGCTTAACACGGCTGGTAAGAATGATGTGGGATCTTGGAAGTCAATTTAAGTAACAACATGTCTCTCTTTCACTCCTTGATGCTGGTTTGGTTTCTCCAACGGAAGCTAACCTTGAGGATCATTATCTGAATGATCGGTGCAGAGGTAAGCTAGTTCATATTGTGGGAGGGGAACATCAGAGAGAACCAAGATTGATTGATTGATTAATTAATTAAATCTGAGAGTTTGTAGAAGCAGTGTGAATTTTATTCAGTATTTTCATTCACCGTTATCTTCTAAAATATACCAGTTCTCCATATTTGGCAGGCCTTAGCTGACTTTGTCTGATCTTGAAAAGGTAAGCAGGTTTGAGGCTGGTTAGTACTTAGATGAGAGGCCATCACAAAATCCCAGGGCTATGGGTTGGACTGAGGAATCACATCATTGTACTGTGAAATGTCCTTTCAGTTTAGAGGAGCTAGGCTGGTCTTAGTGGTTAAGGTGCTGGATTAGAAACTGGGAGACCATGAGTTCTACTCTTCCCTTAAGCAGGAAAGCCGGTTGGGTGACTTTGGGCCAGTCCTTCTCTCTCAGCCCAACCCACCTCACAGGGTTGTTCTTGTGAGAAAAATAGGAAGAGGGTGCGTTACTCACAGCACATGGCATTGCACAAAATCAGGGCAGGTATAAATCTAATCATCATGATCTTGGGAGAAAGTGGGGAAACACTTGTGTCCATGCGAGTCAAGGTCAGCTTGAAGGACTCTTGACCTTTCTAATGAATTTCCTCATTTTATAATTTAAATTTCTTGGGCCTCCCAGTCACCAATGAGTCTAGGCTGCGTACAAGGATGAAAAACTTCAAACCACAAATAAGAGATGGTCCTATCAGGGGAGAAAAACTAACCTTGACCTAACAAAGGTTACTTCCTTGCTGGGTATGCACTTTGTCTTAGCCAAAAGCTGGGGGAAAACCAGGCCTTCTGGGGCTTGCTTGAACAGCGGGGTCAGGGCTGTCCATACGTGGGCGGGGGGAATGGTATTCCAAAGGACAGGTGCCATGACGGAGACAGCCCACCTCCTGGGTTCCACAAGTGGACGCTGCTCAACAGGGCTTTGTAAGTAACAACCAGCACCTTGAATCACACCCAAATGCTCAATGGTAGCCAGTCCCACTTGCATAGCAGAGGTGCCGTATCGGCATAACTGTGAGCAGGCCCATGATTGCACACACCGCATTTTGGACCAGTCAAAGTGGTCTTCAAGGTCATCTGAGGATACAGTGGAAATACATTTGCATCTTGGTGCATTTCTTGCCACAATGGAATCCCTAATATGGGTTCTTATGCAACTTTGGTTGGCTTTATTCTTTGACTTTCTCCGATGGCGCTTTAGGCACCTCTTCTGCCATTTCCTTGGAAAACCAGGGAGAGTTTGGGGTCAACAAACAGGGAAATGCTTCTAGGAGCAATCCGATGCAAGGACCTTGTTGCACAAGCATTCCAGTGCTTGTGGCCATCATCTTAACCTTTTTGACCCCTACTCCATGGATACTCCTGTTAAGTTAATGAATAAAGATCATATATGACAGAACTAAATCCGTCCAGAATCAGTCAATTTTATGAGCTTTTGGAAGGCTGTAATCCACAAGAGCAGGCCTTTCCAGAGGGCCAGGCTGATCATGGAGAAACAGTGTCTCTGAGCTAAGCTCCTGGGAGGGACTCTTTGGACAGATCGAACCTGGTTGTTGGATGTGGTAGTCCTGAAGATACTTCATAGGTTTTAAAGGACTTTATAGGTTAAAACCTGCTCCTTGAAACGTATTGAAGAATGTCTTGGCAGCCCCTGCAGGGTCCACAGAATTGATCCCACCTGGTCACTGGGTGGGTTGCTGCCTTGTGGACCAGTTACGCTTCTGAGTGGTCTTCAAAGGCAGCCCCTAGCCCTTGCGGATGGAAATATATAGCCTTTACGACTTGGGGAAGCGGATTGCATATGAGTTGTTTTAATGCCCTATCTGCAAGTGCTTTGCAGTAGTGTATTGCTATGGCTGGGGAAGGTTTCTTTAGTGGAAGATATGCCAATCTTTGGAGAAAGGAATATATTCTGCCTTTATTCTTGGGGTTTAGGTGGAGGTCCTTGTACCCAGCAGTGTAGGGACACAGGATCCAGCGTCCTTTGCTCTTGTTTCATGGGCTACCAGCTTCAGCCGGATGGCTTCACTTGTGAAGGTAATGAAAGCTTTGGTTTCCTTATATTTTTGTTATTTTTAACTAATTAGCCCTTCTTATGGCTTGGTTGGTCTTGAAAATCTAAGCAGGGTTGACCTTGCTGGTCCTGGGATGGGAGAATACCAGGAAATTCCAAGATGGTAAGATAGATTGATAAGTTGAAAAAAACATCTCTAAAGGAGGTGATGGCAACCTTCTTCTGTGTCACTACCAAGAAAACCACATAGACGTGACATGATCACCAGGAGCCCAGCTTAGCTTTGCCTTTTGCCCTCAGCAGGTGGAATGCTTAGCTGACCTCAAGACTGATCTTGGAAAAACTTAAGTAGAGTTAAACCTGACTAATACTTTCGTAGGCATCTATCAGGGAATCCCAGGGCTATAGGCTAGATAGGAAGTTGGAAAGTCACCCAGAAGAAGGCTACAAAACTATATGGGTGTGCCTGAAGTCTGGTTCAACTCAAGGAAGACTTAACTTTTTATGACCTATCTCCTGTCCAGATCAGATCATTCTGTTGGGCAGTGATCAACCATAAGCTGTTGAGAAATCCTAACCAGCTCATTAATACTGACTCACCTGTGCCTGATGTGCCTCATTAATACTGACTCACCTGTTTTCCGTGGAGAGGCTTTAGTATTGGAGGAAATATATAAGTGTTGGGATCTTGATGGCTTTATGCTCCATAAAATCATTTAATTCCCTTCTAAAGCCAACAAAGTTGACAACTTGTAACACAATATCCATTGTTTAGTTCAGTTTTCTCAACCTTGGCAACTTTAGGATGTGGGGACTGCAACTTCCAGAATTCCCCAGCCAGCATTCCCAGAATTCTGGGAATTACAGTCCTCACATCCTAAAGTTGCCAAGGCTGAGAAACACTGGTTTAGCTATATAGTGGGTGAAGAAAGAATTATTTTGAATCTCCTCCTACTCATCTTCATAGGATGATCTTGTTTCTAGGATTATAAAAGAAGATAACCTTCATTTCCACTTCCTATACACAGTAAATAATTTTATACTGACCCGTCTCTCCTTACTCATCTCTTTTCCTCTCAACTAAAAATCTTGAACATTTTGACTTTTCCTGTTACCTCTTGATTATTTGGCATAACTTTTCCAACTCTACAATGTCTTTGGTGCAATTACTGCAACTAACTGTAACTGCGTAAAGATTTGTGAAAAGACAGTTCTACTTATAATCACTTTCTTTAAAGTCTGCAATGTGAAATTTACCTTTTTCACTACATCCACTATGGGCTTGGAGTGATGTTTGAACCTGGCCATGGTTATTTCCAAAGTTAAATGGCAGCTTCCATTTTGTTGTCTTTTCCCCCCAGTTTGGGAAAATAATTTTGCAGTCCTTCAGCCTCATAACTTGTGTTTGCCATGCTAAATGACTTGGTGTTGTTAGCAAATGTCTCAGTTTAACCCAACTCTCTGGATTATTGTTAAGAAAAGAGAAAAATTTCATTCTTATCTGGTTTCCTTGTTTAATTCCAAATTGCATCTGGATGCTTGAAAAGCCCCACTTCTAAGGCAGAACCTTCAAAAACACCATTGTTTGCATCCTTCCTTTTTGAGACAAGTTTACTCTCTGCTTTGTTCTTTAACCAGTTACTAATCCATGGCGGACTTGTTCCTCCTGACTGCTGAATTTGCTCAGGCATTTATTTGTCAACGGCTGTTTAGAAGTCCGAGTAAGAATGCTTACTATATGACTTCATATGCTTGTTGATACTCTCAGTGAACTTTAAAAGGCAGGGAGGCAAGAAGCATCTTAGCAGATGTCTGCATTGATTCTTCTTTAGCAAAAAGATGGCAGCGTGGTCCTTAATCATTATTTCCACTGATTTATTCAAAAGAGACATTAAGCTGACTGGCCTGTAGTTTCCTGGATCATCCGTTGATTTCTTTTTAGAAATGGGTGCCCTTTTTCGGTCCTGTGGTGTACTGGTTGATCTGAGGGATAAACTTTTTACAGATAAGTGATTTCACATTTGAGTTTGTTTATAGGTTTTGGATGGATGTGTCTAGACTTAAGTAGTTGGCTTGATCTCAGCTTGTCAACAAGTCATAGAAGATCATCTCTTACACCTATTTACCTCGACTGTTCCAAGTTTCTGGAAATATCAACTCAGGCTTTCGCTTGTGCTGATGCCTAGTGTAGTGAAGACCAACGCGAAGAATTCATTCTTATCCTTCATTTCTTCTTCCTCCTTTGGCTTTTTAATTATCTTCCTTCTTATTCTAAAGCATGTAAAGGATGTAATCAACTCTTTTGATGATCAGCAATATATAACCCTTTCGACCCTATTTTGCTTTCCTCGCAATCTCTTTGCTTTTCTTTCAAGCAACGCTGGGTTTCTGTTGGTTCTCTTCACTTGGGCAAAATTTCCACTTTTCCCAATAGCATTTCTTTTGACTTGGAGGCCAATTTTGGTGTAGCGTTTTTGTCCCACAAAGCCATTTTGGTGTTGTGGGGGTGAGCAGTTTCAGCTCCCAACTATGGTCCCAGATTTGATTCTGCACCCTCGGTTTGCATGAAGAGAACTACTCTTCAATGTCCATTGGAGCTCCATAAAGGGTTACGGTTGTCAGTTGTGACAAATACTAATATTATTAATAATAATAAAATTAATATTAATATGGAGGCAGATTCAATCACTTTGTTTGACATTCATTGTAGTTAATGGCTTCAGGCACACCTAATTCTGCAAACAGTCTGGCCATGGGCATAGCTGAAGTTACAGGAGGACTGTTGCTCTCAAGAATTATGCTGGAAAATTGTGGATGGTAGAAAAATCATTATTTGTTGTGTGCGCTCAAATATCTGACTAAGGAGATACTTACCCCAGAATATGAAGAAAAGGACAACGGGCATACTGTATATATGACACCTCCAAAGTGAAAGAGAAATGAAAAAAATGCTTTCACCGAAGCTAAAATTCAGCCAAACTATGGCTCAATTATTTTCTGTTGGGCCACTTAGAGCCTGTGCGTTCTGTCTGTGCCAACACTCTGTGCTATAGAGTGGGAATTTATAAAATAAGATATTAAGACAATATAGCTGTGTATGGACAACCTGCCATGAGTTCAGGAAGTCAACAGCATTAGAGAAAGAGCAAAAACATTTTTCTGTCTTTCATCTAATGGCCATGTGGATTTTGTAGCTCAGACCTGGTTGTTCTAGTTCAGTGTTTTTCAAACGTGGCAACTTTAAGATGCGTGGACTTCAACTCCCAGAATTCCCCAGCCAGCATGGCTGGCTGGGGAATTCTGGGAGTTGAAGTCCACGCATCTTAAAGTTGCCACGTTTGAAAAACACTGCTCTAGTTTAACCCAACTTTCTCAATTATTACTTTAAACAGAGTAATTTTATCTTCTGTCTAGTTTTCTTTAACTCGGATTTCTTTCTCATATAACAAGGATTTCTAAAGTGTTTACCACCCTGAGAACCAACTCATAGATGCTGATCAATACCGACAACGGTTTTTAGGTCTGTTGTACAGAAAATGGGACGCTACCACAAAAATGGCAATTTCAGAGCTTTTCATCTTCATTCTTTGTAGATATTAATGAGTGCATCACCTCAGTCAGTGCCTGCAGCATCGGGCAGGTCTGTGTCAATACTGTGGGCTCTTTCCGTTGCCAGCGGGAGACGAGTTGTGGGACCGGTTATGAGTTGACGGAGCACAATCTCTGCAAAGGTATGTTTTGCCTGGAAACGGCAGAGATTTACCAAATGCAGAACGGTTCTAGATGATGAACCGTTTTTGCTCTCTTGAATGTGACAGCATTAGGTCTGCACGATGTTTGCCCGATGTACACTCATGTTTGCAGTGATTCTTGTTAAGGCAGAAGCTTGTCTGCAGATCTTCTTCCCAGGGGTGTCCACAGGGGAGGTTAAAAAGGTTGTGGCTGCCTTCTTGGGGTTTTTTGGGGGGCACATCCCCTTGCAGATGTCCTGGGGTTCCTGAGAAACAGAAGCATCTGTGTTTACCAACTGACTCCTTTGGTGCTGCAAAGAGCCATGAGTCTGTAGCAAAGATTTGGCATGTGGCACAATCTGTAGCAGAGCCTCAGTGGGGGTGGGCAGCTTTGCCTGAAATGTACCCTTCCCCCAGCCCTGGTTCCCACCCAGGCCAAATTTCAGGGAATTGCTTTAAGCCCCATCTCCCCAAATGGGCTCTTTTCTGGGTTCTTCTCAGTATTACTTGAACCTCCCCATCTGTTAAATGCCTGCCAAACTTTTCCGCGAGCCCATCTTTACCTCCCCTCTGGAGGAAACCATCAGTGGGTAGCCTTCCTCCCCATTCATAAAACCAAGAGGTCCCTTGTGTTAGAAATGGGAATGTCCTGGTTGCTGACCCAGAGCGTCTAGTCGGAGTGTGAAATCCATGCCCTGCCCCATCAAGAGTTATGGCCAGCTACAACTTGCGTCACCCCAGCCAGCATGGCGAATGGTGATGGGTGCTTAGAGTTATGGCTCAGCAACATTGGAAAGAACACCAATATTGCACCACTGATCTGAAGCAGAGAGGCAGTGTTGTTGAGAAACTGCTGGCGATGAGATCTTCTGGTCTTCAGAAGAATGTTGACTCAGGAGACTTTAAGCAGAAAGATGAAATGCCAGTCATTATAACAACCCCTTGCAATAAGCAGCGCCCCAACCATGCATGCTTTCTAGAAATAATACCCTTACCCCTTTATAACTATTTACAGAAATTCCAGGCCAGGTTCCCCACCAAACATTTAATGTCATTCAAAGAGCAAGATATGGATTATTTTAAACTGATATTTTGTGAGGGAGTTATAATTTCCTCTCTGGTTTTCTAAAGGAGGACTATTATTTAGCAGATTGGCCCTGTTCAGCACAACAACAGAGCTACATCCAAGTCTTAATTATAAGGCGTTTCAAAGGCCATCGTATCATAACAGTAAATTTGCAGAGTGCAGAGGAAAAGCATCAAGAATCTGTTGTGCCAAAACAGATGCAGATTTATCTTTGCCATCCTGTAGAATATATTTCAGTTCTGTCTCAAGAATCCATAACTCTCAATAAGTTGACAAATTCCACATACTTCAAAAGATTTATTTCTTTATTGCAGTCACATTCCACTAGAAATCACTTCCAAATAGGTTCCAAGTCAGGAATTGAGTTTAGGTCAATGAACAGTAAGATGTATATAGATTCCCCCTGCCCTCCAATCCCCACCCCCCAAAAACCCCTGAGAATTGTAGTTTGAGATGCAGAAAATCTGGAGAAGGGAGGGGGTTATTTTTAATCTAGCTCTACGGCTGGAATTGAGTCTGTTTCCCCACTCCTCTTAAATTAAGGAGTGTGAGGCTGCACCCGTTGTACCATCCGACACTATCAGCGTAGCCCCAAAACAGGCTTGATCTGTCCAGCGTAACAATTGCTTTTATCTCGGTCATGACAAGATGGCTCCGGGAGACCTCGTGCTAACCCATTCTTTCTTTTGTGACGTGCCAGATATTGACGAGTGTGAGACTGGTACTCATAACTGCCTCCCCGATTTTATCTGTCAGAATACGCCTGGATCATTCCGTTGCCGGCCCAAACAACAGTGTAAGATCGGCTTTATACAAGATGCTCTCGGCAGCTGTATTGGTAAGACGTGCAGCTGACCTGCTCTGCTGCTTCAACTACCAGGGGTGTCCTCAAGCTCTGGTCAAAAAACTCCAGAGGGTGGCCGTGCCGGTGCAACTGAAGCACCCATAAAAATGGGTGGAGCTTCAGTTATAGCACCGTGGCCACCCTCTGGAGTTTTGTGACCATGGCCATTTTGAGTTTTTGACCATAGCTTGTGAGGTACCCTCCACTTCTGACGTTGTCCCCACTGTACGTGTTTTGCGTTTGCAAGTAGCGCTTTCCGCAATGTTTTGAAGAATTGATTTTCCTCTCTTTTGTCTTGCCCCACCTCTCCCCTCCAATGCCATGGCTGCATTTTTGCAGATATTAATGAATGTGTGACTCTTGCTGCTCCTTGTCCTGCTGGGCAGTCCTGCATCAACACAGATGGCTCGTTTGCTTGCCAGAGGAACATCCCGAACTGTGGAAGAGGCTACCACCTGAACGAAGAGAGGACCAGATGTGTTGGTGAGTACTGAGATAGCCACGTCTTGTCCCCACCGTGTTTATTCTGGCGTTTGGCTTCTGCTTCACCTCCGTGGACGTCCTTCAGTGGGCTGTGCTGAGAAGGTTTAGCTGGCACCAAGGTGGCGTTTGGTAAACTAGGGTCCTAATCTAACACCAACCGACTACATGTGGCAAGATGGCGGTGAGAGCGGTGGACGTGTAACGTGGGCTCCAAATGAATGGAGGGATTTGTATGCGACAGAAGGCATTTTGTAAGTCACAGAGGGTTTTGTATGTTTCTGAGTTGAGGAGTACATTGGTTGGTTGGCGTCTGCACCCACCTGGTCCGTTCTGCCGGGCTGGACTGGGTTGCCCTGGGCTGGATCCGGAGCCGGGTCAGCTGGACCGCGTCCTTCGCTCTCCTTAGGCTGTTTGCTGCATGGGAACAAAGCTGCGTGGAGCCGTTTCCCCCACAAATTTCTACTGTTGGTGGGAGCTGTGCTCGGGCTGCTCTGGAGGAGAGTTGCTGGACGGACGTGGCTCTGGCTGACAGGTGGACATCGAAGCGGTACCAGATATCGCTGGAGGTCCAGGTGGCGGTGGCAGTGAGAGGGGCGCTTTGCTCGCTGGGGCCTTTTCGCCGATGGGTTTTTCTGGGAGGCATATCAGTGCCAGGGCAATGGCAGCAGCGATGATGTCAGGGGCATGACATCTGCCCGGCTTACATCAGGGACGGGTGGTGTGACTTGATATTTTCCACAAAGTCCGCGTTGGGCTTCCCAGAACTTGGAGGATCACTTTGTTGCCTCTCGGTTGGAGAGGGTGCTTGGCTATGTTGGGAGGGAGTGGTGGCCGAGGAAAGCGGGTGCTTGGGAACTGCTGTGGACTCTCTTCCTATGGCAGCCATTTTGCCTTCTTCGCGGCACAGGTCAAAAAGGAGAGCATGGCGACCAGCTTTTGGTCGTTCCTCTTGTGTACGGAAGCTGCCTAGTGGACGATGTGGTGACGGTTGGTGGAGCTGTGCTTTGGATGCTGGGTTGTTTTGGCTGCCTCCCCGGTGAGAGCCGTGAGGGGAATTGGGGTGTTGGTGTGGAAGGTGTTAAGCTAGCCTGGCGAGTGTGGCTGGTGGGGGGAGGACATTGCTGAGTATTTGTAGAGAAGAGTGAGCTTTGGGGTCTCCCTGCGGCGCTGAGAGCTTGTGCTGAAGTGCCCAGGGGACCCAGTCTCTCTGCCCGGGAGGTGGTGGGTGGTTGTTTGTGGTGAGATGTGGGGATCCTCTGTTTTGGAACTGAAAGGCATGGGGTGGGGGGTGTAGGGGCCTTGGGGGCATCAGGGGCGGAGCTGAACGTCTTGGCCTTCAGTACCATCAACTGTGGTATCCTTCTGGACTGGCTCCGTGGGTTGGGAGTGGGCGGCACAGTATTGGGCTGGTCCTCTTCCTTCCTACAGGCCGGTATCAGTCAGTGTTGATGGGGAGTGAGAGGTCCTGCCCCTGGCCCCTACTATGTGGGGTGCTGCACGGTTTGGTACGCTCTCTACTCCTATTTAATATCTGTAGGAAGCCGCCGGGTGAGGTCATCCGTTGCCATGGGGTGAGGGATCATCAGCGTGCTGATGATCTTCAGTTATATATCTCCACCCCTGGCGAATTAAACAATGCGGTGAATGTCTCGTCCTGTGGATCTCTGTAATGTGTTCTACCTGGGGCTGCCCTTGAAGAGTATCCAGAAACGTCGACCCTAAAGCCCTGCACGGCATGGGGCCAGGCTGTTTGAGGGACCTCCTCTTCCCGATTACTCCTACCCGTCCCGTCAGGCCCAGCAGGAGGGGTATGCTGCGGGTCCCGTCTGCTAAAGAGTTTGATCTGACGGGACCCAGACGGCTTGCCTTTTCAGCTGTGGCTCCCACCCTCTGGAAGATCATCCCCTCCCAAGGTGAGGTCGGCCCCATCCTTGTTAGCCTTTCAGAAGCCCCTGAAAACGTGGCTTCTGCAGCAGCCTTGGGGACCCCGCGGGGAGCCTGCGCAATGCTTACATTGTGTTTTGATGGATGCTCTTCTCCCTCAATCCTGCTTTTATTTATATTTTTAAGGGTTTTTTTTTAAACAGCTATGGCATTGTTTTAAGTGTTGGTTGTACCCCACCCAGAGCCACGTTCAGCGAGATGGACGGCCATATACATTTATTAAATAAATAAATAAACAAGCAAATAAACAAAAACACAGCATGATGCACCAATTGTTAGACATCTGCAGAATTTAGATCCAAAGTGGGCATAGGGGCTTTGTGCCGGATCAGAAGCCACGTTGTCTGCTTTGGATCCAAATACTTCACCCCATGATTAGCTATCTAAATCCCACTGAAGTGCTTAAACCTGACGGTGACCACCATCCATTTCCCCAGTATTTGGTGCCCGACGAATAACCGAGTTCTCTTTATCCTTCATGATGAATTCATAAAAAAAGAATGGATTCTGACCCATTGCAGTCTCATTATGGAGTCTCATATTAACTACATATTGCACAACGAAATTCTTAACTTTGCATTCCATGAAGCCTTAATACCTTCCCCGTTTTTTATTTCTTTTCTTGTATGAATAGGCTGGAGTTAGTCACTTTTTCCTCCTTTCTGTTTCTCTGGTGAGCTTTCGATCGCTTCTCCAAACATTCCATCTCAGTTTTATTTTAATAGTGGACCCGGGATGGAAATGGCCCAAAGACGCCAGGAAGCGGAGTAATATTTGAGCTGTGGACTCACAGGGCTGGCTTCTCCGGGGAGGCAAAATGCCTGTGAAATATCTGAATTTTTCAGAAGGAAATCCGTGAACATCCTGATGGCAAAAAGCTGAATTGCAGAAGCGTTCCTGCTTTCCATATTCCCTCTCCGAGCCCACGCGCTCCCTCTGCTTAAGAGAAGGCCTGCTGGCTTTAACTTAAGGAACGGAGCTCGCAGACAGCGCCAAGTGAATATTGACCATGTCAGCAGGAATTTTCCTGAACTTGCAATATAAGGGTGTGATTTTTGTTTCTGGGCAAAACCCCAGCGCTTTAACCCACCTGACTGTTTTTCTACTTGCTTTGTGTCGTATTCCCTGGCCAAAATGCAAACAGCTGTCTTAAGAATACGTCGAATATTTTTGGTGAGGCTCCTTTCTTCATCCTGGTGAAGCTGCATGATTTTTCTGGAAAAGGGATAAGGGATTGAGCCCCGTTGCTTTCTATGCGAAAGTAAACGCATCCATATTCAGACTTTAAATCGACTTCTCTACTGGGCTGGATTGAATTCTCTGTATTAGTGGCAGTGTATGGTCAGCGTTTCAGTTATTCACATCTCTCTTAACCGCTGTGCTGGAGAAAAAGGTAAACAGGTAGAATATCAATTAAAAACTGGATCTTTTCCCTGTCCCCTAGATTCAATTCTCCGAGTAATAAAAAAGAGATCTAAAAATCAGAAAGCGCACCTTTTAAGACTAAGAAATTTATTTTAAGGCAAGAGTTTTCTTAAAGGTACGCATGTTTGTAAATGTGTTACTCTTAAAAGGGGCTATCGCTGAGGTTTGGCTGCCCTAATTTAACATGGCTTTCTTCTTGCAGCATCTAGAAGAGATCTAGGTGTCTCCAGAACATCTCTCTATCCTGGTTTGGTGCATTTCTGAGCACTTGAAGGAAACAGTTCAAACGGAGAGATGAAACAAAGAGGGCACCAGCCTTGCTCATTGCTGTACATACGTCCACCACAAGTCTCTTCTTGATAAATTTCATTGCTAAAACTCGTCCCCCGCTGCTGCATTTCTGATAAATGCGTATGCAGGTGTCGGTGTGCACGCACAGAGAGAGACGCACCCAATGCAGATACGGATAATCGACCCGGGGAATTTTGCAGGGTTGGGGTAGCAAGACCAGGCTGCCTTGTAGGGCTGATGTAGCTTGTGGGTCTCTTAGTGCTGTCCAACTGTTGAGCGCCTATACCAGTGTTTCTCAACCTTGGCCACTTTAAGCGGTGTGGACTTCAACTCCCAGAATTCCTCAGCCAGCATGGCTGGCTGGGGAATTCTGGGAGTTGAAGTCCACACCGCTTAAAGTGGCCAAGGTTGAGAAACACTGTCCTATACAGTAATGATCTGAAGTGCTGAAAATGTGTAAAAACACACACATTTTTAAAAAGCCAGGCTTGCATTAGAAATATTCCGAATTCCTGTCTTTATTCCTACTTTCTTCTGGGATAGAGACAACCGTTCACAAGCACCACTAATAATCTTCTCCTCCTCCTCCTCCTCCTCCTCCTCCTTCTGCTTCTCCTCCTCCTCCTCCTCCTGCTTCTCCTCCTCCTCCTCCTCCTTCTCCTTCTCCTTCTCCTTCTCCTTCTCCTTCTCCTTCTCCTTCTCCTTCTCCTCATGTCCTTCCTGCTGCTGCCCGCCCTTCTCCTCCTCCTCCTCCTCCTCCTCCTCCTCCTCCTCCTCCTTCTCCTCCTCCTTCTCCTCCTCCTTCTCCTTCTCCTTCTCCTTCTCCTTCTCCTTCTCTTCCTCCTCCTCCTTCTTCTCCTCCTCCTTTAAACAACAACAGGGCAGCAATGATCGCTATCAGGAATTTTTTTTCTCTTCTTTTTTAAAGGTTTTTCATTCTTCAAGGAATACATTTCCTTCTCCCCATACTGTGTTTGCCAGTCATTTCTGTGGCTGGTCATTCGTTGATTAAAGAATATGGAAAGCAGGAACTGGACTTCTAAAATGTGACAGTGCTTTTAGCTGACCTCGCAGTTTTTCGGCGGGGGGGGTCTGCCCTTGCTCGTCTTTTTAACTAAAAGTTGGTAAACTGGGAATTATGAGTCATCTGGAAGAGGGCAATTGTCATTCCCTCGTTCCACCTGGCCAATACTTGCAGTGAATATATATAAAGTGGTGGCGCAAAAGTTCGTCATGATGGGCACCTTCAAGAATTGCTCCACCACTCTAATTATTCCTGCCCCAGGCATTATTTTTCTACCAGCATTTTTCACAATCTGGGTTTCAGTGCTTTAGGAATGGGAGGTTTTAACTCCTTTGGGTTTAAATGTTCTGGGGTTTGTGTTGCACGTTGGGGGATTTTTCTGCATAACGTTTTTCAGTTGTGAAATCTTTTGAGGGTTTTCACCAGGGCTGGGAAGGACCTACCTGTCCCTGTGATAAATAGTAACTAAAACCAAAACAGTGAAGCAACACAGTGAAAAACTACACTTACAGCAAGATGAGTCGATAACAATTCAAAAAAGAGTCCAAGGTGTTTCCAGCCATTAGTTCTCATTCCAAAAGAGCAAAGATTTCCTCCCGGAAAGTCTCTTTTTATGGTTCTCCGTAAGAAGGGAGAGAGGACCAATCAGGGAAGTCCTAAAAGATAGATTAGTGGAATCCCTTGTTCATTTCAAGCCATATTCTTAGTCTGTTGTCCCTAAGTGCAATGGTGAGCTGGCTGGAAAATAATTTCTTTGGAAATTCAAGAAAAATGAGGTAGGAAAAGCTTGCCAAACCTGGATCCGGGAATTCTTTCCCACCCCTTAATGGTAGCTCCTGTGGGTCACATGACTGGGAGGGAAGAGGCGGGCTTAGAATGGAGCAGTTGCCAACATTCCAAGCCCCTGCCCGACCTCCCCTCCCATGAGGATGCATTGGGAGATTTGGGGAGGGGGATTTTTCTCTGCAGCCCCCAGCCAAACCCAGCCTGGTCTGTAACTTGATCTTTCTTTTGCCGGCTTCCGCACCCCACGAAATTTGATCCCATTCATGAGTCCAGTTTTGAAGAATCCTCCTGATGCTGGAGAGGGACCAGCCTCCCTTCTTTCTTTCCAACCCTCTGTTGGGTTGGAGAGAAAGCAGAGGTTTTTTTTTAAAAAAACCCTTTAAACAGCTGGTTAATTCTTTGGAATGTGTTTTTATCGCGGAATAAGATGCTAAATAGCCAGGCACAAGGAAAAGTAGATATAAATTTAAAATCTAAATGTCAACAAATGAAAATGCATGCTTTCTTTCGAGAGTTCCACTGGGCTGGAAAGAATAAAAACTATGAAGGTCATGCAAAATTAGCCCCAGGGCACGCTCTTGCCCTCTGACTTGGTTGCCCTCCTCCCTGTTAGTTTTGCCTTTCTTTGCATCATCATCGTCGTCTAAGTTTGTACATCGCTTACTCCCAGCAATTCTCCCTTCCCCTCCCATGACTCTTCAAACCTTTCTCTTCCCTTCCCCAAGACGTAGATGAGTGTTCAGCAATCCCCCAGCCTTGCGGGGAGGGTCACCTCTGCATCAACTCCCCTGGGAGCTACCGTTGTCAATGCCAGGCGGGCTACTATTTTGATGGCATCAGCAGAACTTGCACAGGTAAGAGCCAGGGGTCAACTGTGTCGTTCCATCGGGCATAGATTGGAATGGAACAGGCCATTGGGGCAGCAAATTCGTATTTCGTTGTTGACTTTGTTGCACCCAGTGGCTGTGTTTCAAGATGCTCGACCTTCCAGTAAGGTTGTCTTTGTCTTAGGGCGTGGTGGGAATCAGGACATGTCCATCTGTTTGGAGGTAGCCTGTTATTATGAGTGCCCTATTTGTTCCTGTGAGAATGGGCTGGAAAAAAGGCAAGAGCAATATATTTTTCTCCACAATAGCCCCCCCTGCCCCCTCCTGGAAAAGCCACCTTTCAGAATCACCCCATATTATCTTCCTATCAGACAATAGTCTGAGTTTCTGGAGCTCAGATGGTCCTAGAATACTAGATGGCCACGTTGGCCCAGGAAGAAATGCTGTCTTGTTCCAACTCAGTTATTTTTATTTTTGATTTGATCTGATTCTATGCTGGTCCAATCAAGGACTGTCTCTGAGCATCCTACAGTCGCACCATGCCTGAACCAGATAAAAACAACTAAGAAAATAGGCCCAGATAAATCACAAACATGAACACCCACAAATTGAGCACAATAATAGCAAAATATTCCTATGCCAAGGAACAATAAAAAACCATCGACAGTAGTCATATTCTCACACACTGCAGCAGTCTCTCTCAATTCATCTCCCCCCACCCAAAAAAAAGGCTTGCTGAAATTAGAAGTTTTTCTAAATCTGAAAAATATTGGAGCAAGTTGACTCTCCAGGGAAATGGTGTTTCAGAGGAAGGGGCAGCAATCAAGGAGGTCCGGTTCTGAGAACTCGGTAGGTGATATATTTTAAGAGAGGAAATCTGGAGGGCATTTGTCCTCCCCAGCCTGATTATGATTCATGCCCTTTGATTCGGATTGAAATTTGGGAGATACTTTGTAGGGCCAATATCTTTTGAAGGGTACACGTTGGGTTTAAGGGGGAGTTAAATCACAGCGACATGATTGTTCAGACGAAATGGATAAAATGTTTTTAAGGACACCCAGTTTTGCTACCTAGGCACAGAAAAGTTAACCGTGGCTTATTCGTCTCCCCAGATATTAATGAATGCCGCCGATACCCTGGTCGCCTCTGTGCACACAAGTGTGAAAATACCGCTGGGTCGTATTATTGTAGCTGTGCAGTGGGATTCAGACTTTCATCTGATGGGAGGTCTTGTGACGGTAAGGTGCTCTGAATCACCAAGTATATGCTCTCTCTCTCTCTCTCTCTCACACACACAGACACACACAGACAACACATTTACTCACATGAGCCAGCTGTGTTATGCAGCTGCAAAGAAAACCAATACAGTTGTAGGCTGCGTGAGCAGAAGAATAATTTCTGAATCACAGGAAGTAGCCATTCCACTTGATTCTGCTTTGGTTAGACCCCACCTGGAGTGCTGGGTCTTATCTGGACACCAAACTTTCAGAAGGATTCAGAGAAATTGGAAGAGGTGGGGCAAAGGATGACAAGAGGACTGTATGAAGAGTGACTGAAAAAGCGGGGTGGGTTTAGCCTTGAGAAAGGGCAACTGAGAAAGGACATGATAGCCCTCTTCTGAGAACCAGTGGGCAGGGATGTCTGCCTGAAGGTGTCGAAAGAGTCAAAATGGTGGCCGTGATGAAGCCCCACCTCTTTTTAGGTATCTGTTCTGTCTTATCCCAAAGTGCAGGGTGTGGAATAATGGACATTAAGTTACAGGATGGCAGATTCTGGTTAGGTATTAGGAAAAAGTTCCCAAGACCGGTTCAGCAGTGGACCCAGTGATGCAGAGAGGTGATGGACACCCCTTCCGTGGACGTGTTCCAACCAAGGCTGGACAATCATCCGTCGGGGATGCTTTGATCGGGCTCCAGGGGCTCAGGGGCCCCTTCCAGTTCTAGGGTTCAGTGGGGCTGACACCTCGATAAAAGGCCATAGGATTTCTGTCTTGGAGGGTCTGTGTGGTGTAGAACCTGGAAGCTCAGATGAGGTCCACCCTGGATTCAGAGCTTCTTCACGAGGTCCCCATGTGGATCAAATCGACAGAGGGAGGGCCAGTCCTTGAAGAAAAGCAGGGGATGAACGGAAGGTGTCTTGCTTGGTCCTGACACGTATCTCTGGGTTTCAGACATCAACGAGTGCGAAAGCAGTCCCTGCAGCCAGGAGTGTGCCAACGTCTATGGGTCCTACCAGTGCTACTGCCGTCGCGGCTACCAGCTCAGTGACATAGACGGGGTCACCTGTGAAGGTGAGTGGCAGTCGTGGCCTGCCCTTTTCATTTCAAGCTTTAGGCAGTGATTTCAGACCATCAATCAGCCTGGCTCGGTAGGGCGGCTGTGACTGGCAACTGCTCTCTGAGAGCTCACGATGCTCCTGGAAAATCTGCTTGGAAATGAACAATTCAGCAACGAGTCCATCCGAGAACCCCCTCTTGTCCCTTAGCATTTATTTGCACAAAGGGTGCATAGCTACACAGGAACAATGGCCTGGCTTCATAGATCGTCATCAGGAGAGACGATGGATCATCCAGTTCCACTTGGATATTTAACAGTGGGCTCTATTTGCATCCTTTCCCTTTCCCTTTCCCTTTCCCTTTCCCTTTCCCTTTCCCTTTCCCTTTCCCTTTCCCTTCCCCTTCCCCTTCCCCTTCCCCTTCCCCTTCCCCTTCCCCTTCCCCTTTCCCCTTCCCCTTCCCTTCCCCTTCCCCTTCCCCTTCCCCTTCCCCTTCCCCTTCCCCTTTCCCTTTCCCTTTCCCTTTCCCTTCCCCTTCCCCTTCCCCTTTCCTTCTTTTCCTTTCCCTTCCCTTCCCCTTCCCCTTCCTTTCCCTTTCCCTTCCCCTTCCCCTTCCCTCCTTCTTTTTTCCTCTCCTCTCCTCTCCTCTCCTCTCCTCTCCTCTCCTCTCCTCTCCTCTCCTCCTCCTCCTCCTCCTCCTCCTCCTCACACTTATGACAGTTGCAGCATCCCGCGGTCACATGATCACCATCTGCGACCTTCCCTGCCGGCTTCCCAGAAGCAAAGTCAATGGGGAGGCTGGCAGAAAGTTGGAAGTTGTGGTCACACGAGGTCCTCGTTTATTGATAGTAACTGAGGACTGCCAGAACTGTTGTTGCTAAGGGGCGCTGTCACGTGACGTCATGCTTTACAACCGCATCACTTAGTGACGGAAATTCCAGTCCCAGTTACCATTGTTAAGCAAGGACTACCCGTCTCTGCTCTTTTCATTCCTTTTCTTTTTTCTCTTTTTCTTACTTTCTGTCCTTTTGCTGGTTCATTTTGTATACTTTTACTGTATTGAAAAATTCTACTTAAAAATAAATAAATAAATAAAGAGAATCCCTTCCCTTCCTTCAACATCTACAGATGTGTGCCTGAGCAAGACCTGGACCCTCCAACTTTTAAAGGAAATTCAGCTGCATAGAAAGGAGCAAAACTCTTGAAAAATGATGCTGATCTCAACCACATATTTGTTTTTTCCTTCTGACTTTTCACCTAATCGTGGGTCTCCTTCTTTGCAAACAAACCAACTAATCCGCTTTTTAGGAACAAAAAAATTACTCCCTACAACTATGTTTCTCAACCTTGGCAGCTGTCAGATGTGTGGACTTCAACTCCCAGAATTCCCCAGCCAGCCATGCTGGCTGGGGAATTCTGGGAGTTGAAGTCCACACATCTGACAGCTGCCAAGGTTGAGAAACACTGCCCTAGAGCAAGAACACTCTTTCATGATATGTAAAATAAAGCTTTAGGGATTGCTAGTAATGGTACTTCAGCGTTTTTCAGAAGTTTGTACAGTAATAGTAACAAGTGGGGTGACGTGCTTGGAACCTTTCAGCTGCTTAGAGTGAAAATGAAACCACTGTCTTCACCCTATTTTGTTCTGAGCATCCTGTTCCAAATATTTCCCTATTCCAGCATAAAACCAGGAGGAATCGGTGTTACCAGACTCCTCCTGACTTTATGCCACCATAGACAGACAGACCTCTCCCCTTAAACATCTACGCTCAGTTTCAGCATGTGCTCGAATTCCTGGGTGAAGGTGTCAGAGTCACATAATGCGCTAAGCCATAAAATAGATAAGCAAATACATAGACATGCTGTGACCATCCACCCATGAGGCCTTCAAATGGCTTAGTTATGTTGTGTAAACCCGGTCCCGGGGCACTAGAATTGGGGGGAAAGGATGTTTACATGTTTTCAGGCTGGATTTCGCCCAATGTGGTCTTGTGTTGTCGGTCTGCTTTCTCCCTAACCTGGTTCCCAGGTGAACTGTAACTTTGGGAGCTGTGATCCAAAGTAACTGGAGGGCGCCAGGTTGGGGAAAAGGGCCCTGCGTTAGTTATTCTGGACGTAAAGGGCTCCACCGTTGCAAGATGAGGACTTCTTTCTTTCTTCGATTTTCAGACATTGACGAATGTGCTTTGCCCACGGGGGGACACATCTGTGCTTATCGGTGCATTAATGTGCCGGGCAGTTTCCAGTGTACCTGCCCCTCTTCCGGTTACAAGCTGGCCCCCAACGCACGGAACTGTCAGGGTAAGTCTCAGAAATCCAGTTGGCAGGTGCAACTTGGATAAAAGCCAAGGATTCTTGTTCCCGGTCTTGAGCCAGGATCTACCGGTCATCTCTGGGGGTCCTGCAGGTTCCCAGGGATCTCCAGCTTCCTCCACTACCACCAGTTTTAGCCTGCGGCCACCGAGATAGAGGAACAGAGCAGTGGCTTTACGCAAGTCCCAACCCTGGACTCCTTCACCCAGGAGAAGTGGAGGTGCCACCCCTGGGTGGGCCAGTCCAGAGGTTGCCCTGCAGCCTTGGATGCCCCTTCCTCGCCCACATTGCCACCAGGTGCATTTCCCACTGGCTTGCATCCTCCCCCCACCCCGCTTTGCAGGTTTCCCCAGCCTTCGCTGTTCGTCCGTCTGCATTCTCCTGAATCCTGGCTGGTTCCCTTAACCAGGCCTGATCCTCCCCACGTTCCCTTTGCTGCCTTCCCTCCGCCGAACACTCCCTCTCTCACCTGTCCCTTTGAAAAGGGGAAGGAAACGGCGTCGTTTTAAAAAATCCCACCTCCAAAGTGGCATGCAGGTGGCAGACGATCCATCAATCCATCCACGCACAACAGGAAGCGATTAAACGATTTATATTTATTTACTGCATCCTTTCTTGCACCCTTTTAAACATGTCTATTTGACATGTTTTAAAATGCACATCATACAGGAGAATTGTATATCATTTGTAAACAAGTAACATCCTTGCACGGGGAAGCATACTCACTTTTTTTTCAACCGATAAGGGTGCAACATCATATTTGTTGGAGACGGCTGCCGTAGAGGGCGCAACTGAGCGCAGATGCTGTTTCTAGCTTCCTGTACAAAAGTTTGGGGGGGCTACCACTGCCCTCTCCCCCACCCACCCGGTTCTGGGGCACCAAAGAAGCACCGGTTGCTTTTTGTTGGTGCAAAACGCACCAATTGCCAAACATCGCTCTTGTCCCATCAGTAGAAGGGAATCTGTGCCACAGCGGCCTCTGCTGCGAAAAGAGAAAGCTGCATTTAAAAATGCTAATGGGTGGCTCCCCCACAACAAATGATAACATAAAAATTGAAAACAAAAATGAGAAAACAAGACCCCCATAAAATTCCACAGGAAGAGACAGTAATAAAAAGAAAGAACAAGGAAAAGAAAAAGGAAAGAGTAAGACAGAATAGAAAGCAAAACATAGAAGTTCATAAGCTCGCTGTCGTCCTCCAGACTGGCACATGAAACTCGGCGTCCTTTTCTACAGCAGTTTGGATTTGCAGGTTGCTTCAAGCGTGTGTTTGGCTTGTGAAATCCAGGAGTTTGTTAGTTGTTGGATTGTTGGGGTTCTCTGAGGTTGGCTATTTCTCTTGCAAACGTTTCATCATGCGATGGCCCTGATGATGTTACTGAGAACGGTAATGAAACATCTGTAGGAAAAATAGAGAGAACACAAACACTCCGACCCTGAGCTACATATATTCTCCATTCCTGCAAGCTTGTTAGTGATTAGTGTCTTACTACCAAAAAGAGGAAATCACATATTCATAAAAAAATTAAGCTTAGAGACAGCTGAATTACAAAACTCTTTTACAGGCAGTCCTCGTTTAGCGACCACTTGCAGTTACGATGGTGATGAAAAAGTAACTTTGCGACCAATCCTCACATTTACGACCTTCACAGGTCTGTAAAGCAAAGGAAAGGTGAGGTAAGGTCATAAGCACAGTTTCACTTAGCCACCACTTCACTTAAGGACTGAGTTGCTGGTCCCAATTGTGGTTGCTAAATGAGGACTACCTGTACTGGGCAAGAAACGGATACGAAAAAGCAGCTCAAATAGTTTTGTTAAACCGTAAGATAGACCTTCCCAGCTCTCTGGATGAAAGGTCACTTACATATCCCTCAATTTGGTCCCTTGCCCTCCCTGCAAGAACCTTTAATCCTGTGAACTTGAATGTAAATGGAGTCCCCAACCAAGGTTTGCTGCTGTAATATGAACAATTTCTCACTAGGACACCCCGTGTTAATGTCTCTTTCCTCCTCTCTGTCTCTCTTCTCCCCTTCCTAGATATTGATGAATGTCTTACTGAAGCTCATACCTGTTCACACAACCAGACCTGCTTTAATATTCAGGGAGGGTTCCGCTGCCTTTCTCTGGAATGCCCGGAGAATTATCGCAAATCTGGAGACACGTAAGTCCCCGTCTGAATTCCCTTGGGTAGTCTGAGGATGCTGGTACCACCAAAGTTGACCGAGAAACTCACTGTCCAAGTGACCTTTCTCATTCTTTACCCGTTTGCTAAGCTCTGGAGCAGCATGGCTAAAGTTAGTGACCGGATGCTGAAATTCAGACTCTGGTGGTCACCCTGGATCATGGGACAGAATGATGAGGGGAACTATGATGGATACATAAAGTGTCATGGGGATGCTTCAGCAGTCTTATCCTACCGGTACCATCCTGTTTCTAAACAGACCTTTTAACAGCCATTTGCTCTACTGATTACTGTACATAATTAGCAGTTATGGCTACTTAGCAATTTGGAACAAGGAAAAGAGAGGCTGTTGGGCGGTTGATATAGATAAACTGAAAAGATAACGTCTTCCTTGAGTCGAGCTTAGCTCCTGGAGGTATATGAGGATCTCCTTGGCACCGGGATAGCCTTCTTCAGAAGATATCTTTTGGATTTCCTACTCTGGCCTACAGTCCTGGGATTTCTGGTGGTCTCCCATCCAACTGTGAGCCAGATTAGCTTAGCTTTTCTGAAGCCAGACTACATCGGTCAGATGCCGCTGTGAAGTTGGGCTTAGTATGTATGTGTTTCTTTGAGTTGGTCTTGGCTCCTGGCAATTGCCTGGCCTAGTCCCTGCCGTTTTCTTGGTCACATTTTTGGAAGGGGTATGCCCTGGCCGCCTCCTTCCCAGGGTTGAGAGAGAGCAACTGGCCCAGGGTCACCCAGCTGGCTTTGTGCCCAAGGCAGGACTAGAACTCACCGTCTCCCAATGTCTAGTCTGGTGGCTTGAACCACTACACCGACCTGGTTCTCGGGTGACATCCAGAATACACCCAAATTCAGAGTGAATATTGTCTATTCCCCACCCTTCACTGTAGAAGAAGCAGGTTTGCTGTGGGGCGGATTGGAAGTCCGTAATGTGTGGGTATAAATGTTGGGGTTTGGGGAAAAAAGGAGGGCGAAGCACATCCCTCTCCTTTTGCACTGTCTTCAATAGTGTCAAACTGTAAGAGGAAATATTTGTGAAAAATCGCCCTTTGTTTTGGCGTAAAAGTCAACCTCACTTTTATTTGATTATCATCCAAAGGCAGTGATAATTTGGCTGGTCTGCTTATCACGGATATATGTATCTCTTTTTATACCTATCAAAGGATGCCTGTCTGTTAAAAATTTTCTATTTTCTAAATCATAAATAAGCTATGCTCTAACCAAGGCAGCTTGCCAGCTAAAAATAGCTAGATAAAATGTTAGCAGCGCAATGGAGTTCTAATAAGGCAAAATGCGTCCTTTAAAATGATGTCTCCTTCCTGTCCCTAGAAGAATTATAGAGTATCTTATATGTTCATATGTATTGCTTATATGTATCTAGTAGCTTTCCATCCGGGAGTTCATCTGGTTCAGAAATGGGTGTGAGACTCCTTGTGCGAAACACAGAGGTGTTTCTTCAATACACACGTGTTCTTTGTCTCACTTATATTTCAACTCCTCACTACAAAACGAGGTTTCAACACCCAGTTTATGGAATATTCCACAAATCAGCTCCAATACGAGATAAAATATTCTGTGGAGGCATTGAGGTTCTCCTTCATTTTCTCTTTTCTGCACGTCTGCGAATGCAAAATCTCTCCCTTTTTTTTTTTTTAACTGGAATGGGTATTTTTCTACATCTTTGTTCTTAACAAAATCTTAGTCGCGAACATACAAGGTAAATATCCGTACCCTCAGTGGAAGACCAAAGATACGTACGCTTGAAAAAACATCACTACTTTCAGCTGAAATAATCAGCAAAAGTTCCAACCCATGAATACGTTGTTTTTTGAGCTTAGGTGGGTAATATAATTGCTGAGTCCTGCAAGGAGCTACACAGAGAGACCTTTCACACTCCAGGGCTGTTGGACGCGGGCTCCCCTTTTTCTGCTTTCAAACACTTCGATTTCATCCACGGTGACGTGCACGGAGAATCGTCACGGTGCACAGAGAATGTTTTAGGGGTTTCTGTTGGGTTGCTGGGTTTCCAGGGTTCAGCTCAAGGTCCCCCATGGACATGGACCTCTGTCCAGGGGGGTCCACAGGGAGGATGGTGGGCGTGGTGCTGCAATTGAGGCCCTGCCCCTTTTCCCCAGGCACGCATGCACTCGTGATGCTGCACCCCCCCATGGGCAGATTTGGACCCCAATTGGAGCTGAAGCTTTAATGCTAATGGCCGCTAGCAACCGGCACACGAGACTCATGACTTTTGGTCCCCAAACCTGTAGAATTGGCAACTGATTCTTGGCAGTGAAATAATCCCACCGGGATGCCTCTTGTAGGGGGCCAAACAGCCCGATCAAGACATGGATGACTTTCTGAAAGAACTGATCGCCACCAGCATCTCTGTGTCTAACCATATATTTCAAAATCAGCGGTTTTTCCTCTTTTTAAAATGTTTCCTTTGACTCTAAAATCCTATGCTTGTCGGGGGGAAATGCAAGAAGGTATTTCTTTGAATCTTCGTGCCTCTTTAGAATTTGGCACGAGAATCCTGTAAGTGTCCAGAAACACCGTGCTGTCCCTGGATATTATAAATAAAGGTCCCAAAAAGGGAGGGTGGATATTAGGAGTGTCTGCAGGGAGGGGGGTTAAAAAAGACCCCCCTCCCTGCGGGGTCACGAGTATGCAAGCTAAGCTATACCCCTTTTTTGTGTACAATAGTTGTGACTGCCATTGACTTTTTTGAGACTCCCCCAGCAGACACAGCTTACAAT
Source organism: Python bivittatus (assembly GCF_059951505.1). Lineage (NCBI taxonomy): Eukaryota > Metazoa > Chordata > Lepidosauria > Squamata > Pythonidae > Python > Python bivittatus. Next base: position 3,004,851 of record NW_028277029.1, on the reverse strand, counting down.
CCTGAGATTTCCTTGTGGTCTCCCATCCAAGTGCCAGGAAAGCACCTAACCCTGTTTAACTTTCAAAATCAGCCAAGGTCATTTCTGTGCTGCCATTTTGTTTGAAAGCGGAAAAAGTGGAGCAAAATGCTGGCTGGGGAATTCTGGGAGTCGAAGTCCACACAGCTTAAAGTTGCTGAGGTTCAGAAACACTGTTTTAAAGGGTAAAGTCTCTTTTGAGACTCCAGCCTGGGACTCCTGGTGGTCTCCTATCCATTTACTAGCCAGGATGAGACCAGCTGCTCTTAAAGGTTAAGCATCCCTCGAATGGAGCTCAATTCTGGTTGACGTTACGGATCCATCGATGGCGTTTTCCTGGGCGCAGTAGGGAAGCTGTTGGCCCTACTCTTCTATGGGGGTTTTCGCCACTCGCCAGCCAGGCTTACCGCCCTGGGAGTTCTCCCAGCCCGGCACTAACCCTGATTAGCTTTCCAGGCCAAATGGGATGAGCCGAGCATGCCGGGGGGGGTTTCAAAGCTAGCCAGGCCCCCGGGCACGTTAATTGGGCAGCTCAAAGCGGCCACCTTCTGCATGAAACGCTTGAGTCGGACTTCTGCCTGCTTAGCTCCAGGACAGCGGGCTTCGGGGATGCTGGGGCCCGGCGCCCCTCGGTCCTGGGCTGTCGTCCTCCCGGCCGAACGGTTGCTAACCCCTGCCCTTCTTCTCCCCCTCCCCTTGTCTTGCAGCCGCTGCGAGCGCCTGCCCTGCCATGAGAGTAAGGAATGCCAGCTGCTGCCCGCGCGAATCACTTCCTACCACCTCTCTTTCCCCACCAACCTCCAGGCCCCCCTTGACATTTTCCGCATGGGCCCGTCCAATGCCGTTGCCGGGGACCACCTTCACTTCGCCATCCTGAGCGGGAACGAGGAGGGCTTTTTCGCGGTGAGGAAGGTGGACGGCCACCGGGGCGTCGTGTCTTTGCGGCAGCCCATCCCAGAGCCCCGAGACCTCCTCGTGAGCATCCAGATGCAGCTGTCCCGCCACGGAAGGGTCAGCACCTCCCTGGCCAAGCTCTGGGTCTTTGTCACCGCGCAACTCTGACCCTTGCATGCTGCCCTCGGGCGCCCCAGAGCTCGCCGGGCCTCGGCTGTGCCTTCTGCTTTGGCGTTTTCCCAATAAAGTTTGGCTGGCGCACCGTTCCTGCATGTGGTGCTGGCCTTTTGTTCTGCTGATCCATGTCTTCCTTTAATGCTTTTTAACGCTGCGGGCTACTTGCCCTTCTTTCTCCGCTCGGGGAAGCTCTGCGTGCAAATAGAGCAAGGTCTCTTTCAACCGGGGGATCTGCAGGTCAAAAAAGGCAAGATGGCAGCTGCGGCAGAACAATTGAAGCTCTGCCTGGGGTGCCCTCAACCCAAGAGGAGGAGGGTCACCCGCTTCGGGCTCTCCCATCTGTTCAGCAGAACCCTTGGCAGAAGAAACCTCCTGCGATTGAGTGACTAACCTGGCTGTAATCGCAGGTTAATAAAATAATTAAAAGCAATAATAAGCTGGAACATGCCCTACCAAGTAGGTTAGTGCAGGGGATCGATAAAAACCAAAACCAAAACCAAAATGCAGCTTTAAAATAAAAGCCATCATGAACCACAGTCCGTTTCTGCTCCTCTTCTTGGCTTGAGTTCAGCCCAAAGGCGGATAAACAATTTGCCCATAATTCTTAAGATGGTTATTTGATTGGAATTCCATAATTGCATCTTGGCTAGCTTGGAAACCTGCCCTGTCCCGGGGGGTCCTGTGGGTGGGTGGGTGGGTGGGTGGGAGATGAAGATGGTAGCTGTGTGATCAGAGACTCACCTGTTTTACTTGTGTCTCAAAAGGAGTGGGGCTTCAATTGTGCAGCCAGCATCTTGACTTGGTTGGGTCCCCCCCCTCCCAGGATCATCCTGTTGATGCAGAAATCAGAAGATGTTTAAGAACCTTGGAAGTTGCCTTAGGCAGATGACTAGATTGATACTACAATGGGTCCTGTTCTCACTAAGCTTTGGACTGAGGTTTTGTGTTATTCCATTCCTGCTAAGTAGTATGTGTGCATTAAATCAGACGGCCACGTGGACCAAGCTGTTCCAGTATGATGATCTCTCCACAGATAAGAGCCCTTTCCAAGGATTAGATCAGTGTTTCTCAACCTTGGGAACTTTAAGATGTGTGGACTTCAACTCCCAGAAATCAAGACTTTATTATCCAGAAGGCCAGAAGGAAAATAAATTCATCTGGAAGGAACTTAATCTTCAAGATGCATCGTCTTGTATTGTCTAAGGCAATGTTTCTCAACCTTGGCACCTTTAAGATATGTGGACTTCAACTCCCAGAATTCCCCAGCCAGCATGGAGCATGGCTGGGGAATTCTGGGAGGTGAAGTCCACTCATCTTAAAGTGGCCAAGGTTGAGAAACACTGGATTAGATTGTAGCCTTTTGGTACTTCCAGGAGCCAAGCTTGGATCAGTGAGGACATTAAATGTCCATCCATCACCTCTGCACCAAGATGGCACAAAGGAGCTTTTAGCCCCTCTCTTTCCAAACCCAGTTGACCAGCACATGGTAGCTGAAGCCGGCAAGAACATCGACAGAGCCTTGGGGGGTACGTAGGTGAGAGAGTTACCTGGATCCTGGCCTAAGTATGAATAAAGGAGTTGGTTTTCTGTTGCCATCTTCAGCAACGCTTTTGTCTTCCCAGTCTCCAACTTTCCTGTTGGTTCCCCACCCAAAACCTAAACTGATCCTGCTTAGCTTTTGGAGATCAGCCAAGATTGGCGCTCTGGGCTGGGAATGAGGACATGGGTGTTGATTCTTGGACTGTGGCTCAAAGGAAAATAAGCAGCTGATGGATGGGTCCCACAGCAAAGGGAGTCCCAGCTGGATGAAACTCATAGCCAACCCTACTTGCGCCCATGTGAGGATTCAGAGAGGCACCCGTATCCGGGCTGCAAAGATCCAGATGACCACCAGAAATACTGAAAATGAGGACTCTTTGTTGACATCTTGGGGTTATCCGATTTTTTTTTTGCATCCCACGTAAGGTAGCCCTGGATAGAAGCTTCATTTAGCAGGTCCATGTATCAGCTTGATTGAATGCAAACATACTGATCAGGAATGCAATAATACAAAATTTCAGCCCAAAGCTTTGTGAGAATAGGACCTATTGTAGTATTTTCTTGAATGCGTGTATTAATCTAGTCCATTGTTTCTCAACTGTATCAACTTTAAGATGGGTGGACTTCAACTCCCAGAATTCCCCAGCCAGCCAGGCTGCCTGGGGAATTCTGGGAGTTGAAGTCCACCCATCTGAAGATAAGATTGAAAACATGGTTTCTCACGAAAAGGCCCACAAACAGGAGATAGTCAAAGTCAAGATGGCCACAATTGCACAAACACCCACCCGTTTTTTCACATAGGTTGCATGTATGATGCTCATAAGAAAAGGGCAGGGCTTTGATCAGGCAGTTGTCGCTGCCCTGTTGAATTATTTTTTTTAACCTCCCAGTTCAGAGAGAAGATTGCACGGATATGGGAAACAAATTAGCCATCAGAAGTGCTGGAAAGGGGAGAGCGCTGTCAGAAAGTCCCGTGTTTCCAAGGAAAATAACATTGACCAAAAAGTACAGGAGTTGAACTGATGGGTATTTTAGGGGAAATCTTGAACCAAAATACTAGGTTAGTCACATCCAGACAGTTGGTCCAGAATTGTCTGCAAAAAATGCAAGTACCAGTAGTTAAAATAAGATATGATTCCTTAGACCAGTGTTGCTCAACCTTGGCAACTTTAAGACGGGTGGACTTCAACTCCCAGAATTCCCCAGCCAGCATTGGGGAATTCTGGGAGTTGAAGTCCACACCGCTTAAAGTTGCCAAGGTTGAGAAACCTTGCCTTAGACAATACAAGACGATGCATCTTGAAGATTAAATTCCTTCCAGATGAATTGCCTGCCTGCCTGTATTTATTTTCCTTCTGGCCTTTGACCATAATAAAGTCTTGATTTGATCTGATGTAATTCCCTTCTGACGCAGCCTTGCCAATTCCTGGTGTCTCTCTCTCTCTGTGTGCTTGTGTATATGTGTGTGTGAGACAGATGGAGAGAAAGATTACACTGGGGTTTAGCTGTTGTGCCCTAACTTCTTTCTTTTTGCCCTCTAGAGCCAGTAAATTATGAAAAGTCGTGCATGAGAATTTACCCTAAGTAGACTGGCTTTAGGTTAGGGTTCAGTAATGCTGACCACACGCATAAAAATTCTAATTAAAAATTCTGTTCTGAAAAGGGTGGTAGCAGCGGAAATTAAAATGGTATTAGTCATCCAGGTAGCTCCCTTATCTTGGCTCCCTCCCAGCACATGTCAGGCTATTATTTGCCATGCTACCTACACGGTGACTTGTGGGAAGTTCAGCTTGAAAATACAAAGGACTTAGATAAAATCTAAGGATAAAACCTGAAAGCAATTGCTGAGCTGGGTTATGGGGAGGGAGCTTTCATCTAGAGACCCTTAAAATCAAGGGGCACTGATTTTATTTCTCGTTAATATTTCCTCTCCCACACTTCCTTCCTCCCGGTCTCTGGCTCTTTTGAAAAACATGGTGGCTTCCTGACGCTATTCAGCCATGACGTCCACCTCCTCTCCCATCATTTTTCTAACCTTTTAAAAAAAATACCACCAAGTTCAACACACACAACTCATCTTGAGAAAGAGAAGAATGGGGAGACTTCTGATGGTTGCTTCACCATGGCATTGATCGACAAGGGAATTTCTTCTGTGGAGCAGAAAGAGAATAAGGGCTTGAACAAGGGAGAGTTTTCCTCCTACCTTGATTTCACCAACCCCCT